>NC_068276.1:10562260-10901546 GCF_025860055.1 Xyrauchen texanus
TTTGCTTTGAAACCAGGCCAGTGCTCATTCCACTTGTTACATTTTCTAAAAAGCCCTATTTCTTCTTTTTTCAAAGGGCAGAATAGTTCAGACTTAAATTGTATGCTGTCCTTCCAATGCAACTGTGGAGCTGTTGATTGTTAGTTAGAGCCCTTCAATATGTCCAGTTTCAACTAAACAAAAAACAAAAGTGTACTCAAGTGATTACATAGGGTCTTTATATATCCTTCTTTGTTTGAGTCACTTTTGACCTGTTTGAGATTTAAGAACTGTAAAAACTAATCTTGAATTTGGACAAAATGCCTATGTATTCTATAAAGCAATTAATAAGTAAGAAAAGTTCAAAAAAATTTGATAGCTTGTTAATATTTATGCAATGTCTGGGTGTTTTTGGGTGGCTAATAGGGCATTGCAAGGCAGTTGCTATTGTATTGCTTAATGGTTGCCTACTTTTTGACCAAGTCAAAAGAGACCATCCCTCAGTCTCTATGAAATTCTGTAGAGACATGAAAAAATAATCTTTTAGAATATAAACTGTGATTCTGTATTTGTTTCAAACAGTTACAATGTGTAAACTATTCTCACCCAAAATAAAGAGGTTACTGTATAGTTATTGGGAAAGAATAGTACCCCAATTGAAATAGGTGGCGCACTTTCCACGTAAAATACTGCTTTAAAAGTTTATTCAGTCGGGAAAAACAAGCCTGTCAATGTTCATGTTTATAATCAAAAGTGTATATGTTTGGTAGTGCTGTATATCTACTGTACTCTTCTGGGTATTTTTTGACCCGAATAGAACAGAAAACTTTGAGCCTAATGGGAGGAGGTTTTTGTTTTTGTGTGAGATGATTGTATTAATGGACTTCATGTGGTGTTCTCAGACAATGAAGCAAATTAAATAAAAAAAAAACATTAAGAAACTGTTGTGAGAAGTGGTACAACAGCAGAGCCAAAACGGATGGCATGTCTTCAATGGAGATGAAAAAAAAAAAGGATCAAAACAAGGGACTAAAAATGGTTCAAGGAATGTAAACACGAAAAAAACAAATGTATTTTCAGAATGTAACTGAAAATGAGAACTAAGTCATTTAGAATTGTTGGAAAATAAAAAGGACCTCATTTGTATTTTTGCGATTTTAAAATAGCATTTTAACCGGATTTTAATGTCGTACGCTGACATGGTGTGTTTGTTTGGATGTGCAGATGAAGTGTCAAGTAGCAAATTGACAAGAAACATTCAGGAGAAAGCTAGCACAGACCAGCTGCTTACAGCAGGTATCTCAGTGGAGTACAGCATATCAAGAGGAAAGAGAAAACTAGAAGAAACTTCTCTGCAAGTAGACTTTCAACTGTCTGGTGAGTACTGCAATCAGAAAATCTATCTCAGATTTTATTAATGAGGGAACAATGAGGGGAAAGTTTCCGTTTTAAACCAAAGTCCAAGATTTTCTTCATGTTTGCAGCATTTCTAAATGTTTGACATCTCTGTAACAACCTCAGAATCAGATGCCGTCTCAGAGCAGGCTTCTGATGTACCAGAACAGTCCAAACCCAAGAAGAACCGCTGCTTCACATGTCGCAAGAAAGTGGGGCTCACTGGTATGTAAAAATTACTATCTATGTATATTTTATAACAAAATATCATAGCAAGTGGTATTTATTTTTAAGAACTATAGCACCAACAAAATTATTCTGGTGGTTAAAAAATAGAAAAACATGTCTGTAGTTAATGTGATAAACTACACTTGTGGTTACTCTGCTGGAACACCTGTGTGAACATGGGGAACTGACTTCATACATCAACTTAAAGACACAAGTCGGTTACAAGTAATTATAAAAATGGTGAAGAAAAGTGATTTTAGTTCTGAGAAAGGCTACTTATTGTGATATTTTGTCATCTATTTAAATTAAATTCATACTCTGTGTGTGTGTGTGTGTGAGAGAGAGAGAGAGAGAGACAGAGACAGAGACAGAGACAGAGAGAGACACTTGGGTATCCCTAATGTTCAAACTGTCAAAATATATAGGCCATATACAGGTATACACATTGCTTGAAGACTATGACTCCATTCATAGTGACCTTGTGAGCTACCTTGCTGTCTACTGCCTACAACAGCAGCTGCCTGCATTGCCAGCAACCTGCATCATATAATAAGGTCTTCTCATTCGAAGCACTCTGGAGACTCTCCTTGTGGTTTCATGGTTTGGTGTTGGCATGTAGCTATGCTAACACAGCATGAGCATGAAAATGCATAGCATACACACATATTGGGTGAATTAGTCAGATAGAGTGAACTATTTTTATCGATATTATTCAGTATTGAATCAAATATATCTATAATCAACATTTCTTTTTCATTCTCCTGCCTTCTCAGTAAAGGATACATGAAGATTTTGGCCAAAAGAAGGTTTCTAAGAAGGCACAGCCTTCACATTGTTGATGTTCCTCATGATAAAGGAAAGGATTTTTTTTTGCTAAAGGGAAAGCTAAAAACTATGTGTGACTACACTCCGGTATAGAAGAGACTATATAGCCAGAGACTGACTACTTGTATTTAAATGAATGGGAGAAATGGGAACAGCGAACTGGTGTTGAAAAGGAAGACCCAACTTACAGGTAAAAGAGTCAGTTTAAAGCGGGTTAAAGGAATGGAGGAGGCGAGAATCGGCTTGACAATATAAATAATGGTTTTAATAATAAACTGATCCAAAACACACACAAACATAAACACACAGAGCAGCTGCCTTTAATTCTCTCTCTCTCGAACGTCGTCCCGGCCGCCTTTATCCCTCGCGCGCCGCCATCAGGCTGATTGGGGATCGGGCATGCGTTGTTCCGGCCCCGCCCTCCGCCGCTCTATACTCACCTTTTAGATACAGAAATTACCTGTCCGACAACTCGAGATTGCACATGCACATTAGCTGAATTGTACATGTATGTGTAAAAGTGTGAGGTTTTTTTAGCATAGTCTGGCTAAAGAAGAACAAGTTATGATGCCATCATTGTCCGATTTTACTGCTGATTGTAAAAATGTTCCTTGATTGTATTCTTGACCAACTGATTTAGAGATTCTGGTCTTTTCCCCATTCAAGTAGATTGGAGCTTTACTTTTATGCTGCTTGTTTACATAAAAAGTAACTGCCCAGCCTGCATCTGAGCATTCTAAAGATGGCAGCCGAGTGGTTTGACTTGCCTTGAGATCAGCGCAGTAAGAATAAGCCATTCGCACATCACGAGCCAGCTCCACAGAAAAATTCAGCTTTTACTTCAGATGAATCGCGCAAGTAAACGTTGAGGATGACCGCCTACATATTCGTTTTTTATTTGTTGTTTTTTGCTTTCAGAACAACACATGACGTAAATAAGAAGACACTATCAATCCTTGAGATTTTCAACCCAGCATTCACCTTCCTTAAACCACAATGACGGTGACTCTCAAAACTACATTGAACGATTAAAAGAGTTAACATAAACACTGTGGGGTTCAAAAATCTTGAGTCTGATTCAGAATATAAATTAAACCTGGAAATAGTTTTAGAATTTGAAAAGTAGAAGACATTGGCACAGCCATTAACAAGGTAAATTAAAACAGGACTCCCAAGTCAAAAAGGTTACCGGCCCTTGCCGGTAATGTAATGTAGAGACTATGTAAGATTATAGTAAATGTTTTATTGGGAATTCTATTGCTGTATGTATAATGAAATGTGTTGCATGCAATAGATTAGATTTTAAAGGGATAGTTCACCCAAAATGAAATTTATCTCAATTACTTGCACTCATGCCATCCTGGATGTGTATGACTTTCTTTTGCAGAACACAAATTAAAGATTTTTAGGAAAATAAATCTGCTCTGTAGGTCCTCACAATGCAAGTGAATGGAGACCAGAACTTTGAAATTCCAAAAATCACAAAGTCAGCATAAAAAATAATTCATTTTACTCCAGTGGGTAAATCCATCAGTTAGAAGTGATATGTTATGTGTGGGTGAGAAACAGATCTGTAATTAAGTCCTGTTTTTCCCTATAAATCTCCACCTTTGACCAGCCTCGACCAGTAGGTGGCAAGTGCACAAATTCTAATTACCAAAACAAAAAAAAAGGAATGTGGAAGTGAAAGTGGACTTTTTTAGGAAAAAATAGACTTAAATATCTATCTGTTTCTCACCCACACCTATCCAATCTCTTCAGTAGACATGGATTAAACCACTCCTGTTTTATGGATTACTTTTGTTCTCACTTTGTGGTTTTTGCGGATTAAAAGTTCTTGCCACCATTAACTTGCATTGTATGGACCCACAAAGCTGAAATATTCTTCTAAAAATCATAATTTGTGTTCTGCAGAAGAAAGTCAACCACATCTGGGATGGCATGAGTGTGAGTAAATGATGAGTTTTTATTTTTTGGATGAACTATCCCTTAAGATTTCTTTTTAGATTTGAGTTAATGTCTTTTGTCTCTACTTGACAGGCTTCGACTGCAGATGTGGAAACATATTTTGTACCGCTCACCGATACTCTGACACTCACAACTGTAGTTTTGATTACAAGGCTGATGCAGCTGAAAAAATAAGGAAAGAAAACCCTCTCATCATCGGGGAGAAAGTCAAGAAAATTTGAGCTGTGGATTGCAAAGATGTTTTGGCCCTCCCTTCCCAACACCTTTTTTTAGACCCTTAAAATTGTATATGCCACAATTAACCACATCTACGCAAGTTTGTTTAGTGCCTTTTTTGTTTTATTTTACCTCTCAAATATATTTACTAAAAAAATACTGTGGTTTGTCAACTACTAAATATTTATATAATTGCAAAAATAGGTTAATTCTCTAAATTCGTTTTTTTTTTTTTTCTGATATACTGCAACAACTTGGGTGGCTGTGCATTGTGCAAATCTTGCATTTAAAACCATGGCCAAATTTTGCTATCGTTTTTTTTGTTGTTGTTGTTTTTCTTGAAATCAGGAGTATAAGCAATACAATTACAAATATTTACTTTTAAAAAAGGTCCTTTTCATCCTTATTTCAAATAAAGGGGCTCATACAAGTCATTTCAAATATACAAATGATTATGCATGTGTGACTGATTTCTCCAAATTAACAAATTTTTTGCACTTCACTACAGACTGTGATTACTTTTTTTATTGTTCATATATGAGTGAAAGTTTTATTTATATATTTCATTTATGAGTGAAAGTTGTATTTATGTTTGTGTGTTCACTGCATTCATGTTCAATAAAATGACAAATCACACTGTAGCAAGGGGTATAGTGAATCAATTCATCTTGCTATAATATCTCTTATTAGTCAAATTCTTTATAAAACACTTGCTTTGGAATCTGAGCTCTGAGATAATTGAAATATGACTGATTTTAATACAAGACTGGAATAAATGCTAATTTACATATTACATGCTTCTGTTTACTATCTGAAAGTGTTGCCAAGTCTGCAGGTTTCCCGCCAAATTAGGCTACTTAATATGTTGCAGGAAGATATTTTTTTCAAAACCGAGTTGGCAAAATTGTAGTTAAGTTGTAATTAAAGGAGGTGGGGGTGTATGACTTTGTTTGACTTAAACTAGACCATCAGGTGACTCCAACTCCTAAAACTACTTCCGCCCGTTTCACACATACGCCGTTTGCAGTGCATATACGGTACAGGAGCAGGCTGAGACGCATTTGGGTTCACTCTGTCTTTTTTTTTGGGGGAGTAAAAACAAAAATCATATATGATGGCATTTCATACTATAATCATACTTTTTTGTTTTTCTTGTCCCTGTAATTTAGTAACTGCAGAACACATTAACTGAAATTATGCGTATATGATGAAATTATTACAGTTTATTGTCAATCTATGTCTATTTTAATGTTAACAATGCGCTGCCACTTTAATTCAGTGCGGCGCAGCACAGCGAAAATAGAACGGATCGACGGACTGCATCCGCGTGCAGTGTAAAAGCTCTATCCTGTTAACATGAGTATGGAAAAAAAATACGCACCGCATATGCACTGCAAACGGAATATGTGTGAAACGGGCGTTACAATTACTTTCTTCCGTCATACACAACATGCTCTTTATGCTTCAGATCATGCTTAAGGACTATTTTGTGGTTGGGTTTGGAAATAGGGTTTGAGTTAGGGCATAAAATTAATTAGCATCCACAAAACGCCTGACCTGCGGAACATTTGCTTACAAATGCTAATTTATAATTACTGGGCGAAAAGGCTTCGCTTAGTTCGCCTACAAATGAAGCCGAACATTTTTTTGTTCTGCCAAATGTGTTCGTTTGGTGATATTTCTCCTGTTCACTCTCATCTCTGAAATTATTAACCTGGGAGAACTAGACTGGTCAAAGAGCATTGAAGATTGGTTAAAAGTAATCATGGAAGGGGTTTGAACGTGACATTTATTATTTTATTATTATTATTATTATTATTATTTACAATTGCGTGTGCCAGATGAGGAGATGTTGCCTTAATTACTGTCAATAAAATGGATAACTTTGAAACCTGTCTCTCAGAGATTGTGCAGAAGTACACTTTATTTTTTGTATAATTCACAGTGTAAACTCCACAAATATAGCATCACCATTACAAATGTGTGGAGAAAGATTGGAGTTTTTAAAAGTGTAAGGGACTAGTTTAATAAAGCACTACAGTGCTAAAAGCGGCGATCAATGGAGTGAAAACCCTGCATTGTAGACCTTATTCACGCTAGCGCCATCTTTGATATTTTAATGGGAGTGACAACAAGGCTGCGAAGGATAGACTGCAGTTTAAAATATTATTTGGTGGTTAAATCCATATCTTTTGAAGTGATATGAGGTGTGGGTGAGAAACAGATAGACCTTATTTCACGCTAGCGGCATCTTTGATTTTTTTTTTATGGGAATAACAACGAGACTTTGAGGAATATAATTACTACCTCATCAATGACACGAATGGAATAAAGCTCATAGATTACATCCAGTGTTGCCAACTATTTTCAATGGAAAGTAGCTAAAGCCTGCTCTAAAAGTAGCTAAATGTCGCCAGATGACGTCATGCGTCATTAGCATATTAATGACGTCATCGCGTCGTATTTGCATTCTGCCTAATTTGTCGGTACTGTAGCCTACTTCAGTTTCAGTGTTGCCAACTTAGCAATTTTGTTGCTAGATTTAGCAACTTTTCAGACTACCCTAGTAACTTTTTTTTTCAAAAAGCACCTAGCAACAAATTTAGCAATTTTTTAAAAAGATTTGGCAACTTTTAGCAACTTTTGGAAAGTGACTCTAATCCAAACAACACACGGCAAGGGCGTGGTGAGCTGGTACCTGCTTACGTCAGGGCAAGGGCACCACAACTTCCAATAGGAAAATTAAACTGCAGTAGCCACCGTTCAACCTGAACAGGGCAGCACTCAAGACGTTTTTACACCATATATTGTAGAATTAAAACACTTTATACCCAAATGTAAAAAAATGTATGTCAACAAAATTACTTGAATAAATGAACAGCATTAATAAAGCCCCAGTCTTACAGATCATTAACTAAAAAAAAGTTGTTTTAGGGTTTAGTTACCCTTTAAGATCGCTGTGGAAATGTGAAAACAGGAAGACAAAAGACAACGAGCGCAGGGGCGGGGCTACATAAGGTCTATATAGCCAGGACACAGAGGCTGCGCGGGCAGGCAGCTTGCAAAAATTTATGACATCAAAAAACATTGTGCTACAGCAAAGCATATAATTCAAAACCATATAACCCCGCAAAGCAGTCTACATTTCCGCAGCTAGTTAAGAAAGTGGATAACTCCAAAAGTGCAGAAGCTACTATGGCAATGTTCATTGCAGAACACTGTTCACTGCTAGCATGCGACCATTTAGGTATGGCTTGCAAAGCTGCCTTTTCAGATTCTGTTGCAGCAACAAACTTCCAAATGCACCGCACCAAGTGCACAGAAATGATTAAGGGAGTATTGGCTCCTTATTTTCTGAAAAGGATAACATCAGATGTGGGGGATGAGAGGTTCAGTCTCCTTTTGGATGAGTCCACTGATGTCAGTGTCTCAAAATACCTGGCTGTGGTGATTCCGTATTTTAGTGCTAAAAAAGAACAATTGTGTCCACATTTCTTGGGCTGGTTGAATTGAGGCTGCGATGCCAGATCAATAGCAAAGGCAATAGTTGAGTTTCTTGAAAAGTGTAGCCTTAAAAGGAGAATCTTCAGGGTATTGGCACTGATAATGCGTCTGTGATGACTGGGGTGCACAATGGCATACACAAGATTTTAAAGGAAGAATGTGCTTTGCCCAATTTGGTACTCATCCGCTGTGTGTGCCATTCTTTACAATTGGCTGTCAGTGCAGCATCCAAAGAAACCATCCCTAGATGTGTTGAATACTTAATCAGGGAAACCTACAACTGGTTTTCTATTTCCCCAGAACGGCGAGAGGCATACAAAGCAGTGTATGCCACCATTAATTGAAAAAGTGTTGTTTGAATTACTTTTACAAATGCTGTGTGTGTGTATTTCAAATAATATCTACGTATTACATAATGGCGTAGTTTTGCGTTGGGATTACGTAATGACGTCATAGCGCAATGACGTCACAACGTCATTTAGCAACTTTTAGCAACAAATCGACCTGCCTTTAGCAACTTCCGCTGAAAATTAGTTGGCAACACTGTTCAGTTTATAATAACGGTTATCTCCCCTAAACCGTGCTCATACTGTTTTTATATAAGTATATAGCCGAATGTCCAGTAAAACGGTTCTCAATTACATATTTTCTGTTAGACAACGGAACGGAACTTAGCTAACGTTACATGTTTATGAGTTTGAAGAAGGTTTATTGTTGTGTTTGGATAAGTAAAATGTATAGAGTCTGTAAATATACGATCTGAAGTCGGAGAGTTCAGAAACCAAACCGGAATGAACTAAAACTCTGATTAGTAGTGAATATAAGCGCATGCCAAGAAAAAACGGTCAAATTAAATGTTTTGAATTAAAACAAAGGAGAAGGCAGCTGCTATGTGATCACTGATTGGTTCCTGCTAACACAGCGTGCACATGCGCAGCTCATTCATGTCTATGTCCGCTGGCGTGCAGTCAACGGAATGTGCTGCTCCTCTCAGCCGCTCACTGAACAGAGCAGGCGCAGCGGGGAAGTAAGACCTCACGCTTGCAGTACTGGTGATATTTGGAATTTTTAAAGTTGCAAAGGTTTGTCCAAAAAGTCGCTAGATTTGTCGCTAGTCGCTTTTTTTAAAAAATGTCGCTAAAGGGGTCTGAAAAGTCGCAAAAAATAGCGACAAAGTCGCTAAGTTGGCAACAATGATTACATCATGTTGTCTGGAGTTCCCTTACAACTCGTGACACTCGACATTGCGTAGCAACGCATATGGGGAGTGCCTTACCAGACCTAGTTGAAACCTCTCTACAATAACACCAATATTCTAATATTGGCTATAGTGTTTGAGCCCCGCCTGTATTGGTGCGAAAATGTCCGCTATATAAAGAGGTGTACAAACACCATTTCCTCAGAATTTCTTCCTGAGAACATATCTTGTCTAGAAGCCCTCTGCCTGTATATATATAGAGTCAGTGGGCAGAATTTTCACGGGAAGACTTTCTGCTCCCCTACAGTGCTCCGGCAAACATCAGACTGCCTTGCCAATTGACGCTTCGCTGGTGAACGGGCCTCAGCAACCTGATTCCCCACAGCGCTTCGGCATGGTTTGTGTAGGCCTATCCTTACAAAGCAATTGTACATTGTGTATTGTATATTGTGTGATATATATATATATATTTCTATATTTAAAAGAGTCACTTACGTGTTCGCATCTTTTTAAAGATGTCATTCCATAAGTGTTCCTTGTGCAAGAGGGACTCGGTTGGATGCTTCAGTGTCTCTAGCCGGCCTCATTGGCGGCTTTGTGAATAAGTTTGCTGAGCATTATGTCATGACTCAGCAGCAGTCACAGGCTATGAGAAACTTTATGCTTAAACAGAGTATATCACAGCCGGTTGCGCCTCGCTCTGTTTTGAGCCAGCACCTGGCTAAAAGCCCCATACCTGCTGCCTCACCAGCACCTGCGTATCAACAAGTGCAGCAAAAGCACTCCTGATGGACACAACCATTTGAAGCAGAATGCAGAGCCCACGGTTCCCTTCGAGTCTGCTCCAAAAAGACTCGATTGGAGAAAGAATATTGTTGTTCAAAATATTGTTAAAAATTTGGTTTCACTCAAATAAATGCAATAAGTGCAAAAAAGAAAACAGCATTCGCTGCAAATGCACGAGATGCTCACACATTATCAAAATGAGCCCTTTTCCTTTTCAAAGCTCAAACATTATGCGCAACCACTTCCCTATAGTGATCAAACCAAATTGCCCTCTGTCCCATTATCCGGATGGCTGGCGAGCCCTAACGGGTAGTTCAGAATTGGTGCAAAAATACGATCGCACATGGTTATACAATCCAATCTTGGATCTGAGACATTTAAATCGAGCACTCATAAAGTGCCTTTTCAAAATGATTACTCAGAAACGGATCTTATCGCATGTACACCCACACGATTGGTTTGCGTCAATAGATCTGAAGGATGCGTCCATTCATATCAAAATTGTTCAACATCACAGAATTTTTGGGAGATTCACGTTCGAGGGAACAGTGTATCAATTCAAATTCCTGCCCTTCGGACTGTCTCCGGCTCCTCACACATTCACACAGTGCATTGATGCGGTTCTCGCCCCTCTGAGACTGAGCGGCATACGCATCTTGAACTACCTCGACAGTTGGCTGTTACTGGCGCAATCGGAGGCTTTGTTATGTCAGCACAGAGACTTACAGCTTCAGCCATTTAGCTGTCATGTCTTGGTTCGCTCAGACAACATGACAGTTGTGGCATATAGAAACCACCAAGGCAGAATTCATTAACCGCCACTGTTGAGACTGACGCATCGCCTCCTCCTATGGAGCATAATCTCCTCTCCCTGAGAGTGACATGTCCCAGGCCACCTGAATTACGTTGCAGACCTACTGTCACACCAAGGGATGATTGAGATGAAACTGCATTGAGGATTTGGGAAATATTCTGCAAAGCGGAAATCAATCTATTTGCCTCAGTGGAGAATGCTCACTGTCTCCTCTGGTACTCAAAGTCTCATGCCCTGCTGGGAATGGACGCAATGGCACACAAATGGCCGGTGAAATGCAAATATGAGTTTCCCCGCTATGCCTGATTCACACTAAATACATACGTTGAGCATACTTGCCAGTTCAGGTCTTATCAGCTCTTTATATGCTATGGAGGATTCACAAAAGGAATGTCTGTCTCCAAGCAAAGGCTCTCTCACTGGACTGTCGATGTAACTGCCTGGCTTATGAGTTGCAGGGTAAGACTTGCCCAATTGGTGTTAAAGCACACTCATCTAGAGGCATGGCCTCCTCATGGGCATGAACAATTGGTGTGTCCTTACTAGACATATGTTTTGCAGGAGGATGGTCCTAACAAAACACATTCAAAAGGTTTTAAAACCTAGACGTAACATCTCTTTCTTCACAAGTCCTCTCTGTTTAGAGCACTTGCTATTCATTGGCCAAATATATATATTTATGCCCTTCTTTTTAAGCATGGGCTCCCCATCATTTACACAACCGCCTGCATTTAGGCCGTTATAATTTACAATAAAGCACTTTCATTATAAATAAACTCCCTTCCCGACTGGGTTCATCAGGAGTTAATTCATACTATATGACTATAGTTCATATATTCATTTCGAGTGCTCTCCTCCTGACCAACACGAGGATCACTCACTGAGGCATACTCATGTCGGTCGCTGTTCCAAAAGACTGCGGGATCAAGTTTCCTCTCGGGAAAGTTATGTCGTGTAGTGTGGCGTGATGGGATTCTGTTCCCCATTTGCGTTACTATGCAATGTTGAGAGCATTGAGTCGTAAAAGAATGTCATGGTTACGTAAGTTGCCACGGTTAATGAGACATTATGAATGCTAGCTGCTCTACAAGACTCAGAGTTCTTGAGGTATGAGCAATGTGCTCCTTGTTCTCAGTCTGAGGAAATGGTGTTTGTGCACCTGTTTTTATAGCAGACAGTTCCGTCCCAAAACAGGCGGGGGTCAAACACCATAGGCAATATAAAAATATTGCCGTTATTGCAGAGAGGTTTCAACTAGGTTGTGTAAGAAGGCACTCCCCATATGCGTTACTACGCAAAGTCTCGTTCCTTCGTCTCAGGGAACCGATGTTACATACGTAACTGAGACGTTCTTTGTATACTGAATGTTCTTAAACAGATATTGCATCAATGTTTTGTCCACGGAATGAACCAAAAACACTTTAAACTGCAGTAGGTTACATCCCATTAATGAGACTGTAAGTCTATCCCTCACAGCCTCGTTATTATTCTCATTACAAATCAAAGATGGCTCTAGTGCAGGGGTGTCAAACTCAGTTCCTGGATGGCCACAGCCCTGCAGAGTTTAGTCCCAGCCCTGTTCCAAAATGCCTCTGTAATCTTCAAGCACTCCTCAAGACCTTAATTAGGGTTGGAGCTAAAGTCTGCTGGACTGTGGCCCTCCAGGAACCGAGTTTGACATCCCTGCTCTAGTGTGAATAAGGTCTATAATGCAGGGCGTGGCATTGGAACGTGGTCATGTGTCGGTCTGCGGGAGAGAGAGAGCGGTAAGGCTTGTCACCTGGTTCATAATTACCCCTAACACCTGTCTCTCACAGACTGACACATTACCCCGTCCCCATGCCACACAGGGTTATAATGCAGAACAATATGTTAAACATGTGACATCACCCTAAACTAACTAATTTTAAAACTATGCTGTGTGTTGTATAAACGCTGGCTTTGTTTACCTTGGGTTCTTTAGTTCATCCAGGAGAAATTTTTTGGCTTCTTCCATATAAATCAGGTTTAACACTTCCGAGATTATGCACGTTCAATTTGTATGATTTCAAAGGATTTTTTTTAACAAGTTTTCATGAGATTGGGTTGTATTTTTCTGCAGGTTGGGGAATGGTTATTTTTTTTAATGGTTTGTAATAGTTGTGTACAATAGTTAGAAAGTATACAATTCACATTTAAATTATAGAAGTTACATTTACCTAAATGTTGTCCTATCAAACAGACCTCTGACACCAGATAGAAAGGATCGCACAGAGACTGGCCGTCGGAAAAATCAGGAGATTTCCTAATGGCTGGTCAAAGTAACGACCGCAACACAGGTGCGGACTGGCCACTGAGAGAACCGGGACTTTTCCAGGCAGAACGGGCCACAAAACGGCACCACGAAATGCCAAAGGGTGCAGCAATATGCAGAAAAGGACAGTGACAACCAATCAATCCCCCCTATTAATGACTTTTGGGCCAAATTTGTCTTCTCCCCCAAACACGATGTAACCTTCCGGGACGATTTCTCTTCCTAGTCTGCCCCTGCATTATGCACTATCAATGCATTTAACACGCATTGAGTTTACAGGTTAAAAGTTTGGCTTCTTCCATAGTATAAATCAGGTTTAACACTTCCGAGATTCAATTCGTACAATTTCAAAAGATTGAATTGGTGAGGAGAAACGATAGCTGCTGTTAATACATACAAAATAAAAGCAGCATGGTGTATGCACTTAAACTACCAAAGTAGCCCCTTTATTTTGTTTGTCTTTGCAAAGAAGACCTGGCAACCCTGCTTTATGAGTGTATTTTATGCTGAGTCACTTTGAATGGACCTCAGGTTATTTACAGAAAAGTGTACTTGGAGTAGGGAGGATGGAAGGAGAAGCATCTGATTGGCTCGTCGCTTCGACACTGGAGGCGGTAACTTCTGGAAGTGGTTATTCGCGCTGTTGCTTACTCTGAAAAGTATTCTCCAGTACAACTGCAACTTCAAAATGTCTTTCTTAAAAGTGGACGAGAGCTCTGACTTTTCTTATCATAACTTGCCTTACGGAGTTTTTTCCACACCAGATAATGTAAGTAGGCTATAATGCACGGCTGTTTCTGTTTTTACTATCCAGGCAATTACATTACTTTTGTTTTACTTTATTATGTCAGTCTTGTGAAATGAAAGTTTGTGTTTAACTTCCTAAAACAATGTAGCGATGCTTCTCCACACATCACAACATCCATCGCTCTGTCTGTCCTGCGTGTATACATGTGGGGTCCAGATGCCTAAGACCACACTGAAAACGTGGGGGTTGAAAACGAATTTAAACTTGGTAGTTTAAAACACAGAAACGTTATGACGTAAAGTGAATAAGAAATATATATAATATTCTGCACCCGTTCTAAATTACTGATCAAATAAGCAATTATTTGACAGTAAGCAATTGCCCATGTTAAAGAAATAGTTCACCTAAAAATGAAAATTCTCTCATCATCAGTTTTTTGCAAACTGTCGAGTCCATGTCAGCTTGAGTGCATAGTATCATTAAAGAAAAAAGGGAAATGCTAAATAAATTTTGAATTCCCATAGATTTTTCTATTCAACAACTTTTCACTCAATTGTTATTCAATGAAAAAAAATTGTTGTATTTCCACTGTAACTTGTATAATATATATGGATATAACAGCCCAGGAAAAGAATCGGTGTTGCCATTGGAGACCAAATTTTGGACCTTAGTGTTATAAAGCATCTTTTCAAAGGACCGGCTCTTGGGCCCCACCAGGATGTTTTTGAACAGGTGAGCTATATGCATTTAGTTTAGAAATGTTATGGGTTCTTTTGCATAGTACAAAGAAAACATTTTTTTTTCTCCAAAAGCCGACACTCAATGCTTTTATGGCTCTGGGTTATGATGCTTGGAGAGAAGCAAGAAAGTGTCTCCAGATGCTTCTCGCTGCCAACGAGTCCACCCTGCGTGATGACGTCAAGTTAAGAAGCAGGTAAGCATAACCACTGATTATTATGCATCAAACGTGGAAGAATTAGAGGACTGAAAACTAAGTCCTCTAATTCATCAGCAGTTTGAATAAGTTTCAATGTTGGCAGTATCAGGAAGCAGTACAAGATTTAAGTTTTAGGGTCAGCTCCATTTTCTAGGTCATCATTTGAATTGTTATATTAAAAACAAATTCTAAGATCAGCATGATCAAGACTTGTGTTTGTTCCTGAGCGCATTTCCAAATTTGCCAGATTAATTGTACATTTATTTATTTATTTTGGGATTTTAAGGGATAGTTTTTCTGTGGAATAAAAAGGGAGAATTCATGAAGAATCATCACACAGCTCACTGAGTTTTGCAATGTTGTTTTATGGAAAAGAGCTCCAGAAATTAAAGAAATAATAAAGCATGCAGGTTTGGTATGACATGAGAGTGAATAAATAATTTTTAATGCATGACAGATTTAACAATTACAATTTGAATTCTGATTTGTTATCCCCAGGGCAGTTGTTAATCAGAGTTCTGCAGTGATGCATCTCCCAGCAGAGATTGGTGAGTATGACAGAGATACAGACAGCTTGTCACACTTAAGTGACAGCATTTCACAGAGAGTATCTCATTCTGAACCCTTCTCTTACAGACGGTGTCTCATAACTCTTCTCTTTCTTCATTTCTCTTACTCAGTTTATTTTCGATGCAGTGGCTTTTGCTATAGCTTATTTTTTATTCAACTGTGCTCTTCAATATAAACTAAAATAGTAATTCTCTTTGACTGGTGTATGAATCTGGTGTTGTTTAAGGCGTTAGTCTTTAAGTGGTGCTGAAACTGTACTGTAGAGACTTTTGTGCTAAAATAGCCACAAGAGGGCGCAATTCACTTTATTCATTTCCATGGTCATGAAAAAAAACAAACAAACTAGAAATACTAGGGAATTTAAAAGAAAAAAGATTTCCAGACCATGTCAATTTCTAAAAAAATTCAGATCATCAATATAACATTTCAACATTTCATGTTTGTGTTAATATTTTAGTTTTGTAAAGAAATCTACATATAGGAACACTTTATATTTGGCTACAAAATGGATTTCAAGCATTTAAAAGTAAACCTTCAAAAGTTTTCAAAATAATGAGAAATATAAATTCAGACAAAAGTGTCCAAACTTGTGACTGGTTTGCTCAGCTGGAAATATATTTTTTATTTTGTTATTTTATTTTATTTTTTTTACTAGAAATGTCTATTTGTCAGTGCAATCTCAATACATTGTAGATTTATTTAAAGGAATAGTTTGCCCAAAAATTTTTTTTTCTAATAATTTACTCATCCTAATGCCATGCCAGATGTGTAGGACTTTACTTCATCTGCTGAACACAAATTAAGATTTTAAGAAGAATTTCTCTGCTCTTTTGGTCCATACAATGCAAGTGAATAGGTGCTGAAATTTATAAGCTATGTGTAGGTATGGTAGGTGTGGGTGAAACAGATCACTTTCACATTCTTCATGCATATCGCCCCCTACCGGGTAGGGAAAATAATTTAAAGCGAAAAAGTACCTAAATATTGATCCGTTTCTCACCCCCACCTATCATATCACTTCTGAAAGTATGGATTAAAACATTGCAGTCATGTGGATTACTTTGATGCATTTGTGTGCTTTTTGAAGCTTCAACATTTTGAAACCCATTCACTTGCATTGTATAGACCTACAGAGCTGAGATATTCTTCTAAAAAACATCATTTGTGTTCTGCTGAAGAGAAAAAGTCATACACATCTGGGATGACATGAGGGTGAGTAAATGATGAGAGAATCACTGGAAAAGTCATGGAAATGCATTGGTCAGAAAGTGTGTGAAGTGTGTTAGTTTGTGTTTTTACAGTTTATTCTAAATCAGTGTAGATCTAAAGAAGGTGATACTTGAAGCTTCATTTTAATGAAGCTGCTGAATTTTGGAGAGATGCTGATTTAATTACAGTATTTTGACGGCAATTGATTGACATGTTCTTCAGCCAATGAGGAGCAAGAATAGAAGTTCATTGACCTGGGCTGAATCCCAATTTAATACTGCACTGAATTAAATGTATGTACTGTGCTAATGATAATACCATGCATGCTTTGACACATGAAGACAGTAAACCAGTATTTTAATATACAATTGTATATGGAGTGGTGGTGGCATAGTGGGCTAAAGCACTGAACCGGTAAGCAGTGCACTGTAAGTGCACAGTAAGTCGCTTTGGATGAAAAGCATCTGCCAAATGCATAAATGTATATTGTAATGTGTCCAGTATTGCGATATGTAATATAAGCATAGCTGAAGCATGAAGCATTTGCCCATAATGTCCCGTCTTCTACTGTAGCAGAGACTGGCAGCTTGGGACCTTAGCATATGTCTAATATAGAGAAATTGAGGTTTAAAGGGATAGTTCACCCTAAAATGTAATTATGTCATCATTCATCCCCAAGTCGTTTCAAACCCTCCGAGACACAAAAGATGTTTGGCAGAATGACAGTCTCAGTCAACATTCACATTTATATGGGATAAAATATGCAATGAAAGTGAATGGTGAGTGAGACTAACATTCAGCCTAACATCTATTGGGTTCCACAAAAAAAGAAAGTCAAAAGAGTTTGGAAAAACATAAGTGTGAGTAAATAATGAAAATTTTTGGGGGGTTGAATATTCCATTAAGACTAGTTGAACATTTTCATGTCTTTCACCCCTTGTGTGCATCCCTCATTAACTGTTCCAGTCATTTCCCATAATTTTTTATTTATTTTCTCTGTTCACTCCAATAGGTGACTACACAGACTTTTACTCATCGAAAGATCATGCCACCAACGTTGGCATAATGTTCCGTGGAAAAGAGAATGCTTTGATGCCTAACTGGTATGTGAAAGGTTATTAATATTCCTCACCCTCATAAATACTAAAAACTGAACTAAGTTTTCTGCCATATAAAGTATATTATTTTCATCCATAGCCACAGTGAGGGGCTGTATAGCCAGAGGGGAACTAGCTTGGTTTCTCCCAAGTTTTTTTTTTTTTTTTCAATTTATCAACAGACATTAGACATTTAAGGCATTACATCCTCATTTTCTGTAAAGCTGCTTCGAGATGATGTGTGTTGTGAAAAGTGCTATACAAATAAAAATAATGACGACTTTATCATGCTGACTCACTAGCCCCTGTTGACTTTATATTTCCTGAATTCTTGAGTTAGAAACCATATGTGTTAAAGTTTTAAAGACCCAGCAAAGTTCCTTTAAGTTATTCCCAGTGTACGCTGTCAGACTGGCTGTGAAAAACATCATCTAGTAATAATTCTCCCCTCCAAAAAAGAACTATAGCCGTGGCCAAAAGTATTGGCATTGACATAAAATTTGCAAAGTTTGCTGCTTCAGTATTTGTAGATAATTTTTTTCACATGTTTCTATGGTATACTGGAAAACAATGATAAGTATTTCATAAGTTTTAAAGGCTTTTATTGGCAAAAACATTCAATATATGCAAAGAGTCAATATTTACAGTCTTGACCCTTGTTCTTCATAACCTCTGCAATTCCCTCTGGCATGCTGGATAACAGCTTCTGGATCAAATCCTGACTGATGGCGATCCATTCTTGCCTTATTAGTGCTCGGAGTTGATCACAATTGGTGGGCTTCTGCTTGTCCACTCGCCTTTTGAGGATTGACCACAGGTTCTCTATGGGATTAAGATCCGGGGAGTTGCATGGCCATGTATCCAAATTTTATTTGTAATGATCACAGAGCAACTTCATTATCACTCTTGCCTTGTGACATGGTGCTCCATCATGCTGGAAAATGCACGGATCATCACCAAATTGCTCCTGGACCATTGGGAGAAGTTGCTCTTGCAGGACGTTTTGATGTCATTATTTATTCATGGCAGTGTTTTGGGGCATAATTGTGAGAGAGCCCACTCCCTTGGATAAAAAGCAACCCCACACATGAATGATCTCAGGTTGCTTCACTGTTAGCAAGATACAGGACTCATGGTAGCATTCAGCATTCTCCGGACTATCAATTTTCCAGATGTCCCAAACAGTCGGAAGGGGGCTTAATCAGAAAAAATTACTTTGCGCCAGTCTTCTGCTATCCAATCCTTGTACTTCCTCCTGAATTTCAGTCTGTCCTTGATGTTTTTCTTGGAGAGAAGTGGCTTCTTTGCTGCCCTTCTTGACACCAGGCCATTGTCCGTAAGTCTTCGCCTCACTGTGCGTGCAGATGCACTCACACCAACCTGCTGCCAATATTGTGCAAGTTCTGCACTGGTGGTGGCATGATTCCATAGCTGGGACGTCCTGAAGTCTTCACTGCAGTTGAACCTCTCTCCTTGAAGTTCTTGATGATCCGGTAAATGGTTCTTTCAGGTGCAATATTCTTTGCAGAAATTTCATTGCATGTGAGGCCATTTGGATGCAAATCGACATCTTTCTTTAGAGGTAACATTGCTAACAAGAACACAATGATTGGAAGCACTTCTTCCCTCCTTTTATAGCAATCAGTCTGCTTTTATAATCCAATCAGAATGATAGTGATTTCTTTTGACTAGTAATCGTTCACACTTTCCCAGATGCTGCTGATATGATTAGTGAAATTATGTTGGCTGGTCATTTTGTGCCAGGGCCAAAAAACAGTGATATTTGGGTTTTTGTGATAGTAAATTTTTTTGGGCCAATGAAGTTTTTTGCAATTATTTAAAATGTATCTGATCACTCTGCACAATAGTCTAGAAACAATGTGAATCAACACCACAACAACTGAAGCAGAAAACTTTGCGAAACACAAAATTGATGTAACGACCAATACATTTGGCCACGGCTGTATATTTCTTTCCTCATTTTTTACTTAAAAGGCCCAGAGAGGGAGTTATTCACCCAGACAAGGACATGAAATGGAGAGGGACCTGGAAAAAAATAAGTAAAAAAAACAATTCTAGTTTCGTGTGAAACACCTCACTTACCTGAATTGCCCCACATATTTGTCAAACTGTCAGTTCGTCAGGAAAGAAGGAGAATTAGTCTGGAAGAAAATGTATTGTTGATTTACAGTACATTTACATTTTGCTGCTGGGCTTGAGCTGTGGTTTTGCTCATTTAATAATTAATTATCTATAAACAGCTTTTTGTGAGTGAAATCTATATAATATATATATTTTAAATATTTAAATGGAAAATCATTATATATCAAATACAATCAGCCCGTTTGAGCAACAACAAATAAACTTACTGAAGTACAGCTTTGTACGTATTACTTTATTCAGAATGTAATGTAATGTATGGTATTTAAAATATTATACTTAAGTATATAGTTACTAGTGCTTGCTATTGCAAGTTTCTTTATTTCTATTGCTTATACTTAGGCTTAGGGATTTTAAATAACACTAAGTATTAAACTTTGCCGCATAAGTCTTGCATCGTTTTTGCTATGGGCATGAATGATACCTCATATCATGAGGAGAGGTGTGTTGTTACCTTGTCTACCATATACAACACCCCAGCATAATGGCAGCGAGTTTTGCACAGACAAGCTAAGAACATGTAAAAGTCTACTTTAATCCTAAAATGCATAGGTTTTTCGCCAAACATTATTAAATACTTTGGGTCTCTAGCAATCCGGCACGTTTATCTTTCACAAATTGATCTACTAAATTCCCAGATATAGTCTCCAAAATATTTCCTAGACATATAGAAAAAAATAGAGAATATATATATATATATATACAGGATATTCTTGATGATGTTTTGAACTTCATGAATTCTCCCTTTATATTCCACAGAAAAACAATTTAAACTTTCAAGATTTCAGCTTCCACACTTAAATTTCATGAGAGGCTACTGGCTATCAAACACATGCTGAGCTACACATAACACATAAGATGCTCATGTATTTTCTTCACAATATCAGTAGTACACCCACATGACAATATCCAAATCATACAGTTCATGAATTTCACTTGCTATAGTCTACTTCCATGTTGCTTTTTCATAAAATAGAAATGTCAAATGTTAATTAAATCAATTACTGAAACATTAGCGCCACCTAGAGCAAGAAATAGCTTGTATAATATGTACGTGAAGACGCAAAAGGAATACTGATAATTTGCCACTGTTGCACAGAAAATCAATGTGACACAGTAGTCATTTGTATGAAATAAGACAAATAAGACACTTATTTGTCTTGTAATAAACAAAGAAATATATATGCTGACAGTAAACTTATGAAATAATCATAAAGATATGGCACATTAAAAAGGTGGCACTATTACATATCTCGGGTTTTTAATTACCCTATACACTATAATATATATATATATAATAGCACTTCTTGAAAATATGTTGAAAATCGTGTAAACACACATGAGATGAAGACTCCAGTCATTGCAGCTTTGCCTTATTTTATAAAGTTTTATTTTTCATGGAACAGCATTGCCTCATGGGGGCCGACATATTAAGATCATATGAACAGCCAAATATTACTTGCTTTATATTAGTAACCCCCTGTAATTGGACACTTTTGCTCACAGAATAATGATGGCTGATGGCAAATTGTACATTTCTATAATGGCATCAGTTACTGAAACTATCGTTTTTGGGTGATGAACATATTTGTGATTCTCGTTGGTGATCTTAACCTGGGATGTTAAACTTTGGTTTGCCATTTGTCATTTGTTGTTGCTAGCACTGCTGAGAATATTTATTTTATCAAAGATTATTTTATCAAAATATTTGTTGGATTAATTCAATCTAAACAAATTGATATTTTCAATCCCCTATGTAAAGGAATCATAGAAAGGTATTAAAGGAATTTATCAATGGAAAACATGGAAGTCACACATTACCTTGTCCCATAGGCTGAGGTTACCAGTGGGGTATCATGGGAGAGCTTCCTCCGTGGTAGCTTCTGGAACACCAATCAGAAGACCTCAAGGACAGATGAGACCAGACCCAGGTAAACATACACACCCACTTCATGTTTCATTTTAACCATTAGATTTCAACAGTAAGTGACAGCCCACTTTTTTAGCATCCTTGAATTCCATTCAGGTTTTTTGGCCATAAATCAAACCAACCTACTATGAGATGATTCTCAACATTATATCTTTTGATTTGAAGCACACACACACGCGCGCGCACACACACACACACAAAAAGACTGTGTGCTTTATTTTATGAGGGAATTAACTACTCATCCCTTGAAGCAGTGGCGTGACTTCAAGTAGTGCAGGGTGTGTAGCTGCACTGGGGATCAGCGTAAAAGGGGGGCCCGCGATAACCACCCGACCCCTTGAAAGTCAAAAAATTACAACAAAAACAATATATTTTGGGATTAGTACAAAATATGGAGGAAGTTTAGGTATATGGACTATCGGTTTATGAGAATAGGCAGACACTGCTTATTTATTAATATTATTTTCACATTACAGTAATAAAAGTGATAAATATGATTTTGTTTTCACAGTACAGTAATCACTATGAGATTGTATTACACTACAGTAATGAGTATGATATTTAATCGCATAACAGCAATGAAAATGATATTATTTCGCATTATAGTAATCAGAACGAAATTGTTTTAGTTTTTTTTGTTTGTTTTTTTATTACAGTAGAGAATTTTGGTGAGGAAATGTGCTTAATTGTTGTAAAAAATAATTGGACAATGCAAAAAATCCTAATGCTCCTAATAATACATTTTAATTTCTTGCAAAATAACTATTTCAGGTTTTGGGGTGAAATGTGACCTGGAATTTTCATAATGAAATTGACCCATTTATTTAATCAAATAAATGCATTAACTTGATTTGCACACATTATTCCCGCCGTGAATGAGGTTTTCTGCATTAACATATAGTACAGTCAGCACAATAACCAAACAAGGCATGGCCATTTTTCTCATCATAGCAAGAACAGGCTGATTAATGGGATCATGTTTCTAGCAGGACCTCCATGTGGCTGTTGTTCAATTCTGTTGTTTTTCCTTTTGCTAAATGATTGCATTCACTAGCCGGCACCCACATTATTATTACAGCCTCTACCAATCTGATGCTGATTAAAAGTGATGGTGATAAATATTATGCAAGTACAAGCTTTTCTGAACGCTACTGAGTCGTCCATCAAAATAGCTGTCAGTTTGTATTTGTCTTTCCCTCAGCTCAGCCACCTGTCTTCGGGCCAAGCAAGCAGTTGGACATAGAGCTAGAGATGGTGAGTTTATGTGTCATTTGATATAGTTAATTAGTTTAATTATTGAGCATCCTGCCACACACAGGTAATGTATGCAGAGTTATGCATACATTAAGAGTTATGTAGACCACACTCTTTCCCAATTGTTCCGTTTAACAAGATTAATAATCCCAGGAGAAAAGTCCTTACAATGAATATACTTTGAACAGAAAGTTTTGCACTCAATTGATCATTTTCTCCTGCAGCAGCACTAAATCATCAAGGGATGGGCAATATACACTACCATTCAAAAGTTTGGACACACCCTCTTCTTTTTTATTTCTATTATTACTATTTTAGAATAGTCATCATAAAGAACACAAGTGGAAGAATGGTAATGATACAGTGACAAAAAATAAATATAATATTTTATATGATGTAGCTCATATTTTAGCTTCTTCAAAGTAGCCACCCTAAACATTAACAGTATTAAAGGAGTTCCCATGGCTGTTTTTCCTTCACTATCTGGGCCAACTCATCCATATAAACCAAACAATTTTTATTTTTTTTAAAGTTTTGTAAAGAAAGTTATATATAATGTAAATACAATTAACATCTGCTTACAAGCTAATATCATGCATTTAAGCATACACATTTAGATCATTCTACAGTGAGTTTTGAGGTGTTTATCTTCTTCAAACAGAGGAGCTGTCATTACGTTGAAACAGCCAATCCAATTCGACAAAAAAGGTGTAATGCAAGACGTAAAATATGGTATATCTTGTAAAAAATAATCCAGGAATGGGATGTTTTTGTATTTGTCTCTCAGGCATTCTTTGTGGGAAAAGGGAACGTGTTGGGAGAGCCCATCCCAGTGGAGAAAGCTCATGAGCATATCTTCGGCATGGTGCTTATGAACGACTGGAGTGGTAAGAAGCAACAAGACATTTTCTTTTAATTTTTAAATAGGTTTTAGCTTTTTTGCTGTTCATTTAAATAATCATGTGGTGCGTGTGACAAATAATTGTTTTTAAAGTACAAATAATCAATAGTTTCTCAATTAATATGATCATACATACAGCATGTGCAATAAACATTGATAAAGCATATTGTTTAAAATGGTTCAAATGAACTTCATAAGTAAAAAATCTTTGTTTTTAAAATAGTTCTAAAAATTAAAAATCTACAAAATTACCCTCATCCTCATTATTTCTGTCTTTTGTTAATGCAACCTGCTTGTGCACCAGTTCACAAGTCTCAGCTCACTATTTTTGATTAGTAAGAATTGTTAATTTCATTAAATCATACTGAGTGCTTTTTTATTTTAGTACACTGTATTTTATACCACCATCTTCCCTTTAAAACCTCAAACCAGTTTTTCATTTTCTAATTTCATTTTCAACTCCGTCATATTGCCAAAGAACATAACTCTTGCTCTTTAGTCTTGTCCTGTTGTCTATACAACAAACATAGTGAAATATTCTATACAATTTCAGTTTACAAATGAATCTTTTGTAAATTGTGCCAGCAAAGACAAAATAAACCTATATTGCTAGAGAAACCTCAAGCATAACTCTCAAGGTTTCTTTAATCATTCACAGAAGCCTGATGCTGTAAGCCTGACATGCCAATGATTTATCAGTGTTCCCAGTCATGCCAGATTGGCATTTCTGAGCAACAACTGGCTGTCAATTCTTTTTTATATTCCACTTTCCCTTTTCAAACACTCCCACTTCAACATACTGGCCAATATTGGTTTTTTTATGAGCCATCGAAGAGACTTAGGAAATGAGAAAGTCCTGCAGCAAAAGATGATGGAGAACGGTAATGCTGTGTAAAATGCCTCTATTTACCCAACATCTGTTTAGTTGAATGGCTTTCAGAGAGAAAGTTATGTTTGTTTCGGTGTATTAAGGGGATAGTTCACCAAAAATGTAAGTCCTGGCCTACTTTTTACCATGGAGCACATAAGATGTTAAGCAGTATGTTAACCTCAGTCACCATTCACTTTCAATGGATCTTTCCACACAATCAAAATGAATGGTGACTGAGGCCTAACATCTCCTTTTGTGTTTTATGTAAAAAAGGAAAACATAAGTATTTGGAACAACACAAGGGTGAGTAAATTATTTAAGACAGGAGGCAAGTAAAGTCATTTTTATTTGTATAGCACTTTTCACAATGCATAATGTTTCAAAGCATGACACACTTTTTTTTATAATTAGTTTTTATCCCCTTTTCTCCCCAATTTGGAATGCCCAATTCCCACTACTGAGAAGGTCCTTGTGGTGGCACGGTTACTCACCTCAATTTGGGTGGTGGAGGACAAGTCGCAGTTGCCTCTGCTTCTGAGACTGTCAATCCGTGCATCTTCTCACGTGGCTCGCTGTGCATGACACCACTGAGACTACGCACGTGGAGGCTCATGCTAGTCTCTGCGATCCACTCACAACTTATCCCAAGCCCCATTGAGAGCGAGAACCACTCATCGCAGCCACGAGGAGGTTACCCTATGTGACACTACCCTCCCTAGCAACTGGGCCAATTTGTTTACTTAGGAGACCTAGCTGGAGTCACTCAGCATGCCATGGATTTGAACTCGTGACTCCAGGGGCGGTCATCAGCGTCAATACTAGCTGAGCTACCCACACTTTTTTAGTATTTTATTTTGTCCACTCATAATGGTTCTTGCATCAAAAGCAATCATAATTCAGGGCTCATTGCTAAGATTTCTTTCTACTGGCCCAATTGGGCTAGTGCTTCAGATTTTTACTTGCCCTGCCAAAATTTTCACTGGCCCCAACACAAAAATTATAAATAGCAAGTAAAGACGCTGACTACCACCCCTTTAGTCACGAGTTCGAATCCAGATCGTGCTGAGTGACTCCAGCCAGGTCTCCTGAGCAACCAAATAAGCCCGGTTGCTAGGGAGGGGAAAGTCACATGGGATAACCTCCTTGTGATCACTATAATGAGTGGTTCTCGTAGGGGCGTGTGGTGAGATCTGTGTGAATGCCATGGAGAACAGCATGAAGCCTCCTTTATAAAAAGAATGTGAAGTACTTTGAATTAAAAGTGCATAATTTAATATTCACAGTTAAAATATTTGACACATTTTACTGTCTGTAGTTTCACTACAAACATTATTGGCTGACGCAGGCTTATTCCACCATTTTTTACATGAACATAAAGAACTTTGAAATACACACTAATAATTATCACTAATCATTTCAACCCATTTTACTTGATTCTCCTTCCCTTTTCCCTTCATCCTCACCCTACCACTCAATTTGCTTGTCATCCAGAGCATAGAAATAGGAAAGAGTGTCCTTGTGTTGCTTGATCAATATTTGGTTTTATTTATTAATAATAATTAAATATTAATATTTGGTCAAAGACAAATTTCAACCACGGTTGACAATAAACTTGTATTGTATTTTATTATTGGTTTGAGCTTCTAAAGAGGTCTATTTGTCATTATTTTTCATGGTTACATTGTGAGTTTCATTAGAAGGTTATTTCTTGATCAGTCCATTCCTTAACTCATCATTAATTCATGCTGAAGTAAGGATAAATTCAGGTATTAATTAATGATTATTCATAATGTTATTATAAATTGTTACCAATAAGCTCTTACTGTTTTAAAGTCAGTAAAATTCTCATAACTAATTTGATAACTTGAACCGTACATTTAACACTGTCATTACTGAGATTTTGTTTGTCCCATTCCCTTGCTTCTGTATATAACAGATTTTTATATTGTACATATATATATATATATATACAGTGAGGAAAATAAGTATTTGAACACCCTGCTATTTTGCAAGTTCTCCCACTTAGAAATCATGGAGGGGTCTGAAATTGTCATCGTAAGGTGCATGTCCACTTGAGAGACATAATCTAAAAAAAAAATCCAGAAATCACAATGTATAATTTTTTAACTATTTATTTGTATGATACAGCTGCAAATAAGTATTTGAACACCTGAGAAAATCAATGTTAATATTTGGTACAGTAGCCTTTGTTTGCAATTACAGAGGTCAAACGTTTCCTGTAGTTTTTCACCAGGTTTGCACACACTGCAGAAGGGATTTTGGCCCACTCCTCCACACAGATCTTCTCTAGATCAGTCAGGTTTCTGGGCTGTCGCTGAGAAACACGGAGTTTGAGCTCACTCCAAAGATTCTCTATTGGGTTTAGGTCTGGAGACTGGCTAGGCCACGCCAGAACCTTGATATGCTTCTTACAGAGCCACTCCTTGGTTATCCTGGCTGTGTGCTTCGGTCATTGTCATGTTGGAAGACCCAGCCTCGACCCATCTTCAATGCTCTAACTGAGGGAAGGAGGTTGTTCCCCAAAATCACGCAATACATGGCCCCGGTCATCCTCTCCTTAATACAGTGCAGTCGCCCTGTCCCATGTGCAGAAAAACACCCCCAAAGCATGATGCTACCACCCCCCTGCTTCACAGTAGGGATGGTGTTCTTGGGATGGTACTCATCATTCTTCTTCCTCCAAACACGGTTAGTGGAATTATGACCAAAAAGTTCTATTTTGGTCTCATCTGACCACATGACTTTCTCCCATGACTCCAATCATCTGGATCATCCAAATGGTCATTGGCAAACTTAAGACGGGCCTTGACATGTGCTGGTTTAAGCAGGGGTACCTTCCGTGCCATGCATGATTTCAAACCATGACGTCTTAGTGTATTACCAACAGTAACCTTGGAAACGGTGGTCCCAGCTCTTTTCAGGTCATTGACCAGCTCCTCCCGTGTAGTTCTGGGATGATTTCTCACCTTTCTTAGGATCATTGAGACCCCACGAGGTGAGATCTTGCATGGAGCCCCAGTCCGAGGGAGATTGACAGTCATGTTTAGCTTCTTCCATGTTCTAATGATTGCTCCAACAGTGGACCTTTTTTCACCAAGCTGCTTGGCAATTTCCCGTAGCCCTTTCCAGCCTTGTGGAGGTGTACAATTTTGTCTCTAGTGTCTTTGGACAGCTCTTTGGTCTTGGCCATGTTAGTAGTTGGATTCTTACTGATTGTATGGGGTGGACAGGTGTCTTTATGCAGCTAACGACCTCAAACAGGTGCATCTAATTTAGGATAATAAATGGAGTGGAGGTGGACATTTTAAAGGCAGACTAACAGGTCTTTGAGGGTCAGAATTCTAGCTGATAGACAGGTGTTCAAATACTTATTTGCAGCTGTATCATACAAATAAATAGTTAAAAAATCATATATTGTGATTTCTGGATTTTTTTTTTTTGATTATGTCTCTCACAGTGGACATGCACCTACGATGACAATTTCAGACCCCTCCATGATTTCCAAGTGGGAGAACTTGCAAAATAGCAGGGTGTTCAAATACTTATTTTCCTCACTGTATATATATATATTGTCTTATTGTGTATTTCAATTTATACATTATTTTCTATCCACTTTTTTATTTTTATTCAAGTTTTTTATTATTATTATTATTATTATCTATGTATGTGCACTGAAGTTTCTGTCACCAAGACAAATTCCTTGTATGTGTAAGCATACTTAGCAATAAAGCTGATTCTGATAAATACATGGATCAGTAAGTATTTGCTAGAAAGATTGATTAGTCTTTAGGGAATGTTTTCAGCTTTAGGATGAGGATTTCTGGGTCATATATCAATGATGACTCATTTCGAGTTTGATGTTTATTGATATAAAAGTGAATTGATGTAGGCTAATTTAAAAAGAACATTACAACTTCCATGTGTTTGCTATCATGATATTAAATAGGTTTTAATCCAAGAATTACACTAGGTAATTTAATATTTATTAGAAATGAAGACATCCCACTGATCTAGAGTCTGCTTTTCCATTCTCACTAGTAATTGAGGTTTGGACTTGTGGTTGGGAAATGGATTAATACAATTAATACAAAAATTGTATTATTGTATTAATATACGCATACCCGTGGACAGAGGGAGACTAAGCCTTCCAACCTTACATACGGGGGCCACATCTGTTTGACTTTTTCTTTGCAATTTAACTGAAAATATGGTTGAGTTGCTCAACAGTGTTACGGCTAGAACGCGTGTTTCGGTGCATGAGAGAATATCGCCACCCACTGTCATTCAACGCCACTGATAGCAGCCACAAATTCCAGTACTTGATCTGCACTTATGATAACACACACAAACTAAATGGTTCAAACTCCTGTTCAAGAACTGGTGATGTTTCTTCTGCACTAGACACTTACCTGACAAAAGCCATTCCAAAAAATGGTGGGGACAAAATTGGCGAAGGCAAAAAGTGGTATAGTGATATGTCCCAACCATCCCACTGGTAAATTATGCTTGTGCTGTGCTCTGTTATGGTCAGCTGTGAGAATTTTTACTTCAGGAAATGATTCCTTTAATCAAATTCTTGAACAGTTTATCATTGAAGTCAAGATTAATTAAAAAATAATCTTATTTACTTTCTTAATGCACATTCCTGGTCTTATTTCGCATAAATCTCATGTCAGTCCAAAAAAAAGTTTATCTTTGTAATCTTTGAAATTACTTTATTTTCAACCCGGAATTTGAGTGGTGCTTGCTCATGCAAACGTCATTGCCATATTACTAAATGTTGTGGGTAATTGCTTACTTGCCCAAGTCAAAAGATCTCACCCCTAATTATCTATGATATTCTGGTCTCAAGAAATGGCTCAGGTCCCTTAGGAAAATAATAACACATCTCTCCATTACAAGCAGCACGATTTGAGATACAGTTCATGTCTGTAACAAAAGCCATGCAGGATGGGTTACACACCGAAATGAGTTTATTCCTATGCCTAACTCTAAGTAAGAGCAATATTATAGTGATACTTACCTGAGCAATACCACCTAAATACTTTTCTGTCCACTCGAATGATTTTAAAGATAAAATGGATGTTTGATGGTGTACTCCTTAATTTTCTTCCTCATTAAAAAAGTTTTCATTCTAAAGAAATTAATAGTTTTTTGAAACATATTTAAAATCATGTACACCCATATGAGTTGAAGATTCCAGTCATATCAGTGACATTATAAAAGCTGTTTTATTCTACATGGACCAGGTCCTCTCATGGGGGCTGCCATGTTAGGATCACATGACCAGCCGAATACTTCTTGCTTAATCTCAGTAACCACCGATATTGGACACTTCCACTCAAGGAGTATGTTAATGGCTGACTGTGAATTGGTAACTGAAAAACTACTGCATTTGAATAATGTTGCATTCATGCCCCTATGTGTCAGTGTTAGCCCAGACAACATAAATAAAAGAATGACTCTTTACACCTTTAAACAAGCTCCCTCTTTGTAGTTATAAAACAGAATAGATTATAATAACTTAATACTCTATGTTTCTCTGTAATTACTTTTTCATTATTTTCAAGAATGTCTCTGTTTTAGCTTGTCCCCACCTATACTTTTTAACTTCTCTTCTATGATACATTTTTAAATGGTTTATTTTGCCATTTTTAGTTTTCATAAAAACTTTAAAAAAATGCATAACAAAAACAATGTTTTTTGTTTTAATTCAAAGTTAATTGACTGCTAGCAAGCATATTGTGTTAGAAAGTCAAGGAAAATTTAATTTCCATCACACACAAAATCTACTCCTTCACATATTATTCCAAAATACACTGGAAGGTTGATCAAGGCTGTCATTAGTCTTTATTCCAGGATATGTGATGATGATTTTCTACTGTAGATGAAACATAGGATGAGAAAGTTTCATTTTTCAAATGTGCCCATATGTCACCCATATGTTCCACAGCAAAACTAATTGTTAAGAGTATATGATCCATAAATGAATGAAAAGCAATTACAGTGGATTTCTATCTCTCTTTCCTTTATGATGCAGCTCGAGATATCCAGGCTTGGGAATATGTTCCATTAGGTCCATTTCTTGGCAAGAATTTTGGAACCACCATCTCACCTTGGGTCGTTCCCATGGAAGCACTGATGCCTTTTGTTGAGCCAAATCCAATCCAGGTAAGTTGGGTCAATACTATTCATAAAGAATGTCAACATTACTGGCCAGTTTTTATAGTAGCCCACTCAATGCACAGGCTCTGTTTCAAAACACTAGTGATCTGCCTTGCTATCTAAAATTATAGCATATTTTTGATGCCTACTTTTTGGAACAGTCTTTGGGTTGGGAGCGAGCTTAATAGGTTCTTGTAAAAAAGCCACAATGTACTGATTAGTGCCTCAGTAAGAACCATTGAAATGCCTTATCTTTAAAATGATGGTCATAATTAGCATTTATTCAACTTTGCAGTAATGGGCTTTATTCAACTAACAGTTACAGCCCTGTGGAAGGGATACTTCATCATCACAGAGGGATCGGAGGAAGTGTGCAGACTTTGCATTTAATGGGGAAATGAGATGTGTTAAATCCTTTGAGTTACAATAGCAGCTTTCCTCTTTCTCTGTAGCACCCAGACACCATGAACTAAGTGAATGAAATAAAAAGTAATCTTCGCTTTGATGCCTTGATTTTTCAGGAAATCGAATGTCATTTGTCAAAATACATTGTTTTTTTCTTGATGAGAATGTTGTATTTGTGAGTTTTCTGCTGTGCTAATGTTTTTATTTGCAAGAGTTTGACAGCTCTTGGACTTTAGTGGCAGTATGTTTTTTCCTAGTAGGGAACGTATCGTACAGTGAGAGGATCAAAATGGTTGTGTCTGAAATCGATGGATGCTGCTTTTCTCTCAATTCCTTAATTGATAGTTTTTTTGCAATAGAATGCATCCTAAATTCAAGTGACTTCTTGGTAGAAATGTAGTTATGAGTTGAAAAAAAAAATGACATTTATGATATAGTTTACTACTTTCAGCTGCTCCATCAGTCATTTTTATTGTTTTTTTCCTCGACCACTAAACCGCACACACAGGATTATAACATATCATTGGCAATGAAGGATACATTTATGTTGCCTTTAAAAACTGACCACAGGAAGGCATCTTAGTAGACAGGATGTTACACAAACAATGATTTAGACGTGCTTGATGCTATACTGCCTATAAACACTGCCAACAAAAGCAGCATTTTTCAGGTTTCGGTCACAGCAGAAATGTGCGCACGATATTTGCTGGGATTTTTCTGATGTTATTTATTGAATTTTAGGACCCTGTACCTCTTCCATACTTACATCATGATGACCCTTACATATTCAACATCAACCTCTTCGTCACAGTGAAAGGTCTGTGTCTGTTACGTCTGCCTGTTCTTGTACATCTGTATAATGTTTGTGTGTATTCAGTGATGCTTTTCCACAGTACTCACTTTTATTTTCTTGCTCATGTATCATTCCAGGTGAGGGAATGCAAGAGGCAGCCAACATTTGCAAGTCCAATTTTAAGGTAAGAGATTGTTTTGCATTGGCATGCTGCTGTCTCAGTTGTGCCATCAAACTCATACTGATAACTCCTACTGTAGTCCATTTAGTTTTATATTCATTCCCTTGGAAAAACTCAAGAACATTCCAAATCAGGAGCATCAAAAATAAAACAATTGCTTGCATAGAAAAACTGCATAAGGTCAAGACACTGCAAGTGTGCAGTCCCATTGTACATATTTAAAGCTGAAGTAGCTTTTTCTGTTTTAAAATACTGTCTCCTGTCTCAGCTTAATATTCAGAGACAACTATAAGTAAGCCATTTATAGGTGAATTTTCTATAAAACTGTCTCTGTGGCACTATGAACATTTCTCTGTAAGTTTTGAGCTACCTGCTTAGACCCAGGGGGTCACATTCATATTATCAAATATTTTTGATAATTCTTTTGGCGCCCTAATGTCTTTAATGGTACAAAGTAATGTTTATGAAGATATTGTGTAATTCATATTTTACCCCTTGTACCCAATAGAGATTTTTATCACCACATAAGCATAGTTTTTGGGTGAATTCCTATCTAAAGTGATCATTCCTTTGCTTCAAGAGGCAGAACCCTTGAAATGGGCATTCTGAAGGGAGCATGGCATTACTGTATGTATGTACCCTTTGGTAACAGTCTTGTGGAAGGGCTCTTCATAAAATGTTTTATTTTTCTAACTTTCGAAAGTTTCGATTGGAATGACCCTTTAAGTGGCGTCCACTTCAGTGCTCTTCAAGGGTGCAAAAACACAGTTTGGAAATCACAGTTTGTTTTCTCTTTTTTAAATATTCTGTATACACCCTTACATATTCATGTGTGTGTGTGTGTGTATATGTGGCCTTGCATCTGTCTGACCTCCACACAAAGTGCCCTGTGCAAATTGCACAGGCTGATCTCATGAAAATAACTTAACAGTGGTGGGATTTTTGCAAAAGTACACTACATAGTTCATTATATGTAATACAAAAGAAAGCAATTTCTTGAGTCAGTGTGTCTGTAGCGACTCCCAAGCAGTGATGAACAGTAAAGCTAAAGCTGTTTAACTTTATTCCACAGCTGTAGAATGGTGTTAATTTAATGAAGATAATGGAATTTTGGTCAAATACATCTTGTTTCCTCTGTGTAAAAATAGCTGTCTGAGCAGGGTCCCCTCTTAGTATTTCACAGTAGCCATTGCCTACTCATGTTGAATGTTTATATTTCACAATGCAGACTATGTGAAAGTTAGTTATGTAATGCAAAAAATGCCTTCTTTTTTGTTTATGAAGAAATAATCTGCTGTTTTACTGGTGATTTGTGTGAAAGTAAGTAAAAGTCATTGTTGTCGTGCCTCTTGTGTCCATGGAGCCTATCCCGAATTGATTATGGAAGTGCAAGTAGATGCAGTGTCTTTTGCTGTTTGGCTGGTAATGTCTTTAGTTGGCATTTATGTATTTCCTGTGTATTTAATTTTAAGATAAGTGATGCAATGAGTGGTAGATTGCGGTCGGTAGCAGTTTATTCTCTTTGGAATCCATCCTAAAACAGAGAAGATGAAGGCAGTGGTCAGTGAAGTTTGCCTCGTAGTCTGCATGGAGGCTTGCGACACTTTATTTTCAGTGAAGTCCAACCTAAAACCAGTGTGCATGCAGTGGCCAGTGAAGTATCCCTTGTTGTCTGGCTGGAGTTGGCAGCAGTTCATCCTCTATTACGTCCATCGTAGAAGACTGAAATAATGCAGACAGTGATCATTGAAGCACCCCTCACTGTCTGGTTGGCACAGACTACAGTTAGTAGTAATCGCTCAGTCATCAGACATCACAACGTCTGGCTAGACTGAAGCTGAGTCTGGCAGGCTCTGGTATTCTCGGGAAATGTAACAGGGAAACAAGTGCAATAAAATTAGCAAAGATGCCATTCAGTTAATTTTAAAGCAGAGTTATAGAATATGAGAAGTGTTTCCGGTTCCTGCAGACCTGACTAGAGCAGCATACCTACAGCTTGAGGGATAAATTAGATGTATGCGTGGCTAAAGAGGTGACTCTTTAGTCTAGACTAAACTTCTAGACTTAGACTGAAAGATTGTGTCGGAGTCCCAAAAAATTCTAGGAAGACTTCTCTTCCTAGAGTTTAGAAGCCAAAAAGGAAAATTATCTATCTTCTTTTGTAGATTTTAATATTCTAGGTACTATCAACAGGCCAGAATTTTGCAACCATAGTATACATGGTTGATTATAATGTGATAAGAAGTCACTTAAAGGGTTAGTTTACCCAAAAAATTTAATTCTGTCATCATTTACTCACCCTCATGCCAGCTCAGATGTGTATGACGTTCTTTCTTCTGCAGAAAACAAACAAAGATTTTTAGAAGAATATCTCCACTCTGTAGGTCCATTCAATGCAAGTGAATGGTGGCCAGGTCTAGTGAAATATTTGATATATTTTGATCTGTTCAAAACCAACTGGATTGCTTCTGAAGCGGATTATGGAATACCTTTATGCTGACTTCTCCTTTTTGGAACTTCAAAGTTCTAGCCACCGTTCACTTGCATTTTATGGACCTACTGAGCTGAGATATTCTTCTAAAAATCGTCATCTGTGATCAGCAGAAGAAAGAAAGTCATACACATCTGGGATGGCATGAGGGTGAGTAAATGACGAGAATTTAAATTTTTGGGTGAACTATCCAATTAAGTACTAGAGAATTCAAAGTTTCGTAAGTAATTCAAATAATTTTTTTAATTTATAGAAATTGCAATAAAAAATGTTTGCAGGTGTCTTTGCACCATTACCTGCTTTGTGTTATCCCTTTAGTAAACTGAGCGCTAAAACGACAGTGTGTGTAAATTGAAGATGTAATCAGTGGGCACAATTCACTCTTAGTGAATTCACATTCAGGTTGGGCTTTTTTGTGTTATCGGTTCTAGGAAATCCCTATTCTATTGGTGCAGTAATGGGCTTTACAGCAGATCAAAGGAATTACATTGTCTTTTTTTACTGCCACTTAGATAGAAAGCCATTTTCTCAATTTGTAATAGACAGCAGCTACATATAATGTATTTTGTTTTCTCAGTACATGTACTGGACCATGAAACAGCAACTGGCACACCATACGGTCAATGGCTGCAACATTAGACCGGGCGACCTGCTGGCATCAGGCACCATCAGTGGACCGGTAAGTCAGTGTGCAAGCATGTCACTAATATATTGAATAAATTAAAGGAATAGTTCACCCAAAATGAAAATTCTGACGTTATTTACTCACCCTTATGTTGTTCCAAACTTGTAAGCTGGTATTTTATGGCTATATTCTTCAGAAGCCATACAATAGCTTTGTTTGAGGAACAGACCTATCATTCTCTAGTATGCAAACTGCCGCATTGTGAGAACAAGTGTTTTGTCGTCAGAGATGTCAAGCTTGGTGTGAAATGTCAATGTGCTTTTTTTTAACAGTCATGTCAAGTCAACCTTTATTTATAGAGCACATTTAAAAACACCAGAAGTTGACCCAAAGTGCTTTACAGATCAAACAAACTAAATATATAAAAAAAGACTGATTTAAAGTTAAATATAAAACATAATAAAATAAATTAAAAACATATAAAAATACAACATCATGTATTAATCCACTTTAACCTATTCAATGATCTATTCAAATGCCACAGAATAAAAATACATTTAAAAAAAAATAATTTCAGTCACAAATTACATTTTTATCCTTTAATATAATGGGAAACTGGATCCATAGAACTTGGTCTCACATAGCCAAAGTATTCGCAATAAAGTCTATCAAGACTTGGCTGAATATTCTCACCAAGAACCACCCCCTTAGACAGGAAAAGAACGTCTGACCAAAATTAAAAGCGACCAGCAACAGACTTTTTTACATGATGTTTAAAGGAATGTAAATCTGAAATCGCATTTGACACAACTAAAAAAAACTAAGCAGATCACTGTATACATTTTGTCCAAAGGACTCACTGTAGCAGCCTGGTATCACCTTACTCCAGTAAATTGCATAAATGTCAGATATGAACTTCCTTTTTCATTTGCAATATGCATCTGAAAAGTGTAATGTAAGCATTGATAGTAATATTGTGTAGTATTGACTGCTCTGTTTTTGTTTGTGTTAATATATGAAGGATCCAGAGAGTTTTGGCTCTATGCTGGAGCTCTCATGGAGAGGATCCAAGACTATTGACCTTGGCAACGGAGAGACAAGGACTTTCTTGAAGGATGGGGATGAGGTCATCCTCACAGGTGGGGTTTTTCGATGGTTTTTGATGGAGTGTGTTGTTGAACCACATTGTTTTGTTTCCAAAATAGAAGAGTAGTCCCTATTAAGTTGCCCTATGGTAAAGGATATCCCTTCTCTTTCTGCAGGTTATTGCGCGGGTAGGGGATATAGAGTGGGCTTCGGTCAGTGTGTAGGGAAGATCATTCCTGCACTGCATCAGTGACGTACCTCTCTTCCCCTACAGTTTCAGACTTGTATTCACAACACTTTAATGGAGACCACAGGATCTTGAAGACATATAAAGTCAAACTATGTTGTTTAAACATTGGCACAATAGTTCTTCAAATATTCCTTTTAAAGGTGAAGTCTAATTTGTGCAACATAAGCAGCACCAAAGATAATTGCACAAATAATGAAAATAATGTTTTCAAACATACAGAAGTCATCAAAGGCTATCTATTATATACAGTTTTTATACTGCATTGTTTTCTTGAGGCAACTCAAGAACTCACTTGTTTTTTGATATTGCAAAATTTATATTGAAATCTCAAAAAACAAGTCTCCAAAATTATAATACAAGGCATTTATGGGCTTCTATGTGTTTGAAAAAATTATTAATGCTAGTCCACTTGTCATTACAGAAATGACACACCTCATCGTAAAGTGTTTGAGCTGGTTTAGTACCCGTCGCTGTTACCGAAGAATATCACAATAAAGTTACTGATTCCTTATAAACTGTCTTATGTCATGCTTATATTTGCTCTGAGCTTGCTTCTAAAAATGTAATTTTCAATAGAAACTGAAGCTTGACTAGTGAGCTGCCTTGCTGTCTACTGCCTACTTACTATAGGTAGCTGTCTTCTAAAGAAGGATGCTAATGGAATCTTTAATGACCAATTTGGAATGCTCTACAAAGGCAACAAACCTCTGCGTAATACAAATAGCATTCTTCAACTGAAACTCATGGGAGCCTTGACTCACAATTGATTTCAATAGAGTTGCCCATTGTTGCTAAGCTAACCATTTGATTGGCCTACATTAAAAAGCATAAAAATACACACAAATATTGGGTAAAGTGGTCCATTTTAAATTAGACAAAAATAGACAATACTTTTTGGCATTGAATGAATTAAGCATGCTTATAATCAACATTTCTCTCACTTCATCCGCCATCTTACAGTAACAATACATTTTTCATTAAGCTCACTGATATGTGATTGCATAATTTATTTAAGAATACATGTGATGCCACCTTAGAATTTGGCCAAAAGAAAGTATCTTATCAGGCAACATAATCATGCTACCTTCCTTTTGGAACAGCCTTCATATTGAGAGCATGCCTATTGCCTTACATAGGCAGCCATTATGTTTTGGAAGAGAGCCAAAGAGAGACTTTGTGTATTAGCAAAGCACTCCATATCATATTTTAACTTGACATGTGATCAAATGTTTATTTACACCACTAACTCCATCACATCACATTTGAAATGCAACATTAAAAGAATATTCCAGGTTCAATACAAGTTAAGCTCAATATCGACAGCATTTGTGGCATAATATTGATTACCATAAAAAAAAAATTACTTGCCCTTTTCTTTTTTTAAAAAAAGCAAAAATCTAGGTTACAATGAGGCACTTACAATGGAAATGAATAGGGGCCAATTTCTGAACTTTTAAATACTCACTATTTCAAAAGTATAGCCACAAGACATAAACAATATGCATGTATACATGATTTTAGTGTGATGAATTCGATTACTAACCTTTTCTGTGTTAAGTTAAAGTCAATTTTAATAAGTTTTATGATGACGTAACGTTAACAAACCCAAATATGACTGAATAAATTACAATTTAATCAACTTTACAGCTCAAATTATGCATGAGTTTTAACAGATGAATTAATGTAAGTGCTTTTATAAAGTTAGAAGCTTCACAGTTCTGCCTTTAAACCCTCCAAAAATTACGCCATTCACTTCCATTGTAAGTGCCTCATTGTAACCTCGATTTTTGAGGGGCATGTTGAAATAAATTTTTGTGGTAATAAACATTGTGCCACAAATGCTGTCGATTGAATTTAACTTGTATTGAACCTGGAATATTGTTTTAAAAATAGAACATACTCCTGAAAATACCACTGCAGCAAGATTTCTCCTGTTCTCATTTAAGTTACAGGATCTGACTGTAAATGACTGTGAAAAGGTAAAAAAATTTGATCTTGCTTAGTCACAAAGGGAAAAATTGACTGAAAGGTAAATGTTCTTAGCCCTTCATATCTGATGATGGATGTGACACAGAACCCAACATGACTCTTGTCATTATTAAGCCATTCAAAGCTTTTGATTGAAGTAAATATTGCTGTTATTACTTCTTTATCCTGACAGAAGACAAACTGTGTATATCAACAACGGCAGTTCTCAAACTGACTAGACCATAAAATAATGCCAGGATTTTAGAAGATTTCACAGGAATTAGGGTTATTTTCTAAGGCTAGCATTGCTTATAATATTGCTCACTTAAAGGATTGTGCGTATCCTGCATTGTTTTTGCTACAAACATAAATAATGCCTCAAATCATGTGGCTTATTGAGGAAAGATATGCTATAACACTGTAAAAAAAAAAAAAAATCCTGTTGTCTTAACACAAAAAACAAACAAAAAAACTGTCAGCTGTGGTTGCGAGAATAATTATGTAAACAATACAGTAAAAATGTAAACAAATTTACAGAACAACCTGTCATTTTATAGTTTAAACCTAGTTTTTACGGTGCAGTACCATTGTTTATTTTATTAAATTATCCTCCTAAAACTGTAAAAATTTTCTTTTCACTTAATAATGTATTGTTAATCACTGTAGTAATTACAGAAGGGCGCATAATGGCATGAAGTTCATCAATAGTGGCCCTTCCAGAAGCAATGACCAATAAGCATGTAGAGACACTTTGTTTGTGTAACTCACACCATCAGGGTAACATATGTGAAATTAAAATAATGCAATTAATATTAACTAAACTACATCAAATATAACACCGAACACCCCAAACAAATACATAACTGATATAAAAATTAAGAAGAAACATAACTATTCTCATAAAATAATATAGCTTCAAGCAGCAATTCCTGGGCCAAGCAGACCAATGGCAGAAAAGCATTGAAAAGATACAGCCTCAGATTATTTTTGGCATCTTGGCAAAACATTAGTTGTTGCATTATAGGAGAACAGTTTGGTCGATCAAAAAGCTTTTGAGAACTTTTTGCAAGCATGGTGTAATGATGTCGTAGGCCACATTTGGTAAAGGTCTGATGAACGGCCTAGGACTAGTTCGCAAATGTAGACTTTGCTATGTAATCTCAAATATTTCACAAATTATTTGACTGACACCAATCGTTATTGAGGCAAAGTTGCTAAAAATGAGGACAGTTATCATAAGATATGAATTACTTGTGTTTGTGTGAAACACTGCACTACAGAAAAACATTATCACGCACATAAAATGTAACAGCATCAACCAGTGGCCAATTTAATTGTCAAAATTTGAAGAAGAAAAACCACACAAAAAAACCTCTTGTGCAAAGAGCCAAATATGTCCACATTATTTCATTCCGATCAGCCTTTATTAACCTTGTCTAATAGCAGAATTGGCTATGTTGGCGGCCAATGGCAGCCATGTTTCGCAAGCAGCAATACCGCGGTCAAACCCATCATTGGCAGCTTTAGCAAACAAAGAAGCATGATGGCAAATTTCAAGTTAAGATCAGATGAATGCTGTAGGAGTATAATTATAATTAATTAAAGTATAATTTCAATGAAATTCAAAATGGTGGACAGGCAATAGGGCAAACCATGGGAAATTTGCCATTTGGAAATCTTACTGGCATGGTGTACAGTACACTAAAAAGAAAAATGGCATAGTAACTTGATGTTAAATATGTATTTAAATTAATAGTTGTCATTAATGTTCCTTTTATTACACTACTATGAAAATGTTTAATACTTTATAATTACTCTAACTAATAAACTAATTCATAATACGCAATAATCTGTTAAGCATTGTAGCTAATATGAGTGTAATGTTCACCTTAACACGTTATCTTGTATTAACATATAGCCTATATAAGAATGAATGTTATTTGTTTTATTTGTGTACTATATTGTGCTTTTTTATATATAGTGAAATTGTTTTCCTACTTAGAAATATACATTTTAATGATTTGATTTCACGAGAAAAAGGCGCCACCGACAGCAGTAAACTAGCCAGGGTGCAATAACAATGTAAATGTATATACATGGGCAGAACGATTATGACAAAACTCATAATTGTCGCTTATTGCCCTTGATATTGTAATCATGATTATTTGACGAAATTACTGTGACATTACTAAGCAGGAAACCGCTTCCAGGTTCTTCAGAACAGGTTGTTATGGGCTGCGTTTCTTTTAAGCATTACATACTGTAATAATTTTTGTAAATGTTACTAAAAGTTATTATAAAGGTATGGTTTAAAGTAAAGAAATATATGTAGGTTCTTTTTGACCTATTGACAAAACCATTTTTAATTTCAGTCAATATGCCTGTGTGTCAAATATGATTGGTTGATGTATACACAAACTCAAACATTTAACACACTTCCAAAGCCTGAACATGTGGCATGAAAAAACTACCGTCAGACAAATGTCTTTACTGCTTAAAATATTGGACCACATACAGTAAATTATAATATTTGACATATTCAATAGTCAAACTGAACAGCCGATTTAGATCGAAGTTACTTAAAATCAAGTAAAGTGATCTCTTTCACATAAGATCATTGTTAAATAATATTTGGCCTCAACGCTGTCACAGTGGCTGCACTTTGGAAGGTAAGATCAGCCAGTTTGCGAGTTTGTGTGATTCATTAAAATGTAAATATATCAACAGCAGTTGTGGGTCAAATAGCAAGCATCTGGATGTCAGACGTTTTAAATATTTGTGCTTAAGAATTAGTTGTCATGACTGATAACACTGTACTGTAGACTCACTGATTGGCCACTGCTGTTTCATTGCTCAACTCACACGTCTGGGATTGGTTAGAAACTTAATCACTGTTAAAACACGTCCTAAATAGAAACCATTAAATGCAATAGGAGCATACATAAATTGAATAATCACCAGTTTTCACGATTAAATAATCGCGACAGCCGGATTCGTAATCGCCATTAGTTTTTCGATTAATTGTGCAGCCCTAGTGTATACATATATTTATAAAAATTACAGTGAAAATTATGTTTATTCCTTGTTCATTAGACGCTTGAAATGTCCCGCCCCTTACTGAAAAGGAAAATATGATTGGTTAGCAAATATCCAATCGCGTCTGAAATGAACGTTTTAATTGGTGGATCAGCTTAGTCAGACTGTCTGTCTTGCCATCTCTATGCGCATGTAGAGAGAATCTCAGTACACTCAAAAAAAAAAAACAAACAAACAAACAAATACAAACATATACGTAGGTGGGCATACGGCGTACGCCCTAGTATGTCAGGGGGTTTCAAACTTTTTGATGCCAAGGACCCCCAAATATGAAATTCACTGGGGTTATTAATACATTTATTATTTAATGTCTTATTTTTAAACACGATTAACAATCATATTTTATTTAATTACACAATAATGATTCATCGACATTATAGACATTACAGTTTTATCTTCTGTTAATGCCTGATCTTCTGAAAAGTTGCTTTGAAACGATGTGTGTTGTGAAAGGCACTATACAAATAAAATGTAGGCTACTTGACTTGACTATCTGGTCTCAAGCCTTTATTCTGAAAAAAAATAAGAAAATAATAATAATAATAAAACTAAGGAAGTATGTGTTGTTTCTGTTGACAACATCTTCAGTTTCTGGTGCTCCATCGAAACATGTTAAAATGCTCCAATCTTGGTCCACAAAACCCCAGTGCCATGGGATTATTTTAGATTTTTAAACACTTGTAATTGCCAAACATACTTTAAATTGCATTTGCGATAGAAGTAAATCTGGAGCACTTTTTAACGCGGTCAGCACACGTTAACCAAATGAACCAAACCGAACTCTGAGCACAGCTGTTCTGAACTTCTGTATAGTACATAATGAGTGATGGAATAGAACTGCTGTAATATTACGTTCACTCCACAGCTGAATGTAGCCCATATCTGATTTTTCACTCACATGTGACACAGATCTGTTAATTGGCTGATCGTGTGAACAGCCAAAAGCGCTTTAAATCTGACATTGTCAAATCTGGTCTGGCCCACTGAGGAAGTAAATTGGAAACATATCTGATTTTGCCCAATGTGTCTTGGGTGTGAACAGCTTACTTTACTGTGACCTTTAAATTCAACATTCATCATTTATGCTTGATTTCCAGTGTACGCCTGTTATATTTATAAACTGCGAGTTATATCTGTCTAATTAATGCATTCAATTTGTTTGTAAGGAAATAAAATAAAAGTGAATTGAAGAACATCTGCTGTGTGTATCAACAATCCAGTTTCTCATGCAATTGGTAAAGGTAGTCCACTTGGCACATCATTTAAACCCCAAGCTTACTACAAACAGAATTTTAAAGTTGTTGAACCAGTAGAATACATGAAAACGCAAATGAACAATGCAGTACGTCCCAATTTGGACCAAACCATGTCAGAAGTTGGACAAGAAAAAATTGTATATGCATCTTATCGTGATGGTATGCATTTAAAGAGCAATGATTTATTATCATGTAGTGAGTTGCGAATATTGCTGAATTTGTATGTGGGCAATTTTGAAATTTGCAACCCACTTGGCTCCTCCAGTAAAAAGCACAAAATCTGTGCTGTATATTGGAATCTTGGAATTTTAAAATTGGAATATTGGATACCAATATTGGAACCAGACATATATGTCTTCCATATATTTGGCACTACTTTGCCGATCAGATGATGTTAGAACCTATGGATATGAAAAAATCCTTGAGCCCATGCTGCAAGATCTTTCCACAATGGAAAGCCAGGGAATTTTTATTGCACAGTGTGGTTATTTAATTAAAGGCACAGTGGAGACTGTCATAGCAGACAATCTGGGAGCACATGGAATTGCTGGCTTTGTAGAGAGTTTTTCCGGTGAATATGTGTGCCGGTTTTGTACAGCAAAACAAGTCTGAAATTCACGAGAAGGAAGTGAGTTCTGATGATTTAACTAAAGAGATGCAAGAAGTGCATGTCTGGTTAGCAGTAGACAATGAAAAGGCTTGTTGTGGTGTTGTGGTGTGTCTTTCCCATTTCAATGTCAGTACTGGGTACCCACCCGATAATGCTCATGACACATTTGAAGGCATATTACCAGTTGAGTTGGCTCGCTGCCTACATTTGTTGATTTCTAAGAGATTTTCACTCTCAACACTCTCAATTAATTAATTGTGAAATTTCCTCACAAATGGACAGACAAAACCGCCCTCATACTGTTCCACGTGCTTCCATGTCGAACAGAAGCATTGGAGGCAATGCTCATGAAAATTGGAGTGATTACTTTCATTCTTGGTTGGACAGCTGGTACCTCCAGATGAGCCAGCTTGGCAGGTCCTTCTGGAGCTTAAGGGTTTTGTTGACTAAGTTACAAACATCAGAATCAGTTGCCTTCCTTAAAAGCAAAGAAGTTGCAAGAAGTTTTTCTAGACATGAAACTTTTGCCGAAACATCATTACGTGGAACATTATCCACAGATGATCAAATTCTTTGGCCCTTTAGTAGGGATGCAAAGCATCACTTTAAGCAAGTTGCTCGTTACACACATTGCTTTATATACATACTCTTGTCACTGGCGATGAAACGTCAGTTCATGATGGCATATCTCTTGGAGTCAGCTACCATTGAAAAGGCTAGCATGATTGTGTCAGCTGTCTCATATTGGTATTTTGAATCAGGATGCAGTTAATACTCAATGTCAAACATATCTCAATGTCACTTTTGTTCATCTTGCAAAGAATGTGCCTGTTGATGGAGTAAACTACAGAAATGGCATGATTGTTGTTTGTGGCCTTTCTGGTAGCTTGCCAGATTTGACTGATATTGTCCAGATGGTTGAAGTGGAGAAGAGTTTGAGTTTCATTGTGAAAGAATTGAGTACTTGGTATTGGGAGCATATCAGAGCTTTCGAGTTGTGCCCCACTTTGCAAGTTTCTCTCATTCATCATAATGCCCTTGCCAACCATACCCATTGGCAGATTACCACATTGGAGGCCGGCAAATGGTGACACTTAAAAGATTCATAAACACAAGAGGTTAGATTCAGTATATTTTATTGCACTATTTAAGAAAAATGGTACTTCTGTACAGTCAAAAGTCTAACGTAACTAATTCATAGAGTTTAGTTCTTGTGCAATCAATTGTCCAGCAGTTAATTTAATATGTATTCTCTGTCTCTTAATTAGATTGAGTTAAGATGAGTGTGAAGCTCAGAGTCATTGTGGAAGAAAATGACTACAGAAGAATAGACCTCTCATCGGCGATGCCAGACAGTGTTCAGAATTTACATGATACCGTTCCTCAAGCATTTGTTATTGAAAGAGACCTCCGGCTTCAGTACATGGATGTAGACTTTAACAATGAATTAATGAATCTGACATCAATTCAAGATATAAAAGACAAAAGTACCATCGAGTTGATCTACTTGGCAAATGACTCTCATTATCTGAGCCCTAACTGTCCAATCGAGCATTCTCAAAGTGCTAACGAATTGCTTAGAACATCAAGTGAATGCGCGAACCCTTCCTCCACTTCTTCATTGTTTTCCTCTATAGGAGATTCAGTTGAAACTGTCATTATACCAAGAACTGATGCTGAACTTCAAGTACTATGAGTACAAACATTGGACAAAAAAATTCCCCATTCCTCGTTTTTCACACGATGTTGAAGTTCAGCTTCAACATGGCAATGACATTTTTGTTGAAACGGGAACTTCTCTGAAGATGAGTCCTGGGCTCAAGTATGGCATCTTGGAAAAGCTGGCTGAAGATATTTACCAGTACACTGCATACCACATGATCCCCAGATAGATTAGGTTGCAAAGGAACTTGTTGAAAAGTTTCCATGTTTGAGAGAAAAAGGACAGATGAAGGGGTAAATTGGATGGATATTCAGCCTCAAGCACAAAATTGCAAACTACAGGACAAAGATGCGCAACATTGGTTGCCCCAAAGTCACTCTTAATTCACTGAAGAACAAGCCCAGGGATGAATGCTTTCCAGACAAAATTTGAAGAAACCAAAAAGAGCAGAAGTTAACTTTTGCCCTGCTAATCCTGCTGGAGAAGCAAATGAAAGCCTTGAAAACCTGAGATGTTGATTGGTTTCAGACACAGGAACAGAACATCAGTATTAAAAGAAAAGATGTCCAAAACGTTTTAATACTGTACAGAAGAAGGAATGTGGTACAGTGGTCCAATGATTGGGGACTTTAAACTCCAGTGGCCCACACTTTTCCAGGAAGAAGAGGTAAGGTCATGTTTACTCTTTCCTCATACACTCTCCTTTTATATATATGCACCTGGTGCTACTGTTGATGCTCTCCTTATATCAAGCATTAACATTAGATTAAGTCTTAAAGTGGATGATGGGATGACTGGAGAAGGGTTGGTTTGGGGTTGAGCAGAAAAATCCTTGATATAAGAAGAGAGTTGAGAGAAAGGTGACACATTCATGACTGACCACAATGTGTTATCGCTGTCATTGTCTATTTCTGTACTTCTATGTATTAAGATTGGTGCTGAATTCCAGCACATTACTACCATCCCCCTTGAAAACACCTTTATGGTACAATTGGACAAATATCTTCCACAACTCACTGTTGTCCTCTAGAAAAAAGGTGTTTCTGGACAGAAAATGGACAAATATTTCAGGACATTACAGGCGGTATGTATACTTGTGCATCATTTATTTATATATATATATTCCTTATGCCAGCACTGCGTATAGATTGTATGCTTAAAGGTAAAGTAATTCTCAAATGTTTTATATTTACAGACAAGTGATGTCCATCTTAAGAGAGAAGCTATCATCAAAGCTCTTTGCATCTACCTTGGGAAGGATGAGGGATGCCTTGTGAAGGAGTACATGGTGAGTCTTTTTGAATAGTGTATCTTAAAGGAATAGTCCACCAAAATTGTTTAAATCTGTCATCATTTACTCACTCTCACATTATTCCAAACCTGAATTGCTTTTGCTCATCTTCCGAACACAGATAAAGATATTTGAAGAAAGTTGTCTGCCGTTTTTTTCCAAACAATGAAGGTGAATGGTGACCAAAACCAACACGCTTACTTGCCGTCTAATCTTAATGCTGTTGAATGTATGGAGTTCTTATGGAAACAGGTCTCAGAACAGTTTGAAAGACACCACATTTTCATCCTACCTCCATATACAGTCTCCGAAGGCAGCATTTTCCATCTTTCTGATGCGAGCCATGCATAACAAAAGTGGCACACAGATATAAAATAGACTTCAAAAGAGCTTGCGATTTGGTCATCCATAGACACAGCCTATAATAAAATTTAGTAAAAATGTGCAACTTTACCTGGCTGATAACTTCTTTTTGCTAGCTCACTATTATCGCAAATACTTATGCTTAATTAATTGCGAGAGTCAGAAACAGTGATTGCAGTTAAAATACGATTTACTGTGCATCTCTATAACATGTTTTTTTATTTTTTTATTTTATTTTACTTTATTCTGCTGACCCCCTTGCGAACCCCAATTTGAAAACCCCTGCTCTAAACTACACTACTGTCCCGAAAATCAGTTTTTCTTATTTTCACGAGTCTTGTGACGGTGCAAGCGCTTTTCTGCTTGTGTCTTTAAGCATTTATGCATGTTAAGATGAGCGGAGGAAAAATTTGTTCCCAACCTGCATAAGTATTTGCTCATATAGCCTAATCCTTTTTATTTCACTTTAAAGCTTATAATTATTGTTCAAGTTCATGGTAACCAAATAATAATATCCCTAAGCGATCGTTTAGCAATTTGTGGAACCATTAGAACTCCTAATTGGCCGACTGAGCAAAAAAATTATCTTCATTCTGAGATAAACTTGGAGGAGCTCGGCGTGGTAATTAAATCCTTACATACAGGCAAGGCTCCGGGGCCAGATGACTTCGCCGCTGAATTTTTAAAATCTTATGCTACAGAACTGGCTCCACTTTTGTTAGAAGTTAATACAGAATCATTAAAGAATGGAAAGCTTCCACCAACCATGACACAAGCTCAGATTAGTCTGATTCTTAAAAAGGGATCCAAGCGAGAGTAAGATTTACCGTCCAATTTCGCTGATCCATTTAGATGTTAAAATTTTGTCAAAAATTCTGGATAACCGATTAATAAAGTTATGACATCTCTTATATGATCAGGTCATGTTTATTAGGGGCCGTAGCTCTTCTGATAACATCAGAACATAAATATCATGTGGTCAGTGGCGAATGATCAGACGTTGCCATTTTACTTGATGCCGTAAAGGCATTTGATATGGTAGAATGGGATTATCATTTTAAGATTTTGGAAATGTATGGGTTTGGGAATACTTTTATTGGATGGATTAAGTTTATCTTTAGTGACACCTTATAGTAACGGTACAAACAAATGGTTTAATTTCTGATTATTTTACCCGGCAGGGTAGCCCTCTTTCCCCATTATTGTTCTGTCTTGCCCTGGAACCATTAGCTGCCACGATAAGAAAGGTAGATGATTTTTCAGGGGTGGTGGTGGGAGGTGTGGTACAAAAGCTTCTGCTTTATGCAGATTATATTTTATTATTTGTATCCGACCCTACTAGATCTATGCCTTGCCTCCACAGAATTATTAATTCCTTTTCCAAGTTCTCAGGATACAGAGTCAACTGGTCTAAATCCGAAGCTTTGGCTCTGACAGTGTACTGTCCAGTAACAGCCTTCCAGCTGGGCATCTTCCAGTGGCCCAAACAGGGCATTAAGTATCTGGGCATTTTATTCCCAGCAAATCTGTGTGATTTAGTTAGAGTTCATTTTGCCCCCTTAATAAAAAGGTGGGCTTCATTACAATTATCGATGATTGGGAAGGTTAATGTTATTAAAATGAATTGTATTCCAAAATTCAACTACTTACTACAGTCAATCCCTATTGATGTCCCCCTATCTTATTTCAAGCAATTTGATAGCATAGTGAAGTCCTTTATTTGGAATGAATGCATCCCCTAAGCGTTTCACCTCTCAAGTCATCAGGTCTGAGTCGTTCCTTCTTTTGTCACGTGACAGCCGTATATGCTATGCATAGAGCATGCATGCACCTTCGATGCCTGGCCCCTAAAAAGAACACCAAAAGAAACAGTAGGTGCCTACGCACCTTTGTCATCATCTTAAAAGCAAGAAGCACAGAAACAGATCACACTGCATTGTGAAATATAAATGTACAGCAATTAACAGCCAGTGATTATGTAATTTACTTTTCAACATTCAGTTAAGGGTGTGTGGAAAGCTAATATTAAATATCATGATGCTTTCCAGATATATGTTACAGAGTGAGTTAAATAAAGCAAATGGCTGCAGCCCTGTTCTGCATGTGCCACATTTAAACTGACAACTCAACAAAAGGAATTTAAATGATAATATTTAAAACAAATAATTGTTTTAAATATTTTTATAAAAATATAATTTTGGAAAACCACTTAAAGAGTTGTGATAGGCATGGATTAATACTTTCAGTAAAATGCATGCATCCTTTCTGGTATCTCCTTGTGACCTGCTAACAGATGGTGCTGAACCTTTGGAGATACGCTGTCGTGTGGTCACGAGGGCAAGTCTGTGATTCATTTAGACAGTGTAGGTCAGATGGCCACTGGTTCCATGCTGGCATCTATGACTCCTTCAGCCTATGTGTGCGAGGATATGTACGTCTGTTGTGTATGAGTATGTGTATCAGAGGGTGGTGTGGAGAGCCTTCTCTCACTGTGGCAGTTTTTTAGGTTTTCTTAGGTATACACCCGACAGGAAGGCAGTGAAAGACAAATGTATGAGTGTCATTAATTCAATGCCGAAAAGTAGTGATTAAAATAATCTAATCTAATTAAAATAATCTAACCATATTTGATTTTTGACAGGAATGAAAATAAGGCTGTGAGGTATAGACATATGGTCAGTCTGTCCAACGGCATGTACTGTATAAAGGTCTGGTATCACATCTAATTTTGACAACTCGTGTTTTTTTGGAGATTTCGGCTATCTGAAATGTTTTTAAGATTTTTTCAATGTTTCAACAAATTAAACAACAGTACAGCCAATTGAATATAGAGTACTTCTGTCCTTCACAGCCTCACTTTCATTCCCTTCAAACCCATGGCACTACTCTGACTAAGGTTCATAAGCATAGCAATTAATTTTAGGTTATGTTGTCTGTGCGCTTCCTGTGAGGAGGACTATTTTAGGATGCGTGTAGTTACTGCCTGTTTATTTACAGTGTTCAGATTGATAATTTCAGGTTCTATTCCAGATGCTGCCTTAGAAGGCAGCTGCTTCTGTAAGCAGTAAACATCAAGGCAGCTGACTAAGTTTATGAACAGAGCCCATAACTCCATCAGTGTAGGTGTATATGTGGGTAAGGAAGTATGTATTTGAGAATCATGTTCCTACTCTTGTCACTTACTGTGTCTCTCTCCCTCTGTGATCAGACATGTATTAATGTATCTTTCTAGCCTTGCAGTTGGACATTTCTCTGTAGAGCTTGACCTTAAACACACTGAAGGAGAGAGAAAGAGATGATACTGTATATCTCTGAATAGAGTGTCCTGCTCAGTCTTGAATTACAACCCTGCACAACTGGATACTGATCACAAGGAATATTAGAGTTCAATATATTTGCAATATATTAAGACCAAAACATTTTTGGTTAGACTCTAATAAGTCTTTATATGTAATGCATCATAAAGGCATTTAGATTCAGCATGAAATGGAGAATGACCACAATTATTGAACATTTTAATACACATTGCATAATGTATTGTGCATGATTTATCAAGGCATGATATTCCTAATAAAAATAAATGTTTGTCTTTCTAATCTTTCATCAAAATGTAATAACTTGTTCCACCTCTTAAATGTTTTTCCTTTTCAAATGATATTACAAATCCCTCTTATGAAACCCCTCCCCTCTCACCACTCAATGGATCAAATCCCATCCTACATTTATTCTCATTTAATATATTGTTTCACTCTGCAGTATGTAAGACTACAAGTAAAATGTTTCAATGTAATTTTTAATGTTGACATTTATTTGTTGTCATATATGAAATTGTGTAATGTAACATGTAATGTGAATGTAATTTAAGAGTACTCATAATGCCTTATTATACTCATTGTAATCCATTGTACATTTTCATAACTGGATGTTACAGCATTTGATCATGTGCTATTATCTCACTTTGCTATGGCTTTTAACCAACTGGTGTCAATGTAATTTGTGGTGGAAGTAAGCTCCCTTCAAGTTCACACAGAGTAACCACAGGTGTGGTATCACATGAACAATGAACATGCTTCACTGAAGTTTGACAACCAGAAAGTGTACAAATATTTCTGGCTTCATTTTTAACTATTGTTTTATCATTTAAAATCTAACCGACCTAATGTTGTGTAATATTTTGCTAAAATAAATTCTTAGTTCCCCTTCTGTCGCTCTCTCCACGTTGTGTCAGAGAAGCGACACTAGGGGTCTCTCTTGAGTCCCGATATTCACCTCTGAACTATGAAAAAAGGCCAATGAGAGTTGGCAACCAGTATTTGCGCCCCGGGTCCCTTCCCGGACGTGCTTGACGAGCTGAGCAAGCCCAGCTTCCTCGCTCCTCTGCTCTCGTTACCCTCGGTGGTAGAACGGTCCCAGACCGCTCCCCCCTGCACGCCACGGCCCCCTCCTGCAAGTCCACCGGGCCAGGGCACTCCAAAATCTGCACTTGGGTAGTCCTGTTCTTGACGTGCTGCAGGAACTGCACTCAAACAGGCAATGGCCACTCCGTGGCAACTGGGAGAAGAGCAAGCTCACCCCGGTCCAGAGCATCTCTTTTCTCCGTTTGGAGTTAGACTCAGTCTCAATGACAGCACGTCTCTCCAACGAGCGTGCTCAGTCAGTGCTGGAATGCCTCGCTTCCTTCAAGCCAGGCGCCGTGGTCCCTTTAAAACGTTTCCAACAGCTCCTGGGGCATATGGCATCCTCCGCGGCGGCCGCGCCATTGGGGTTGATGCATATGAGACCACTTCAGCACTGGCTCCAGACTCGAGTTCCAAGACGAGCATGGCGCCGCGGCACGCACAAGGTGAAAGTTACCACTACCTGCCGCCAAGCCTTCAAACCCTGGACAGACTTCTGCTTTCTAAGGGCAGGAGTGCCCTTGCAGCAGGTGTCCCGACGTGTTCTGGTTACGACTGATGCTTCCAAACTGGGTTGGGGCGCCGTTTGCAACGGGCGCGCAGCCGCAGGCCGAGGGAACCGAGGCCCACTGCTCTGGCACATCAACTGCCTAGAGCTGCTGGCTGTTTTTCTTGCCCTAAAGAGGTTTCTTCCGTTAATTCGGAGCAAGCACGTCCTAGACAGCACCACGGTGGTGGCCTACATAAACCGCCAAGGCGGAGTACGCTCCCTCCACATGTCACAGCTCGCCCGTCGTCTCCTCCTTTGGAGCCAGCAGCGACTCAAGTCACTGCGCGCCACTCACATCCCCGGCAACCTCAATGTGATAGCGGACGCGCTATCAAGACAAAGCTTGCCCAGCGGAGAGTGGAGGCTCCACCCCCAGTAGGTCCAGCTAATTTGGGACAGGTTCGGCAAGGCCCAGGTAGACCTGTTTGCCTCCCAAGAAACCTCCCACTGCCCGCTCTGGTATGCCCTCACAGAGGCTCCCCTCGGGACAGATGCTCTGGCGCACAGCTGGCCTGCGGGCTGCGCAAGTACGCTTTTCCCCCAGTGAGCCTCTTTGCACAGGTGCTATGCAAGGTCAGGGACGACGAGGAGCAAGTCACTCTGGTGGCCCCCTACTGGCCCACCCGGACGTGGTTCTCGGATCTCACGCTCCTCACGACAGCCCCTCCCTGGCGAATTCCCCTGAGGAAGGATCTTCTTTCTCAGGGACGGGGCACGCTCTGGCATCTGCACCCAGACCTCTGGAACCTCCACGTCTGGCCCCTGGACGGGACGCGGAAGAGCTAGCCGGCCTACCACCGGCCGTCATAGACACTATCAACCAAGCCAGAGCCCCTTCGACCAGGCATCTTTACGCCCTAAAGTGGCGTCTGTTCGCAGACTGGTGTTCTTCCCGAGCCGAAGACCCACAGAAGTGCGCGGTTAGGTCAGTGCTCGTGTTTCTACAGGACAGGCTGGAGAGGAGGCTGTCCCCTTCCACCCTCAAGGTGTATGTCGCCGCTATCGCGGCCCACCACGACACGGTAGATGGCAAGTCTCTTGGTAAGCACGACTTAATTGTCAGGTCCCGAAAAGGTGCCCGGAGGTTGACTCCCTCCCGGCCTAACCTGTTCCCATCCTGGGATCTCTCGGTTGTCCTCACAGGACTCCAGAGATCCCCCTTCGAGCTGCTAGACTCAGTTGGACTCAGGGCTCTCTCTATCAAGACCGCCCTGCTGATCGCGCTCGCCTCCATCAATAGGGTCGGGGATCTGCAAGCGTTCTCTGTTAGCGACTCTTGCCTGGAGTTCGGTCCAGCAGAAACTTTCGTGATCTTAAGGCCGCGACCGGGCTATGTGCCCAAGGTTCCTACCACACCCTTCAGGGATCAGGTAGTGAACCTGCAAGCGCTGCCCCGGGAGGAGGCAGACCCAGCCCTTTCACTGCTGGGTCCAGTATGTGCTTTACATATCTATCTGGACCACTAGACGCTCTGAGCAGCTCTTTGTCTGCTTTGGGGGACAGCAGAAAAGGAACGCTGTCTCCAAGCAGAGACTCGCCCACTGGGTTGTCGACACCATTTCCTTGGCTTATCACACCTAGGCCGTGCCCCCCCGTGGGTCCGAGCTCACTCCACTAGGAGTGTTGCGTCCTCGTGGGCACTGGCTAGGGGCACCGCCTTAGCAGACATCTGTAGAGCAGCGGGCTGGGCAACACCTAACACTTGGTAGAACTCGGTAGCCTGTAGAACTCGGTAGCCTGTAGAACTCAGTAGCACGCTGACGATCTGACCGGGTGAACCGCTTGCGCCTAGCGCCCTTTCCCCCTAACCAAGGGAAAACAGTGTGCCTCTGTTCCCAGGAGATCCCATTTTTTTTGGGCCGCTGGTTGACACCTCCCTAGCCCTCGCGGGTCCGCAGTTCAGCGGAGGAACTCGCCGACCCAAACCACTGCGGGTACCGCAAGCTACCCTGTACTGGTATAGGTGCTCCACAGGTAAGGCCTCCTGTTCGGATTCCCCCTGTGTGTAATGCCACGGTACTGTCCCCTCAAGAGCTGACTCCCATGTCTCCCTTAGGCAGTTACAGCTGCCTCGGTCGCCGTGCTGTATGCTTCCCCCCTCTACGAGGCTGGATCTACCACCACACCAACTTTTCCACATAGGTCCTAAGTTAGGCCATCTGATGTATTTGACACAAAAATTTGCCTCCCCTCCCGGGTAGGTGTGGCCTCCGCAGGGTCTTCTCCGCCCTGAATGAGGGCTAAGACCCCCTTCCCTCAATGCGCGTAAGGGCCCCGGCTGTAGTTGCTCTATGCAAGAGACATAGAGAGAAAAGAGGCCCAGCCAGGCTGGCCCGTTCCCATGTTGGCGGCCATCACCTTGTTCCCCCCTCCAGGGTAACGATAAGGAGTCTGATGGCTTAAATGGGGCATTGGGGAAGGGTACGTGCAGCCTGATACAGTTGGTCGTTCTGCACGTAAGAATACCTGCTCACTCCTGTATCAGCAGTTCACGTACACGGCTCAGCGCATGGCACTTTTTAAGTGGACCCCTAGTGTCGCTTCTCTGACACAACGTGGAGAGAGCGACAGAAGGGGAACGTCTAGGTTACGTATGTAACCTCCGTTCCCTGATGGAGGGAACGAGACGTTGTGTCTCCCCTGCCACGTTGCTGAGCCGAGCCACTGTTGTGGCCGGACCATTTCCGGCTCCTCAGAAAAATCCTGAATGAACTGAGCGCCGCTTAAATACCCGTATGTCCGGGGGCGGGACATGCAAATACTGGTTGCCAACTCTCATTGGCCTTTTTTCATAGTTCAGAGGTGAATATCGGCGCTCAAGAGAGACCCCTAGTGTCGCTTCTCTGACACAACGTCTCGTTCCCTCCATCAGGGAACGGAGGTTACATACGTAACCTAGACGTTTGATATTTTGCTATCTAATGCAATAACATTAATCTGTTTGGGCCAATTAATATACAGGCTTTATATAAAGTGTTACAAAATATTCCAGTACTTTCATAGATGAGATTACTAATTGTTCAAGATTCAATCAAGATTCGTCAGACCAGGCGATGTTTTTACTATCATCTACCATACAGTTTTCGTGAGCCTGTGCAGCCTCAGTTTCCTGATCTTAGTCGACAGTAGTGGTACCTGGAGGGGTCTTCTGCTGCTGTAGCCCATCTGCCTTAATGTTCAACATGTTGTATGTTCAGAAATGCTTTTCTGCATAGCACTGTTGTAACGTGTGGTTTTTTGGGTTACTGCCACCTTTCTGTCAGCTTGGACCAGTCTGGCCATCCTCCTCTGACCTCTGTCATTTTTGTTTTCACACCATTCTCTATATACACTCTAGAGACTGTTGTGCTTGATAATCCCAGGAGATCAGCAGTTACAAAAATACACAAACTATCCCATCTAGCATCAACAATTATGCCACGGTCGTTGAAATGTCCTGTGGCTACTGCCCTCAATAAAGGTACATAATGACTGTTAGCATAATTCAATAGATGTGCTGAGAGCTTTTACCCAGCTGCACCTGATGAATTACAGTTCAAATGTTATTGTGCCTCTAAAGTTAATAGAAGTATTGATTTGTGTGTGTTCTTCAGTGCCAATGTAGCAGTACTATTAACGTTTGTTGGTGTGTGTGTGTGTGTGTTAGTTTGGATGAAGGCTAATTAAATTAAGTAATTCATTTAATATTTACAATTTAAACATGTTGTGATACACAATGGAGAGTGTTTTTGTAGCAACGGGCCATTCCTACTGTGTCCCTATCATCTATATCTTAACAATTTAAATATATTATTAAAATCATTATTTTCAATATTTATACTTTACCACAATAATTCCATTAAGTGGATATCATTTCACTATGAGTGGATGTTGACTTTTTTTTGCAATATTTATGTCCGTGAAAAATTTAAAACTTCAATTGATTACATTTTGTTCTTTATCTAATAATGTTTTATTAAAACCTGTGTTCTGTGGAATATTGTTTTTATTGGTAAGCAATTTGAAAGTATTTACTCTAACCTCAATTTCACACCACGAAGTGACATCATTTTGGTTGGAAAACAACAGCACAGATTTGATTAATTCTTTGATGTTTTGTGGTATTAGTTGATTTGTCTTATTCTAAACCATTCTATCCTATTTTATTTCATTACAGAAATCCATAGGCTTTCTTAAAATCAAAAAAGATGGTAGAAAGCAATACAGACAACTAGAGTACTGGGAATCATTAATGAGCTTGTGTAAATGCAGAATACAGTTTCAAACTTTAAAGGATTTCAAAATGAATTCTTTGGGGGCTTAATTCTTTCAGCCCTAGAAGTGCCCCTGGACAGAAGCATTAAACACATAGTCTTTGCAGAAGTGTGTATGAGATCCCAAACAATGTTTTTCCTCATATTTTAAACTTGAAATTACCACTTATTAATTTAAATAATTTACTTTGCATCATGAACCACCTGGTCCAGTGTTGTAATAATGTCTTTATGTCTCTGTATTTCAAATCTGTATTCCAGTTTATCATGCCAACACTTGCCTCTTGTAAAAATCCCTCTTTGTGTCTGGATAAAGCCTACAAACTCTGCTTCGAATGACCTCCTAATACTAAAAACTGAATTGAGTAACATAATAGAACTTTAAAAAAATAAACAATATTTAGATCAATTCAACAACAAATAAAAAGCTTATCGATAGGTTGATCGATCACTCAGCACTGTGGGAAATGAACACTCACGTTAGAGGAAATGAACTTGTGGTGCAAGATGGTCCACAATTGTTCTCACTTAGCTGAATCATTAGGTAATTTTATGAGGAAATGTAGTGATGTGGGACTTGTCCAGGCAAAAAACTATTTTGAATGAAATCGATCATGTAGATACACCATCCAACATCAACCACAAGTGCTGTCAGCACTTTCCACAAATAGGGTACACAATAAAGCCTGAAAGAAATGAAGTGGAAAAATTGTGAAAGAGTGTGCTTAACGTTCAGAAAATGCTGCTCGTCAACCTAAAATGGCCAAACTAAATATTATATGAGCTGTTTTATTTTATTTTATTTTATCTGAGGTTTGCATTTTTTGCAAACTCTTAAGGACATAACATATAGCTTGAAACACTTAACTATGTGATTTAATTGTTTTAATTAAAGAAGAATTCGGAGCTTGCAAGCTTGGGAGCAAATGTCGGTTTGTAGTTATTAATGGACTTCACATAAATTAAAAGGAAAAAATGATAGCCAACCTTAAGGCAGAGAAGGGCCAGGTAGTAAGTCAAAGGTGCAGTCATACAGGCGATGTGGAGGAAGAGATGCAGCTTGAGATTTGCTGGACACTGTCCTTAAGTTGTGGTGTCAACGGCACCTCAGCCAAGTCGACTGGCTCGTCCTGCAATGTAGAACGAGACAAAACAATATAATTTTAAATGTAGGCAACACAAGTTTAGGTGCAGCTCAACAACAACAAAAATATTTCCTTATGAATATGTAGTAATCTTCATGACGTAGCAGGTCTTCAAAGAATGTAGGCTACTCACAATAATATTGCTACATTTTGTTTGAAGTTCACGTGGAGTGACCCTATGGGCTGAAATATGTGCCACCAGAAACTGAATTTGAACCATTTATATTTGAATTTGAATGGCTAAACTTGAATAATTGCATTGAAAAACTGAATTTGAATCACATAATTTGAAATTGTTTTGTTTAATTAAAATTGAATTTATTCAAAAACTGAATCTGAATTGTATCATTTGAAATTGAATTTATTCGTTTGGAACTGAAGTCCAATAAAATTTGATCCTCACTGAAAATTAAACTCTCTATATATCTTCACATTCACTTCTCACAATTCAGATTCAGTTCTCAAATTCAATTTCAAGTTACTGAGACAGACATCCGGGTAGTTGGAGGATGAAGGAAGAGCAATCGAGCGCAGATCGATAGATAGCGTTCATAGGTTGGTTTCACGTGACGTCACGCTGCTGCATCGCGAGAGCGCGCAATTCAGATGGAGGGCAGGAAGTGAAATAGCTGAGGATCTGCCGTCTGGCAAAATGCCAATGTTTTGTGTAGTTTACGGCTGCTCCAATCGTTCTAATCGAGAAAAGGGAAAGGGTTTTTATAGAGTACCGAAGATTGTCACTCATAAAGGTGAGAAATGTAAAAGCTCACAGAACAACGCCGTAAAAGTTGATTTTTAACGTACGTCTGCGGTCGGGAGGAGCAGAGTCTGTTAATGCCCGTGTCTGCAGCGACCACTTCGTCGGAGGTATGTTAGCTAGCCAACGTGTTTTTGTGTCTGTGTTTATATAGCATTAGGTTGTCATTAAATGCTCATTTACTTAGTAATGCTTATTAAGTTACCGGTAGTCTAATATGGACTTGATTGGGGCTTTTTAGGTTGCCCTAGCGCTTGTCTAATCTTTCGGAGTCTATTGTCCCATTGGAGTAAGGAGGAGGGATAATAATCAGTCAGTCCAGTACCTGAGCCCTCACACATGTAGTGTCCAATACCTGATCCCTGCTTCTTGGCTCTGATGATGATAAGTAAGAGGACATGGAGTAGTAGTACCTGAGCCCCGACACATATCAGTCTGTTAATATGTTTTCAACAAGTGTAATACTTTTATCCACTAGTCCAATTGTACTGGCTATATGTATTATATGTAATGAAATGGATTCTAATCTGTTATTGCACACCATGTTCTTGTTATTATAACAATTGTTGAAAAATCTAATCTTGTAAATAAACCACCATGTATAATTCTGTCTTCTCAATGGCATTTAATGTTTTCATTTAAATTATACAACAGCCAGAACTCACAAAGACCACACTCATAACAATAGTCAAAATGTAATCTTGTCTCATACAACCGTATTGATATAACAGCAATATCACACAGCCCACTTTCAAGAGTGCCTGGATCCTTTCATTACATTACACATGTGAGTTTGTAACTTGCTGTCCCAGTATTTCTGGAAGTATGCCGTTTCTAAAAAAGCCTAACATCATCCTAAAGTTCAAGATCGGGCAAAATCCTTTCAACAAAAATGTCATTGTGGTTCTACACAACAAAATCACAGTACTCAGCGTCTACAATGTGAAGCTGTCCCTGAACTTGGTAGTAGTAGTCATGAGTCCGGTCCAGCATGACATTATCCCCATCATTGATGAGGCAGAAGCCCTTTTCCCCAGCACACAAGCGCAGATTGGCTTCATCTTGGTGAGAGTGTGGACACTAAAATCACAGAGAGAAGGACACGTGAACAATAGATTAACAAATATATTTTCTGCCTTTTTGCTCAGTTTAGGACTTGAGACACGACTCAGTCTCGAGATTTAGGGACTTTACTACAACAGAGACTGTAATATTACCTTAATCTTGCAGGTGCCAGTTCCGTGACAGTCACAAGCAACAATCCCATCAGGGAGGACCCCATGTATGGCCACTTGGGGTTCAGCCAGAGACCACTGTCCATACAGGAGAAGCCTGCATGCTCCCGACCCATCAGCTTCTCATAGACTCCTCTGGCTTGTGCTTCATGTTTGCATCCATAACTGTACACAGTACACATGCAAAACATGAAAAGGAAATGATTACTTAGTATTGGATGTGTAGAGCCAGTTCAGTGATTTAAATGCCATTTCCCTAACCCCTATACTTAGTTCTACTCCTGCATAACCATAGTCTTATAACCCTATAACTAACGTGCACCAAAGCAATGTGTTACTATACATTTCATTTAATATTCCACCAGTAAGATACATTTACTTAATAGACAAGCTTCTTTTTTATCCAAATTATACCCTCTGTTGTCAGTGTTTCTTTTTCTGGACATACACACTGTTTACACGAGGCCTTACCTCTGCCTTACCCTAATTCAAACCCTAAATACCTTGTAGCGGCTGTGGTGAACCTATATGCTTCTGGGTAGCATATGGCCTTGATCAAGCTCTTGGATGGTTGCTGTGGGTTGGTCTTAATAGCTTGTTTCAGCTTGGAAGCAGTTATGCGTCCAGCTCTTTGCCTAAACCAAATCCTGCTTGCACTCTGACTTCGAGTTGCCCTCTCTACAGCCTGGACCTGGGACATGATGAGCTCTTCTAGCTGGAATACCTGGCATAGCTCTCCAAGCTCTTTGGGGGGTAGCTGCAGAGTCTCTGGTGTTCTGTATTCAAGAACAGTTTTAGGAAGCATACTAGATTTGGGGATGAATTCTTTGTAGTAAGGCTCCCTAGCCATCAGTGCTGCACTCCTTGGACAGTTTTTGCTTAAAGTCTCAAAAAAACTAGCATATGTTTCTGACCCTCTCTTCACTCTTGGGCATGAAATTGATTTCCCAACCTGGTTTTCAGTTGTCCTGCCATCAATAGAACAGTCAAGCTTTTTTTTTTTGGCTTTAGCAGAGAAGTCGATCAGAGCTACTGGAGCAGCAGGAATCTGAAAATAAGTTAACACAAAGAAGATCATTAAGTCCACATTTCTGTGGTCCATAACATATCTATATGCAGTATAAATCTGGCGTATATCCTATGGCTGTGAGCAAAACAGGTAAGGCTATCATCACAGGATTGAGATGCCAAACTGTGTTTATGTGGGTCTTTGCTGTCTTAGCTTCTCTTTGTCCAACAGGGAAATTGTGACTGACCACATTGTCACAAGCTACACATGTTAAGGCAGAATATAGAATAGAAATAATTTAATAAAACCCCAACATTAGGTATGATGGAATATAATGAAAATCCCCTAAAAGAAGATGAAATGTAGGCTAGATGAAGACAAGCAATCTGCCTGATTAAGTAACCAAAGGGGCACAATATAAACATTAATTTAACATCATAATTTAGCCTACAGTTACAGTGTCCAAAAAATACAGTGTCACCTTACCTTTTTTACATGTGATGGCATCAGCCACTTGCACTGCTCTGTTGTGCAGGAAGCTGTATCGCTTTCTTTCGAAGTGTAAATGTGCTATTTTTGTGTTCTAGTCAAACGGAATTAACTAACTTATGCATTCAATTCAAATGAATAGGGCTAGTGCTATGGTGTAATTGCCCTTAAGTTTATGGCCTTACATTATGCTAGCACCTGCCAAACACAGCGACACATAACTTACACGCTTACTACTCTCTCTCTCTCTCTCTCTCTCTCTCTCTCCCTCCCTCTCAGTAACGTTACTCTGACAATGACAACCACGAGGAGAAGTTATCGGGAAAAAAATCACACTGAAGACATGACCAGTCTACTTGGCGGCGGCTAACACTAGCTACGTTTGCAACAACATTTTCACCGGAGGAAGAGGCAAACGCTTAGAAATAATAAACACCAGGCAAAAATGTTGTTACAAGAGCTAGTAGGCTACCATAAAAACGTGGGATTATAGCTACTGTTTGCAACGTCGGGAGAAAGATTTAATTTCCCGTTTCTACAAAATAGCTATAACATTAACAACAGTTAAACAAAAGATCGTTAGATCGTAAAAAAAAAAATTCATTACCGTATTTGTCCCAGCCGAATCCATGGTGGTGGTGGTCACGCAAGTCAGGCAAGCACTTCTTCTTTGTTTCATGGCGGGTAACGTACTGTGCTCCAAAACATTGGTGCTGATTGGCCCAAGAGGAGTCCTGTGCGCCAATGAACGCTATCTATCGATCTGCGCTCGATTGCTCTTCCTTCATCCTCCAACTACCCGGATGTCTGTCTCAGTAACTTGAAATTGAATTTGAGAACTGAATCTGAATTGTGAGAAGTGAATGTGAAGATATATAGAGAGTTTAATTTTCAGTGAGGATCAAATTTTATTGGACTTCAGTTCCAAACGAATAAATTCAATTTCAAATGATACAATTCAGATTCAGTTTTTGAATAAATTCAATTTTAATTAAACAAAACAATTTCAAATTATGTGATTCAAATTCAGTTTTTCAATGCAATTATTCAAGTTTAGCCATTCAAATTCAAATATAAATGGTTCAAATTCAGTTTCTGGTGGCACATATTTCAGCCCATATGACCCCCTCGCCTCCCGCTACTAGAGCGAGGCAGCTTGTGTCACTCTGGAGGAAAAGAGTAATAATGGTTAGGATTTACTGCTGTTACCTACATGTTTAGCTTAATGTAGGGTGACCATTCGTCCTCTTTTTCACAGATATGTCCTCTTTTTCGGACCTTAAAAAAGCGTCCGGCCGGGATTTCTACATTTGCGAAAATGTCCGGGATTCAGCTTTAGTTGCATTATGATGCGCATCTGGTTTACTTAATTGTGTGTGTGCGTATATTTACATTGCTTTAACCCCTCCTTGTAAGGCCGGCCTTATCGCACACCAGTTGGTCAATTATAAGAGGGTTGCAGCAACAATTGGCCAAATTCCTGCCTGTCAATCTCTCCGCAAAGCACTGTTGTGTTCGTAATCGAACAGTTGCTTGACACTGACAGTAGCAGCAAATGACAGCTGAGTGGAAACAATGCCCAAATAAAAGATTCGTCGAGATCCGTGGGAAGCAGAATGAATGACATGTAAAGCTGGCACTTATGTGCCAGTTACTAATAAAGGTGCAAGTTATTTAGAAGCACACATTAGCTCTGCGATGCTTTGTGACCAGGTAAAATTGTTATCACATATTTTTCATTTTCCATGGCCATTCAAAATAATAGTAATAGTAAATTAATGTACACTCATGGCATCAAATATGTTATTTTAGTACATGGACATTCAAAAGAATGTTGGACATTTATATATATATATATATATATATATATATATATATATATATATATATATATATATATATATATATATATCGATCACACATATATCTGCGATCACACACACTCACAGTTATATGCACTGGAGTATTCCTGGATCCATGGTCTAGGTTGAGGAGGTAATCTTTGAGGTAATTAACTTTAACTAACATTAAATGTATCCACTGCATTTATACACTACTCCACACACAATTTATCATCATCATTGTACTGTACAAGAGCAAACAGATAATATTTCAGCTGAAGTTACAATCATGATGATTAACGTAAATTAACGTTAGCATTACTAGGTTAATTGGCATAACGTTACACTACTTATGGCTTCACTAGCTAGCTATCGTTAGCAGTCTGAGGTAACATTAAAAGATAAAAAGCTGAAACTGACACCCCTAGTTTTCACCCTGCTTTTCAGAATGAGGATACAAAAATATTTTAAGAGATGTTAAATCCCAAATGAGGGAGAGACATGGTGTCTAAGTTAAATGAGAGATTAGTTAGCACCACAGTCTCTAGCTCTGAGTGAAAATTGTGGGTCGGGTAGTGTCAATCCAATTGTAGCCATTGTATCCTTATTTCTAAGTTGCCTACTGCAGCTTTAAAAGCACAAATTGTTTACAAGAGCACAACACTAGACTCTTAATTTTGCTCTCAAAGTGCACCAGATGGAAGTATTTAACTTTAAAATTAACAAAATTTTCTTATGGGGGAGCATAAGAAATGTTTACATTTATATTTAGTTATTTAGCAAAGCTTTTATCAAAAGCGACTTACAAATGAGGAACTTGGTAAGCAATTTGTCATAAAAAAGTCAACAATATCTGCAGTTATAATGCTTTGAGGGATTTCACTGTTCTATATCATTTGTCTGTAACCACATGCAGAATATAATAAAAACAATGTGTGGAAAACTGTTTCAGATACTGTCGGCATTCTGAGTGAGTTTGATTAATATTTTTAATAAATTGTTCATCTTTTTAATTATATGATGCAACAATCACTGCCACAGGTTATATAAAACTGTGACAGGGTGGAGGGCGGGGTGGGGCCGGGTCGTGATTATACACACCCGGTCCATTATCAGGCTAATTAAGCCTCCAACTGCAGACTGCGGAAGGTGGTGCAACAAGAAAGATATCGTTTACGGTCAGCTGACTATCATGTGTGTTTGTGTCTTTTTGTTCAGTTTTATATTAAAACTATTATTTATATTGTCAAGCCGGTTCTTTCCTCTTCCTTTCCATTAATCCCTTTACAAAAACGATATCGCTTGCAGAATTTAAATTTTTAAAGGTAAGAGAACTGATTAATTTTCAAATGAGAATAGCCCCTTTCCCATTCCAAAAAGCTATTGTTTAAGCTATTACCTGATTAGGCAGCAAGGCAGCTGTTCACGTGTTCGGACACAGCCACAGTTTGTGTAAAACTTCCCTGACAAAGGTGTAGCTCCATTCCTAGTGTCCTCCATTCGTGTTGTTGATGTTACTATTGAATCACATGTGCAAACAATGTTAGAAAGAAAATGGTCAAAACTAGATGATGTAACTTGGTTTTTTTTTGTGCGTGCTAACGCAAGAGGGAAAAGGATTTACCGTTTCTCTTAAAGGGTCATGAAAGCCACCTTGTTGATGTCAGGCAAGTTATGAAGATCCAGAAGCAGAGATGCAATAAGCAGGATTTTATTGAGAAACAGATAAACAATAATGCACAAACAGTCAGAAGGCAGTGAGGGAGAGACTATGGTGGTGGCTAACTGCATTAGGTGATGACAGTTAATAAAGGAAAACCAAAGTCCATGGCAGAAACAGAGACAAACAATCCACAATGTCCAAGGCAGATAAACAATCCACAATGTCCAAGGCAGATTTAATCCACAGGGCATGAGGGCAGGAACCAGTAGAGCTGCATCAAAGGGCAGAGAATGCAGGGCAAGAGGGTCTGAATACAATATAGAAACAAAAGATAAATAACAAAATGAGAAACTGATCATGGCAGGACAAGAAACAGTGAACATACAAGACAATTTGGCAATGAGACCAAACAAACACAGGGATGCCCACAGCAAACACGCTAGTGTGATAGGTACAAACAAAATACAGGGCAACCTAGAACCCTCCAACCAATGATGCCATTCCCCAATGCAAGCCTGACTGCCAACAACTCTCTATTGTCGATGTCGTAATTGCATTCATTGGGAGATAAGTTATGTGAAAAAGGAGCAAGGGTGCATCTTCCCATCTGTTGGGGATTGTTTGGAGGGAACCACCCCAACCCTAACTTCTGATGCATCCACCTCCATCATAAACTAATGGGAAGGATCAGGAGAGACTAGAATGTGAAACGAAATGAAATGGCTTTTGAGTTTTAGAAATGCCAACTCAGCCTGCAGGGTCCAAAAGTTTTGGTGGAAGTAAGATCCATTAGAGGAGCAGCAAGTTGGCTACATTTTCAAATAAAACATCAATAGAAATTGGTGAACCCCAGAAACCTCTGGTCCTTGCAAGAATCTAGAGTTGGCTAGAGACAGCTCTCACCTTGGCTGGATCGACCTGGATATGCCCAGATGAGATGATGAACCCCAGAAACGGGACTGAATGCGCATGGAAAACACACTTCTCTGCCTTAACAAAGGTATGTAGATTATGTAGCGGCCGTTGGAGCACCAACCTGACATGGAAGAAGACCAACCTGGAGAAGATTAGTATATCATCCAGGTACACAAACACAAAATGGTTTACCATGTCCCAGAGCACGTCATTGAGTAGTGCCTAGAAGAGAGCTGGGGCATTAGAAAGACCAAAAGGCATTCCTGAATACTCAAAGTGCTATGTAGGGGTGTTAAAGGCTTTTGTGGGCTATGTAGAGGTGTTAAAGTCTTCCACTCATCCCCCTCCTGAATACGTACCAGGTGGTTGGTGTTGCGGAGGTCCAACTTTGTAAAGACAGACACCACCTGAAGTGACTCAAAGTGACTCAAAGGCTGAAGATATCAGTGGTAAAGGATTGGTATTCTTAACAGTGATGTCATTCAGCCTCGATGGAGTGATTTGTCCTTTTTCTACACAAAGAAGAAACCTGCACCAGCCAGAGACGAGGAAGGGCAAATGAGACTGGCTGCCAGAGGCTGTTAGATGTACTTTCCATGGCCACCCTCTCCAGGGTGGAGAGCGAAAAGAGACCCTTGAGCAGAGAAGCACCTGGCAACAGATCTATAGCACAGTTGTAGGTAAGTGAGGAGGGAGAGACACAGCCTGAGACTTGCTGAATGCTGCCCTCAGGTCATGGTACTCCCCTGGTATGCCAGAAACATCCACAGGAACAACCTGCAACAAAGAACAAGAAACAAGGGAGGATGCAGAACCATTGAAAAACAAGAAATAATGGAACTCTCTGCCCAGCTGAGGTGAGGATTGCGCCCTGCCAGCCAAGGATGTCCTAACACCACCATAGTGAAAGGTCCATAAGGAGAAATTGTATCTCCTCTCTGTGGTTACCAGCAACTGGGACAGTTACCAGTCAGACCAGACTCACAGGAACAGTGGAGTGGGTGACACTGACCAAGGGTGATCCACTGAGTGTGTTAGCAGCCAATGGCTTCAGGAGTGGAATGAACGGAATGCCCATCTCCTTAGCAAACTTGTGGTCCATTCAATTTACCTAAAAAGACTTGGCTGGGAGGAGAGTCACCTGACAAGGGATTTTCAGAGTTGTAGTACCACCCACCAGCATACTCCCAAACTATTAGTGAGCTCTGACTTGTACCTCCACAGTACAGACAGAGTCCTTGAACGCATTGTTGATGTATTTCCTCCCTCGGTAGCCAAGTTCTGCCCACCCACATGGGTTCGACCTCAGGAGACTGCTCTGAAACCCCCGGCAGAGAGATTGGATGTTGAAGCTCAGACAAGGCTTCTCAGTGCAGGCAGGTAGAGTCGAACTTTGCCAGTATCCCTCAATCCATATTGCTTTTGACCTGAATATTGTTCCCTATCTGTCACTCACTCGACATTGTGTCGATGTAGTGACACTAGGGGTCACTCTTGGGAGCCCGAGACACCTCTGATCTTTGATAAAAGACCAAAGGAAATTGGTGAGTGGTAATTGCATGCCACTCCCCCACGGACCTACCATTGCCCAGCATGCTCGTTTGCCTTCCGGATGAGTCCGTGAAGGTGATGAGCTCTCGAGCGCAGCATCGGAGAACGGGCTCGTCCATTCAGGCGCGTAGGCCTCGGCTGGGCTTCCCCCCTCGGGTACAGTCGCCCAGTCACAGTCTGACGCGGAAATGCCAGACATATGTTCCCAGGCAGCCACAAGCGTTGGGCTAGAGTGGAAGCCTCCGCTCTCCCCTGAACCCTCGCAGCTCGATGATTGGTTCCACTAGGGTTGATGCATATGATACCACTTCAGCACTGGCTCCAGGCTCGAGTCCCAAGATGGGCATGGCACCGTGGGACACATTGCGTGGCCATCACGGCGGTCTGTCGCCACCTCTTCAGCCTTTAGACCGACCTCACATTTCTACAGATGTTCCCCTAGAGCAGGTCTCCAGGTGCGTCATGGCTGTTTACACGCTTGTTGTATGTCACAACTCGCCCGCTGTCTCCTCCTCTGGAGTCAGCAGCAACTCAAGTCTCTGCGAGCCACTCACCTCCTAGGTTGTTTGATGTAGGTTGATTCTGTGTTTTCATGTGCTGCTTATTTGAGTTTGGAATCAATCAAAATTGTTAATGACAAAAAAAATTAACAAGTCCTCCCTCCACAACGTGTCATAAGCCTTCTCTATATCAAAGAACACTCCTCCTCTGGAGTCAGCAGCAACTCAAGTCTCTGCGAGCCACTCACCTCCTAGGTTGTTTGATGTAGGTTGATTCTGTGTTTTCATGTGCTGCTTATTTGAGTTTGGAATCAATCAAAATTGTTAATGACAAAAAAAATTAACAAGTCCTCCCTCCACAACGTGTCATAAGCCTTCTCTATATCAAAGAACACTGCAAATAAAAACTCTTTCATTAGTAATGAAATTACTATTTAATTATCAAACAATATCAGAGTATCCATTGTCGATCTTCCTTTCCAAAAAAACTCTTTTTCTCAAGATAATATTTGAGCCATTTAACTATCATCTTTTACATTACCTTACATAAATTAGAGGTAAGAGAAATGGTTCTGTAGCTGCTAGCTTTTGTAACATCTTTGAATAGTTTATCTACTATAAGCACTATTTCACATTTCAGTCTTTAGGCAGTATACCTTCATTCCAAATGTTATTATATACTACCAATAGTATTCTCAAAGCTGATACTGATAACTCCTTTAATATTTATTAATAATCATATCTTGACCTGGTGATGTGTTTTTTGAATTGTTAATAGCAATTGATAATTCAAACATAATTTTATTCATCATCCATTATATTATCAAATTCTTGACTTTTGCAACATACATTATTATGAAAATTCAGGACTTGCTCTCTTCTTATTAGAAAAGTGTGAGCTTTTCTAACTATGAGCTTAGCAAAAGAACGGGCCATGATTTTCTTCTCTTTATTTGAAATGACCATCTCTCCATTTTCTTAAATTACTGGAGAATTATTTAGGAGTCTGGATACCTCCCACACCATTCATCTTCCAAATCATATGCCATACTACATCCATCCCAGTGTCCCTTCCAATTGAGGTACAACATTTCTGCCAAGCTTCTCTTTTTGTACCCTTAATTACCTTTCTGGAATTTGCTCTTTTCATTTGATATCTACAACTGTCTCTTGTGAAAGGTTTTTTTTATTATCTTAAAAGCCTTATTCCTTTCTTTTATTGAGTTTAAACACTCCCCCATCCACCTAGGAACATTTCTACCTTTAACTTTACATTTTAACAAGGGAATTGACTGATTTGCAGCCAAATATATTCCATTTACTACTCTTATTTTCTTCAATATTACTATCCAAATTCAAGTTTCTAAATATTTCTTCAAAAAGCATATGAAATATCCCTCAGTTCACTTATAGTTCCATCTTATACCATAACTATTAGTATGCTGTTGTACTTCACATGACACAGGGAATTGATCACAACCCCTATTATTATCTACAACTGACCATGCACATTTGCCAGCTAATGTTGCTGATATTATTGTTAGGTCCAGGCAGGAAGATCTTCCTCTGACTATGTCCATTCCAGATGGTTGTCCATCATTCAGATAAACCATCTCACTCATTTCCATAATTTCTTCTACTATTTTGCCATTTTTATCAGTATCCTTACTACCCCATAAGCTATTATGTGCATTAAAATCACCACGTACTATAACTTTATTTGACACATTTCCAATCGCTGCTATTAACAGATCCATATTCAGATCTGTACAAGGGTTATATCAATTTAAAATCTTTAACCTAATTTTTAATTCTATTATTTCTATACTTAGACTCCCAAGAGTACTTTCACTAGATACATTTCTATATACTAAATGTTTTATATTTTTTATAAATATAGCACATCCACCTACTTTCCCATTTTGTCAATCTTTCCTTACCACTTCATATCCAGAGAGTTTAAAACTTAAGGACTTGCATAGCCAAGTTTCTTGTAAACATATTATATCTGAGGGATCATCCAAATCTTGTATATATATATATATATATATATATATATATATATATATATATATATATATATATATATATATATATATATATATATATATATGTATATATATATCCCCAATGCTGTGAAGAGGATGATGGCATGGCAATTCTGTGCAAATAATTAAGAAAGAATTAAAAAACAAAATTAAGATATTGCACAGAACACTTGCTGTAAATAGTGGCATATGGTATTTGCACCCTGGTGTATAATAAAAAAGTATATAATCTAATAAGAAGGCTATTGTGACTGAACTTAACTATATTGCTGGCAGCGGGAAGAAACGCACCTGATATGTCAGGTAATGGTACCGCGTCACTGTTGTCTTCAAATGCCGAGAGCGGTTTCTTCAGGTCCAGGATATGTGTTACCGCGACCTTCGTTCCACTGACCCGTGAGATGCCGAGCTTCTAGAAAAAGCTGCCAACCATTTGTTTTCATAACCTTTATTGATAAAAATGCTGCATTTATTTTCAGTGACATCACAGTCCCCTTTATATAGGGGACTTTATTTAGTCCCCATACACTTTATTTAGACCTTTCATGTTATTTTTATTTAAAATAAGTGACTTTCCGATGGCATGTACTTTATGTCTTCACTTACATAGATCGATAAAGGGAAAATACTGAAATAGGCAAAAGGTGGACTTGAACCCGTATTGCCCACACAAATATCTATTGCTTTATTACTCTCACCACATCATATTTTATGCTGAGGGAGGTCAAATTCACACACTTACCTCTCCATGTCTTTTTTTCAAATCGTTGGAAATATTTTAATAGTTTTGACAGTTTCCATCGCACAATTGGCATGCATATAGCTGGTCTGTGTGCCCAGTGCTATTTTCACTTATTGCAAATAATTATATGGCTCTACTAAACCAGTGGTAGGGGGGCCCCTGGTGGGAGCCTGACTGAAATAATAATAGTCACAGAATGTAGAAGGGTTGGAACTCCTAATAATGTAATATTTATTTTCTATTGTTGTCAATGAGGATAAACTCATGGTAAATCTGTGACATCTCTCTGTTATGCACATGACAGTTGCAAAAGGGGCACTTGCATGTTGAGGGGAAACCATCCAAAACGTTTTGAAACCTGCAGACTTTGACTTCTAATAAGTTTAATATTCATTAAGGCTGCAATATACGATTGAAGTTTCGATATGACCTTGCGCGTTTACTAAAACCACAGATTTTTATATGATTCTTAGGAGAAAGCCTAAAAGGTCAACTTGGATTAGGTGAGTCTGATAATGGCCCTGACGTCAATGAACCATGTTCAGAGAGTTCCGACAGTAAATCACAGTTTGCAGATACCATACAAATGAATGGGGAGATCCATTAACGGACTTGTCACAAAATTGTATGTGACTTTTCTTATAAAACTGCAATTTTATCATAGTAAACTCCGCTCATACAGTGCATTCATAAAGTAGTCAGACTCCTTCATTTTTTTCCACATTTTGTTATGTTGCAGCCTTCTGCTAAAATGCTTTAAATTATAATTGTTTTCACATCAATCTACACACAAGTATTCAGACCCTTAACTCAGTACTTAGTTGAAGAACGTCTAGGTTACGAATGTAACCTCCGTTCCCTGATGGAGGGAACGAGACGCTGTGTCGGAGAAGCGACACTAGGGGTCTCTCTTGAGCCACCGAATATACCTCTGATCTATGAAAAAAGGCCAATGAGAAGTTGGCAGTCAGTATTTGCATACCCCGCCCCCGGACATACGGGTATAAAGGCGAGGCAAATACTAGAGTTCATTCAGGATTTTTCTGAGGAGCCGGAAATGGTCCGGCCACTACAGCGGCTCGGCTCAGCGACGTGGCCGGGAAGGACACAACGTCTCATTCCCTCCATCGGGGAACGGAGGTTACATTCGTAACCTAGACGTTCCCCTTCTGTCGCTCTCTCCACGTTGTGTCGGAGAAGCGACACTAGGGGTCCAATTTAAATCACGCCATGCGCTGAGCCGTGCACGTGGTCTGACACAGGAGCGGGCAGGTGTTTTTTACGTGCCAGACGACCAGCTGTATCAGACTACACGTACCCTTCCCCAATGCCCCACCAAAGTCGTCGGAATCCTTTTGGTTACCCTGACAGGGGAACAAGGCGACGCTTGCCAACCTGGGAACGGGCCAAGCCTGGCTGGGCCTCTTTTCTCTCTATGTTTCTCACATAGAGCAATAGACAGCCGGGCCCTTACACGCACTGAGGGAAGGGGGTCTTACCCAATTTCCTATTCTTTCAGGGGGAACAGACCCTGCGGAGATCACCCCTACCCAGCTGGGGAGGTAAGGTGGTGAATACATCACATGTGTTTTTAGGCGACACGTGGAAGTGGCGCGGTGGTAGATCCAGCCTCAGCGAGGGGGGAGTTGCTACACACGGCGACCGGAGGGCAGCCAAAACTTACCCAAGGAAAACGCGGGTCCGCTCGTAATGGGACCTTATCGCGGAAAATACACACAGGGGGAGTCCGCGTAGGAGTCCTCACACTGTGGAGCACCTATTCCAGTACAGGGTAGATTTGAGGACCCGCAGTGGATTGGGTCGGCAAGTTCCTCCGCCGAACTGCGGACACATGAGGGCTAGGGAGGAATCGACCAGGGATTCGAGCTGAGTGGAATCTCCTGGGAAAAAATACGCACAGTTTTACCTCAAGCGAGGGAAAGGGCGTATATGCAAGCGATTCACCCGGTCAGCCCATCAGCATGTTACCGAGTTCTACTGGCTCGGACCTGAGAAAACATGGGATGAAACCGACTCAACCCTGAGATTGTAGTATCTTGTAAAGGTGTTGGGTGTCGCCCAACCAGCTGCTTTACAAATGTCTGCCAGGGAGGTACCCCTGCCCAGTGCCCACGAGGACGCAACACTCCTTGTCGAGTGAGCTCGGACCCGCAAAGGGCGGGGCACGGCCTGAGTGTGATAAGCCAGTGAAATGGCATCTACTACCCAGTGGGAAAGCCTCTGTTTGGAGACAGCTGCTCAGAGTGTCTAAAGCTCTGCATGCGGTCCAGATAGGTATGCAAAGCACGTACCAGACACAGCAACAACGGGGCTGGGTCTGCCTCCTCCCGGGGCAGCGCTTGCAGGTTCACTACCTGGTCTCTGAAAGGCGTGGTAGGAACCTTGGGCACGTAGCCCGGTCGCGGTCTTAGGATCACATGAGTGTCTGCCGGACCAAACTCCAGGCAAGTGTTGCTGACAGAGAACGCTTGCAGGTCCCCGACCCTTTTGATGGAGGCGAGCGCGATCAGCAGGGCAGTCTTAAGAGAGAGGGCCCTGAGTCCAACTGATTCTAGCGGCTCAAAGGGAGGTCTCTGGAGGCCCGCGAGGACTACCGAGAGGTCCCAGGAGCGGAACAGGCTTGGCCGGGAGGGATTTAACCTCTGGGCACCTAGGAACCTGATGATTAAGTCGTGCTTACCAAGGGACTTGCCATCTACTGCGTCGTAGTGGGCCGCGATAGCAGCAACATACACCTTCAAGGTGGACGGGGACAGCCTCCCCTCCAACCTTTCCTGCAGGAATAGGAGCACTGACCTAACTGCGCACCTCTGTGGGTCTTCAGCCCGGGAAGAACACCAATTTGCGAACAAGCGCCACTTCAGGGCGTAGAGCTGCCTGGTGGAAGGGGCTCTGGCTTGGTTGATCGTGTCTACGACAGTGGGTGGTAGGCCAGCTAGATCTTCCGCGTCCCGTCCAGGGACCAGACGTGGAGTTTCCAGAGGTCTGGATGCGGATGCAAGAAGGTCCTTCCTCAGGGGAATTCACCAGGGAGGGGCTGTAGCGAGGAGTACAAGGTCCGAGAACCAGGCCCGGGTGGGCCAGTATGGAGCCACTAGTGTGACTTGCTCCTCGTCCTCCCTGACCTTGCACAGCACCTGTGCAAGAAGGCTCACTGGGGGAAATGCATACTTGCGCAACCCCGTGGGCCAGCTGTGTGCCAGAGCGTCTGCCCCGAGGGGGGCCTCTGTTCGGCCATACCAGAGCGGGCAGTGGGAGGTCTCTCGGGAGGCAAGCAGGTCTACCTGGGCCTTGCCAAATCGTTCCCAAATCAGCTGAACCGACTGGGGGAGAAGCCTCCACTCTCCACTGGGCAAGCGTTGTCGTGACCACAGCGCGTCCACTACCACATTGAGTTTGCCGGGGATGCGAGTGGCACGCAGTGGACCTGAGTCGTGACATGTGGACCTGAGTTGTGACATGTGGCGGGAGCGTACGCCGCCTTGGCGATTTATGTACGCTACCGCAGTGGTGCTGTCTGACCTGATTAGGACATGTTTGTCTCGAATTAACGGGAGGAACTGTCACAGGGCAAAGAAAACAGTCAACAACTCTAGGCATCTGATATGCCAGCGCAGCGGGGCCCCTCTCCAAAGGCCCGCAGCTGCGTGCCCCTTGCAAACGGTGCCCAACCTGATCTGGATGCATCGGTAGTGACCAGGATGCGTCGGGACACCTGCTGCAGGGGCACTCCTGCCCGTAGAAAGCAGAGGTCTGTCCAGGGTTTGAGTGTTTGGCGGCCTGCGGGGGTGATTATCACACGGTGCGTGCCGTGGCGCCATGCTCGTCTCGGGACTCGAGTCTGAAGCCAGTGCTGAAGCGGTCTCATATGCATCAACCCCAGCGGCGTGACTGCGGCGGAGGATGCTATATGCCCCAGGAGCCTCTGGAAGAGTTTTAGAGGGACCGTTGTGCCTGTCTTGAACTTTGCGAGGCATTTCAGCACCGACTGTGCCCGCTCGTTGGTGAGATGTGCGGACATTGAGACTGAGTCTAACTCCATGCCGAGAAAGGAGATGCTCTGAACTGGAGTGAGCTTGCTCTTTTCTCGGTTGACCTGAAGCCCCAAGCGGCTGAGGTGTTTGAGCACCTGGTCTCTGTGAACGCATAGTAACTCTCGGGAGTGGGCCAGTATGAGCCAGTCGTCGAGGTAGTTGAGTATGCGGATGCCGGCTTCTCGGAGCGGGGCAAGAGCTGCTTCTGTGACTTTCGTGAAGACGCGAGGGGACAGAGACATGCCGAAGGGGAGGACTTTGTACTGAAATGCCTGGCCGTCGAACGTGAACCGTAGGAAGGGTCGGTGTCGCGGCAGAATTGAGACGTGGAAGTACGCGTCCTTCATGTCTACCGCTGCGAACCAATCTAGGTGCCGGATGCTTGTTAAGATAGACTTTAGCATGAGCATTTTGAACGGGAGTTTGAGCAGTGCTCGGTTTAAAACTCGCAGGTCCAAGATTGGTCGTAAGCCGCCGCCTTTCTTGGGTACAACGAAGTAAGGGCTGTAGAAACCCTTCTTCATTTCGGTTGGAGGGACAGGCTCGATCGCGTCTTTGAGTAGAAGAGTAGCGATCTCCGCGTGCAGGGATTGGGCATGTTCGCCGTGCACTGCGGTAAAGCAGACGCCCGCGAAGGGGGGCGGGGGCCTGGCAAACTGAATTGCGTAACCGAGTCGGATGGTCCGGGCCAGCCAGCGTGACGGGTTGGGAAGTGAAAGCCACGCATCCAATCTCCGTGCTAGGGGCACCAAGGGGACGCGTATTTTTGACGTACCCGGCGGAGCTTCGCAGCGGGGCGGAGCAGGTAAAGTGCCGTCGGGAGGCAAGGGTGCGTCCCGAGGCTTCGGTGCTGAGAAAAGACTCGAAGCACTTATCTTGCTCCGCGCACCCGGCAGGGGGCGGGTTAGTGACTGAGGAGGAGGTCTTATGGTGGCGTCTTCCGGACTCGTCAGAACCGGCCGGCCGGGGGTCAGTCCTGGGGCTGAAGGCGGACCTGTGGCCGCGTCCAGCGTGCCGGGACTGTTGAGATCAGGTGGCAGAGTGCTGTGAGAACGGCATTTGTGGGCCAGATGACCCAGAGGCAAAGTAAATAGCTCTTTTATTGAGAATTTGGGTACCGCTGCCCCGGTTAAGGGGAGCGGCAAATTAAATGTATTCAAAACAAAATTCTCCTCCCGGCCCTCCACCGGGGGACGGAGCGGTCTTACCATCTCCGGAGCTAACGTCTTGGGCTCTGGGTCGTCCGTCTCAGGAGCGCCTGGGAGCCTTCCGGGTCCTCGAGGGGGTCCGTGAGACGGGGGGCGTCGACTTCCTGCGGGGTGCTTAACGCGTGGGCTGAGAGCTGGGCCCAGGTTGAGGCGGAGCAGCTTGTTTCTTCACAGGGGGACGCCCTCGGCGAGCAGACGGGGCATGGCCCGAGGCGGCAGACTTGCGGCGGTGCAGGATCTGGGAGATCACCTCCGTCTGTTTCCTCACCACTGAGAACTGCTGGGTAACGTCCTCGACGGTGTCGCCGAAGTGGCCGAACTGGGAGACTGGGGCGTCGAGAAAGCGAGTCTTGTCGGTCTCACGCATCTCGACCAAGTTCAGCCACATGTGTCGTTCCTGGACCACGAGGGTGGCCATTGCCTGCCGGAGTGACTGCGCCGTGACCTTCGTGGCTCTGAGGGCGAGGTTGGTCGCTGAGCGCAGTTCCTGCAGCACATAGGGATCAGGGCTACCCACGTGCAATTCTTTGAGCGCCTTGGCCTGGTGGAATTGCAGGAGGGCCATGGCGTGCAGGGCGGAAGCGGCCTGTCCAGCGGCGCTGTAGGCCTTCGCTGTCAGCGAGGATGTTGTCCTACAGGCCTTGGAGGGGAGTACAGGGCGACCCCACCAGGTGGTAGGGTTTCCGGGGCATAGGTGAAGCGCAACAGCCCTATCCACCGGGGGAATCAGCGTGTATCCGTGGACCGCTCCACCGTCGAGGGTAGCGAGAGCGGATGAGTGAGTGGCTTTGCGAGAGGTGAAAGGCGCTCTCCACAGCGATGTCAGCTCATCATGCACGTTCCGGGAAGAACGGGACTGGGGGGGCGTGGCCGTGGGCAGCGCCCAGACCCCAGGAACCAGTCATCCAACCGCGATGGCTGTGGGGAGGATGGAGGGTTCCAATCCAAGCCCACGCTGGCGGCGGCCCGGGAAAGCATGTCGGACATCTGAGCGTCAGCCTCAGCCTGGGGGTGCTGGCCCGAAGGCGGCAGCCCAGGGGAGTCATCCGTGTCAGATGCCGCGCTCTCCAATGCAGCGGCGAGCTCATCCGTTTCGAGCTCTAGAGGATAGGCAGGCTGGCTGTGAGGCGAGCCGCTGTTGCCTCGAGCCCGGATGGGAGTTAACGAGCGTGCTGGGGAACGGGTGATCCGCGGGTCTCTGGTACCCGATGGAGCCGCACCCGCTGCCGCCCCCAAATCGCCTCCAGCGCCACTCGCACCGTCCTCAATCCTGAGGGAAGAAGGAGCAATGCGAGGTGCGGCTGGAGTGGCTTGTTCTCGGTTGAAAACAAGTCGCGACCGCAACGTTGTCATGGTTATGCTCTCACAGTGAGAACATGAACCATCCACAAACGCAGCCTCGGTGTGATCGCTACCCAGACACACGAGACAACGCCTGTGGCCGTCTGAAACGGAGAGCACTCTACCACATCCAGGAACTACACAGCGGCAGAACGGCATCTTTATAAAGACGCGTCCTGAAAAGGACGCTGTGTTTGCTCTTTTAGAGGAAATTACTCTTTTAAATAAAATCACTCTTTTAAGAAACTCTTTCGAGTTTTTATCTGCGCTGTCGAAGTGCCCGGGGCAACAATGCACAGCCGTGCACAGGATAGGAGAAAGCCGCTGTTATGCGCCGTCAAATCCAACAGCATGCAGATCGTCAGAGGAATACACAGGTGTGTGTAACTCGTAGCAGACAGCATACAAGATCGGCTCCGAAGAAAATTTCTGAATGAACTCTAGTATTTGCCTCGCCTTTATACCCGTATGTCCGGGGGCGGGGTATGCAAATACTGACTGCCTCATTGGCCTTTTTTCATAGATCAGAGGTATATTCGGTGGCTCAAGAGAGACCCCTAGTGTCGCTTCTCCGACACAACGTGGAGAGAGCGACAGAAGGGGAACCTTTGGCAGTGATTACAGCCTCAAATCTTTTTGGGTATGATGCGATAAGCTTTGCACACCTGGATTTGGGGATTTTCTGCAATTCTCCTCTGCAGAACCTCTCAAATTCTGTCAGGTTGGGTGGAGACTGTCAGTGGACAGCCATTGGGTTCAAGTAAGGGCTCTGGCTTAGAATTGAGGCTAAACAGTTTAATCTTCGTTTTATCAAAACAGAGAATCTTTTTTCTCACAGTCTAATAATTTTTGAGGTGCTTTTTTTTTGCAAATTCCAAGTGGGCTTTCATGTGCCTTGCACTGTGTAGAGGCTTTGGTCTGGCCACACTACCATAATGCCCAGATCGGTGGAGTGTTGCAGTGATGGTTGGAAAGACGAGGAAAGCTGAAGTCCCAGATGGCTTCTCACCAGCGTGTCTTCGATCCTGTGCTAACCAGCTGCCCCCCTTCTACACACAGATCTTCAATAGATCACTGGAGCAGTGTGAAGTCCCATGCTGCTTCAAATGCTCAATCATTATTCCCGTCCCAAAGAAACCAAAAATCACTACAGACCTGTCGCCCTGACACCTGTGGTCAAAAAGTCATTTGAGAGACTGGTGTTGGCCCACCTGAAATACATCACTGGACCCTTTCTAGATCCCTTTCAATTTGACCAATTAATTTCGACCAAACAGGTCTGTGGATAACGCAGTCAACATGGGTTTGCATCATATCCTGCATCATCTGGACAGACCAGGGACATATGCAAGGATCCTTTTTGTGAACTTCAGTTCGGCTTTCAACACCATCAACCCAGCTAAACTCCAGAATAAATTACACCAACTCTCTGTTCCCATGTCTATCTGTCAGTGGATTACCAGTTTTCTGATGGACCGGCAGCAGCTTGTGAGACAGGGGAAACTCACTTCCAGCACCTGTACAATCAGCACTGGTGCCCCCCAAGGATGTGTACTCTCACTTCTACTCTTCTCTCTCTACACCAATGACTGTATCGCCAAGGACCCCCTCTGTCAAGCTCCTGAAGTTTGCTGATGACACTACTGTCATCTGTCTCATCCGAGATGACGATGAGTCTGCAAACAGAAGGGAGGTTGAACAGCTCAAAACGGTGGAGATGATTGTGGACTTTAGGAGGAACACCCCAACACTGACCCCCCACCATTCTAAACAGCACTGTGGCAGCAGTGGAGTCATTCAGGTTCCTGGGCACTACCATCTCACAAGACCTGAAGTGGGTGAGACACATTAACTCGATTGTGAAAAAGGCCAAGCAGAGGTTGTACTTCCTTCGCCAGCTGAGGAAGTTCAACCTGCCACAGGTGCTGCTGATTAATTTCTACTCATCATTGAGTCTGTCCTCTGCACTTCAATAACTGTCTGGTTTGGTTCAGCTACGAAATCAGACATAAGAAGACTACAAAGGGCAGTTTGGATTGCTGAGAGGATTATTGGTCGCCACCTGCCCACCCTTCAAAAACTATACACTTCCAGAGTGAGGAAAAAGGCTGGAAAACTCACCCTGCCCATTACATTTTTGAATTGTTACCTTCTGGCCAACACTTCAGAGCTCTGAGCACCAGAACCGTCAGGAACATGAACAGTTTTGTCCCTCAGGCTATCCATCTCTTGAACAGTTAAAACTGCCCCACTGAGCAATAACTATGTGCAATACACAGTTAAGTCTTTTTTATATTTATCCAACCATCCAACCTCTTCTGCCATTTCATTCCTCTGGAGAAAAAAAAAAACTGTACATAACAGATTTGTATTTTGCACTGTACATAACAGATAATAGATTTGTATTAGAGTTGCACTACATATGTGTATGTGTAAGTATGTGTGTGTCTCTGTGTGTATGTACATATGTGTATAATTATTTTGTATTTGTTATTATTATTATCTATGTCTTGCTGCTGTTTTTGTATTGTTTTTGTATTGTTGTGCACTGGAAGCTCCTGTCACCAAGACAAATTTCTTATATGTGTATGTGCCATACTTGACAATAAAGCTGATTCTGATGGTTGTCCTTCTGCAAGTTTCTCCAGTTGCCACACATGATCACTGGAGCTCAAAAATAGTGACCATCTGGTTCTTGGTCACCTCTCTTACCAAGGCCCTTCTCCCCCGATTGCTCAGTTTGGCTGGGCAGCCAGCTTTAGCAAGAGTCCTGGTTGTTCCAAACTTCTTCTATTTAAGAATTATGGAGGTCACTGTGCTCTTGAGAACCAGAAATATTTTTTTATTCTTCCCCAGATCTGTGCCTCGACACAATCCTGTCTCTGAGCTCTGCAGGCAGTTCCTTTGACCTCATGGTTTGGTTTTTGCTCTGATATGCATTTTCAGCTATGAGACCTTATGTAGACAGGTGTGTGCCTTTCCAAATCAATTGAATTTGACACAGGTGGACTCCAATCAACGTGTTGAAACATCTCAAAGATGATCCAGAGAAATGGGAAGTGTCATAGTTAACTGTCTGTATACTTACGTCAATGTGATATTTGAGTTTTTTATTTTTTAATACAATTTCAAAAGTTTTCAGAAATTGGTTGTTGCTTTATCATTATGGGGTATGGATTGTAGATTGATGTGAAAAAATAAATAATTTAAAGCATTTTAGCATAAGGCTGCATCATAACAAAATGTGAAAAAAATGAATGGGTCTGAATACTTTATGAATGCACTGTATTTCAATCCAAAAGGATTGTAAAATGTAAAAACTTGTTGAAGATTAGCAAACAGGGGGTCAATTAATTAAGTGATAAAAAGCTGTTTCCTTTCAAAAGCAGTTTATTCAGCATATTGAGGCATCTAGTCCATTGACAACATCCATTAAAAAGAACGGCCTCTGGACGTTGTGTCATACTGAGTTAGGCTCTATTTTACTTACCTTGAAGGCTCCCCCTGGAAGAGGGGCTCTGTCTAAACCTCTAAAAGCTGGGATTAAAATTGTCTTGCATTGACTGCTTCAGTCATTCATGCGTGAGTGAGTGGCACTCTCTACCACGTGTGTGCTGAGCAGCACAGAAATATTAGATGATGTTTATCATATTAAAATAGTCTTGCCGGACTGCAGAAGATAGGTCCAGGTTTCCTTCTCAAAACATACTTTATTTACAATGAGCGTGTTAGGGGAAAATATCAATTTTGCATTTCAAATTTTCTCCAAGTTGGACTCAGCAATGATAAACAGCGTATTGTAATAGAGTTGGGAGGATTACTTTTAAAATGTATTACACTACAGATTACTACATGTTTTAAAATGTAATTTGCAATGTATTTTATCTATTTGTAATGTATTTGAAAAGCCCTAATTATCATTTGCAGTGTTGCTTCTAAAACAAGATAGAGTAAATGTATGTTGTTTTAAGGCTTTTTAGATATTTTTACAGGAAAACAATGCTAAATTTATCTAACATGGAGCTAAATGTTCCCATGAAACTTTGCACAAGGTTTACTATATCTGCTGCTCCAAACCCCACAGAGTGTACACAAATTACATCTTTTCTCTCTGTTATACTCCCAAATGGAAAGTTCATAAATTACATCATACCCACCTTTTCACTCATAACAGTGTAAAGAGCCCTTTGTTTGCTTGTATGAATGTAACACATCATAAGAAGTTATTTCACCGTTGTTCAAACTCTCATCAGACTGCATTATTTAGTTCTATATTTTTCCCCCAACTAAATAGACTAAATATTAAATAAAACAAATGACAATAAAATGCAAAGTTATTTCATTTGTTATCAAAATGCTTTTTGAATATAACTGTTTTCTGTTTACTAATGATTTAAATTGTAACTGTAGTGGAATACAGTTACTAATATTTTGTTATTTAAATAAGTAATACCATTACATGTATTCCATTACTTTCCAACCCAAAAAGGATATGTAAGTGATAAACATCATTATACTCTATGTAATAATGATAATATGGGACTAATGAACACTGGTGTCTTTTCCATTTTTTCTGTAGCCCTTCACAATTGATTTAAAGAAGGCATTGTATTACTTGATAATGTTGGTTTTGTGATGGTGAATCCTTGCTCTGAGACTGTTCAGACTTGCTCACAATGTCTCGTTAGGGAGGACAGCAGTGTAGGTGAATTAACATAGGACGGCGATTAAAACGGACATTCCTGTTCATTAAAATGATTTAGTGCATGCATTCCAGCTACTCAGACTAAATTATTACTGTCTAATAGACCATGGTTTAATACGTTTAAGGTAATAAAAATATGTTTAAGATAATAAAAAATAACAAGGATTATTGTGTTACAACTACCAAACATTTTGGATTTGTTATAATCTTTATATACATGTAGCACAAGCACAAGTTTTCATCAGATAAAACACTGGCTTTTAATTCATTTGTCCTTTATTGTGTGCTACTACACATTCATCAAGGCGTGTGGTAAGGATAAATTCACTCATGACTTAATTTATTATTTCAGCTGAGGCACTTGAAATCATGCAGTGTAGATTATAGCTGCAATTATGTACAGTACATTTAATCAAGGGCAACATAAAACTGAATCACATAGATTCAGTAGACACTGACTGTATGAGCTGATAAATAAAAATGTAACAGATGCTCTTATAAAGTCAAAGTTAAAAGGAAGTTGAACGCAACAGTAATGATGCTGCTGATGCTTAAAGGTATAATTAATCCAAAAATGAACATTCTGACATTATTTTCTAACCCCATGCCACTCCATTTGCTATTATTTTTCCATGGAACAATGTCAAGGCCCAAGAGGACCAACTATAAAAGTATCATAAAAGCAATCCATATGCCTTGTTTGTGCTATATTGCAAGTCTTCAGCCGTCATATGACAGTTTTGTTTTTGAAACAGAAGTAATTATTCATGAAAAATCTCCCCCTCTGCTGCAGCTCTCAAATGTCATTTTCCATCTTGCATGTTCTTCTTAATTTCTCTTTATGTGTTACAAAGAAGAAGAAAAAACCAACAGCAAACAACTTTGAACAGCATGGGGTTGAGTAAATAATGAGAATGTTTATTTTCAGGAGAACTATTCCTTTAACTCAAATGCAGACTCAATCATTGCTGGAATTATGAGGCTTGTAAAGGGATGTCTGACAGATGTCTGAACCCCAACACTTCATGAAATTACGCTTGTGTAGTGAGAAGCATTTGCGCTCACATACTTGCATACAGTATGTTTTGCAACTAACTCATTGCTTCCAGTTTTACCCATAATGAATATAAAAAATACACTTTCTCACAATGCATTTGTTTCTTATTAAAAGTTTTAGGCAGGATTTATTGTGGTCCTCTTGTGTTCTGACACTGATGAGTCAGGATAGTGTGGGTTGGAGGTGTCAGATATTGGCTGGTCTGATCTTAGGGAAAGTGTGACCATGACTTGCTGTGCTTAGTACTGAGGTGTTGGTATATTATGCCCAGATGATGACAACTCCTGTCCAGAACAGATACTGCTAGGAAATTAGTAAAAAAGAGGCAATAGGTGTCAGGAGAGAACTCGTGTAATCCTTCATGCATTCTTGTGTGATGTAAGCTAGTTAGCAAAAAATAAACTAAAGGTGAATGCAGTAAATATATCTTCAAAGCAAGGGAATCCTTCACATTTTACATGTGTGTGACTCCATTTCAAAATCTAGAAAGTTACCTACGTAGGCAGAATTTTAAAGTATTATAGGTGCACTCCCACAAAGTTTCCAAAAATATATGCTGCCTTCAAAGAGGCATCGTATTTGTCCATGAAGAAGCCAAACTTATAAAGCATTGTGACAAGCTTAATGCACAATTTTACCCAATATTTATGTGTGCTTTGTATTTTTATGTATTATACAATCAGACTGTTAGCTTAGCAACATGCTAAAGAAAAACTCTAGTGCAATCAACTGTGAATCAAGTCTTCCATTTTCCTTGTGTGAGGAGCGATATCTGCATGATGTACAGAGATGCTACCAATGAAGAGCACTCAAAACTGGTCACTTAAAAGATTCCATTTAAGTTAGTATGCTACCTTTAAAAGCAGCTACCTCTATAGGCAGTAGACAGCAAGTAGCTCACAAAGTTTTGGAACAGTTCCTGTATTTGTTTGGATGTATACAAGAAAGAAATATATAGATCCCATAGTCAACTGCTGTATCTGTTTTACAGTTTGTACTGCAAAAATATCTTGTAGGTGCACATTTATTAGCAGAGGTGATGGGAAAAATGTCCAAAGATACATGTCTTCCAGCATGCGAGTTGGTCTATTTACACACAATCGGATCTGTTAATCGTCCAGGTGCTGCTCCTCCCAGGTCGAGGTCGGTATGGCGCTGTAGGGGTCCATGATGACTTTGGCACAGCGAATGATCATTGCGATCAACAGCAGACAGAGGAAGGCGATGCATGCCAGAGTCAGACCCTGGTCCACATCCACAAAAGCAGGGTCTGGCGTTGTCTCCTCCATCGCTTTGGTCTGTCCACATCGATCTGTGCTGCTGCTACCATCCTGATCACTTATCTGTGGGTGGGGACACAAAAAGACAAGGTACTGCAAAATGCTGTCTGCTTTACAGAAAGTCCCTTCAAACTGAGCTAGTTAATCAAATTCTAAAAGGCCAAAAGTTTGGAATAATGTACAGATTTTGCTCTTATGGAAAGAAATTGGTATTTTTAATCATCAAAGTGGCATTCATCTGATCACAATGTATAGTCAGGACTAAATTACTATTACAATTTAAAAAAAACTTCAAAGAGTTCTCATCAAAAATCCTTCACATGCAGCAATGAAAGATTTGCGGATCCTTGGCATTCTAGCTGTCAGTTTGTCCAGATACTCGGGTGACATTTCACCCCACACTTCTCACACACCTTACCGTCTAGCTGATCCCACAAAAGCTCAACGGGGTTAAGATCCATAACACTCTTTTCCAATTATCTGTTGTCCAATGTCTGTTTCTTTGCCCACTCTAACCTTTTCTTTTTGTTTTCTGTTTAAAAAAGTGGCTTTTTCTTTGCAATTCTTCCCATAAGGTCTGCGCCCCTGAGTCTTCACTTTAGTGTTGTACATGAAACTGGTGTTGAGCGTGTCTTTTCAGACGGGGACTTTTAGTGCCTGCATTCTGACACCAAATATGTAGGATTATTACATATATATAATTTAGAGATAGGTGTAGACGGGGACATTTCGTGTCTTCTCACCATAATATGTAAGGGAATTTGGGCTCTCGAAATATGTGAGCTATAAACTAAATAAACTTATTCTACATTATTATGTAATGAAATATATAATGGAATTAGTCGTGTTCGACAACCATTATAAATTAGATAAATGACAAATAACTACATTATTTGTCTGAATAAGATTCTCCACCATTGAAACCGTAATATAACGATTTCAAATAATAAGCCTAGTTTTATCCGCTCACACTTTCTATTGAAAGGAATTAGCTTTAATAAGGGAATTATGTTTAATTCACTTATTGGAGTAATATTATTCTCATGGCTTATTGAAAATAATATCACACATATTCAGGTACAGCGTTGAAGTGAAATCTTTTAGAAACAGTGACGAGATTATTCATTAAATATACCACAGTCAAATCATCTTTGAATACAGACAAAATGTATTGCTATTCTAAACATAAATCTAATCTAACACAAATATACATGAGACAGGTTGGTGAGTAGTGACAGAAGGTGAAATGAAAGGAATTTCATGGAGTCTATCCACAATGCTTTAAAAACCATTTATCCTCATTTGAGTCTACTTCGATTTGCTATCGGATTACTCTGAATATTTAATCAATACACCAGCCCTTTGAGCACAAAATGGAGGTGTACTTGCGTGTATTTGGTATGTCCAGGCGTTCTTTACGTCGAAAGTATATTGTTTGGTATGAATGATGTTAGCTGTGAAGCGAGGCCTTCTCACTCCTCGGGACATCGAGTCGAGAGAGCGAAGTCTGAGTAGTCAGCGGGGCAGAAGAGAAGAGTGAAGAGGAAAACCAAGAGAGCCAAGCCAAGACCGTGAAAAAGGAAGTGAAAGAGGAAGAGTTCTTCCTGTTTGGAACTGTTTGAGATATGGAGCATTCCCCAAGGGTGTCCTGCGGCAATCAGAAGTGACGTTTCAGAGTCACATGGTCGACTGGGCTGTCCTTGCCGACAGGTGATTTTTGACCCTTTGTTTCGGAGTCTTACAAATCTCCCGCTCAAAAATAGTGCATACTTAAACATGAAATCTCATATCTTGAGAATGGTACAAGATACATCATATTCGTTTTGACCAGATTTTTCTTCATACACAAACAAATGTTTACATATCAAACATGACAAATTTTTATGGATGTTATATCTGTAGGTAATAAAACATGAAAATCTCTGGTTACAAAATCATATTGGTTAGTTCCTTGGTTATACAACATGGAAAAACATTACACAAATTTTAAAGAGGTACTATAAGAGTTATAAAAGGGCTATAATCATTCATTTGTCAGGTATGCAATTCAACACAGTTCAGAGCAATTGTCAGAATTACCTAGCAAGACTAGGTATTGTATAAATCATGGATTTAAATGCATTCTGTACATTTTAGAAGGTTAAATCAGTAAAGTACTGTGACTTTGTGTAAAATATTCCTGGATTAAGCTGAAATGTCTTCATTCAATGTCAGTATTCGAGTCGTGCAAATCTGATGGACTTTTGGAAGCCTTACAAAGGAAAGTCTGCTTTAACCTCTGTGAGGGGGTCCCTGCCGAGGTCAGGCTGCGTGGCCTTTCTGACCAATGAGGATGCTTGAGCAGCTTAATTTATGATGGTGAAACATTCCAAACTGAAAGGCTGGGTTTTTCCATTTCAAATCATGTTGGTGGAATTCTTTTGCATACATAATCTTACAAGTGGGTAGAATTCAATGAAGCTGTCAGCTGAGGACATGTGAGGCATCTATTTCTCAAACTAGAGACTATGATATACTTATCCTTTTGTTTAGTTGTACATCTGGCCTTCCATATCTCTTTCTGTCCTTGTTACAGCCAGTCTTCCTTTGTCTTTGAAGACTGTAGTATACACCTTTGTAAGAAATCTTCAGTTTTTTGGCTATTTTAAGCATTGTAAAGCCTTCATTCCTCAAAACAATGATTGACTGATGAATTTCTAGAGAAAGCTGTTTCTTCTTTTTTTTTTTTTTACCTAATATTGACCTTAAGACATGCTAGTCTATTGCATATTGTGTCAACTCAAAAAACAAAACAAAGACAATGTTAAGCTTCATATAACAAACCAAATAGCTTTCAACTGTGTTTGATATAATGGCAAGGGATTTTCTAGTGCCAAATTAGCAATTTAGCATGATTACTCAAGGATAAGGTGTTGGATTGATGGCTGCTGGAAATGGGGCCTGTCTAGATTTGATAAAAAGGACTTTTTCAAATTGTGATGTTGCTGTTTTTTACATCAGTAATGTCCTGACTATACTTCATGATCAGTTGAATGCCACTTTAGTGAATTAAAGTAACAATTTCCTTCAGAAACAGTAAAATCTGTACAGTATTCCAAACTTTTGGCCACCAGTGTATATATATATATACACATGCACACAACAGTTAATTCCGGTCCTCGAATCTGATTGAACGAGAGACGTTCCATGAGCACACATGGTCTGACACCATCAGCAATCCGAATCTTCACTGTGTGTGTATCACTCAGCTTGTGTTTGTGCGGTTCTTAGTGTAATAGCAGTACAGATCTGTTAAGAGCTACTGTTTGAATTTTCTTTTTGACATTAGATATATTAGCCAACAGGTGGTGGCAAAAGATCATTTTTGTGTGTAATTTGAGCCAGTTAGGTGAAGTGAAGTGAATCTGCGTCAGCCAGTGTCTATAAAACAGCTCTTTGTGAACGCTTGTCTAAACTACACTACTAAAGCTAGGAAATAGCTTTAAACTGCTTTAAACTAACAACTTCAGCATTACGGCTCATCACAGCTGAGAGACACACAACAGACTGATTTATTACACAATGGGTGCTGTTTAAAATGGTGGAGGACATTGCGGTTTCTTTAGTGAATGACTCTTGCACACCGGCTACAGCGAAATAGGGAGAAATACCCCCGCTTGGATGCTATTTTTCCACTGAGAAAGCTGACTTTCAGAATGCTGACAGCATCTCTGCTTGGGTGTGGCAACAGGTGATCGCACATGCTCTCTCTCTCTCTCTCTCTCTCTCTCACTCACACACACACAAACACACATTCACACACACCATCCTTGTTTACCCAATAACTTGTTCGAAACAGCACAAGCTGTGATACTATTTCTGAAGTGATATTCTTTAATTAATAACGGGGGCTTGGACACATCCTTTGTTTTGAACCAGCAAAGGCAGATTCTGATCCGTCGTGTAAGAAAGTAGTTCAATGCACAAATGCGTTTTTCCTACTTTTGACTAATTTACTTGTCCATTGAACTATTGTATATAAGAAATATCACACACGCAATCATGCTATATGTCCCTAAATCAGCATATATATATTATAATTTTTTGTAATTTTTTTTTTTTTAATGCTACCAAAAAAAGTTTTTTTGTTTAATGCGACCGTAACACAAAATATTTAAGTAAAGTTTTTTTTTTGTTTTTATTTATGTGCAGTCAGCAAAAGCTTCTGTTTGTTTTCACTGCGCATGAATGCAGCAAGCAATGTCGGAAGAAAGATGTTATCCAGACCTCTGAGTCAGTTTAAATGTTTCAATAATACTTTATGTTTTAATTTGGCTTTGGGAAACTGATCCTAGACCAGCTGTTATGGCCTGATTTATCCCGGAGCAAAAATCTGATCAAACAGGTGGTGGATTGAATGCAATAATTATGCTTTGAATTCTGCTTAGCACCCTCAAGCACCCCCTGAGACCAACAGCACCAGCGAGAAGCCAGTAACGTATAGCTAGCTAAAGCAGGTACAAGTGCACACCACAGTAATGTACAGCCAGCAAATGCCATGTCAACTGACCAAGCAGACTGACCTTATGTTCCTTTTCCTTATATTTATTGAAAGTTGGCACCTTATATTCCATTGGTATATTGTCAGTATAAAAAGTTATATATATATATATATATATATATATATATATATATATATATATATATATATATATATACTAATGTTCCTTTGAATTAACTCACTGTGTGTTGTTTGTTTACTATGAAACTGCACTTTGAGACTACAGTCTGGGGGGTTTAGGGATCATTTTCAGTGTTACGGACAAAGTTTTGCTTAGGGCTCCAAGAAGGCTAGGACCGGCACTGTATTAATGGTTCTCTTTCGTGACTTTTCCACCAGTGTGAATGGAAAACTGCATTAAAATACTCTGACAGTATTTCCAACAGTGCATTTCAGCATTTCAAAAAGTGTATTTTGATTCCCGAACAAATTACTTTTATAAGCCGGCTCTTTTGAATATATAGCGTGAAACATATGATGCTTCCGGTATCCACCTTGTTTTTCAGTGTAACAAGGGCGCCCCCCCTTTATCAACCCTAAATGTGGACCTCTTTCGGTATAAGCAGGGACATTTTTTAGCATATGGGTGCCCTAAGCGAAATCCTACTTGGAGTCCCCACATCGCCCATGAAACCCATGGCTCCCGACTTGTATGTGTGCTTCATGATGATGAAAAAATCTTTGAGCCTTTGACATCAAGCTACAACTCTATCTTCTTGCATTTAAATTATCCCTTCCCTCTCTGGCCACAAGGGGGCCCCTATAACTGTCTAATTGAGCCATAACAGCTGTGTTCTTACACTTTTTAGTATATATATAAAAAAACAATGGTGTATTGCATTTAAAAGCTTTGTTCTTTAGCTGTGAAGAGTAAACATACATGCAGATCTCGCATTTAGCATGGCTTATCAAATAGTGCCTTTGGAAAAAAATAAAGGCATTATTGGAGGTTTTGCAGATAAATACAAATGGAGGTTTACATGGAGACAGGAAAATACAGCATCATCATGCTCTTGGTAAAGTAAGAAGCAGAATTAAATGTTGTCTCTTCAATATTCCTCAGCAACAAGTCACAAGTGAATGATCAACTTACTCTTTTAATATAAATGCTTTTGTTTGAAAATGATCTGACATTAGGATATTATTCTGCTCTACATCCTGTGCTTGTGTGATAGTTTATAAGCCTATAGACCATTTCAAGGATGGCTTGGGAGCACTTCCGGTATCACATTTGTAATTATTTACTTTTTTTGAGAAACATACACAACACTGCCACCACCATTGTGTCCTTGAGTAAGGCACTTAACTCCAGGTTGCTCTGGGGGAACTGTCCCTGTAATAAGTGCACTGTAAGTCGCTTTGGATAAAAGCGTGTGCCAAATGCATAAATGTGACACTGTAAATTATACAATTGCCAAAAATATTAGTAGTACAGCTTTAAAATTAGATCAAATTTGTAGTATTTGGCTGGTCATGTGATCTCAACATGGCATCCCCATGATGCACCCCAGTTCCAAGTAAAATAAGACAGATTTAGGCTGCTGTTATGGCAGAAATCTTAATCTCATGTACATGATTTTAGGGCCTAATGGTGAAGTGCTTCACACATCTTGTGAGTGAAATTATTTTCTGTGGTAATCGTGTATTTATCTTGGAAAGTTTGTTACTCCCAAAACTTTGCTGTGTGCATGTGTCCTGTGTGTGCAAAACAAACTTAAGCTCTGAGAAGAGCGGTGTGCCAACCATATTTAGCTGCAGTGTGTTTTTGGCCAAAGTCAAAACTCTTCTGAGAGCACTTGACTTACAGCAGCGAACTTATACTAACCTTTATGAAAGGGGTCATGAAATTGAAAATCAAATTTTCCTTGATATTTAGACATATAAAATGTAACTGTACTATAAAAACATACTGTAAATTTCAGAAGTCAAAACTACCTCCCCAGTCTAAAAAGAGCATTTATAATTACCATCCTGCTGAAACATCTCATTTTGGAAACTGTGTGTTCATGATGTCACGCGACATTGCTCAGTTATATTTACATGCCCCACAGCATGTGTCATCACACCCTTGGTCCCGCAGAGAGGGACAGATACAGGCCTACAACTATTCCTAAATGCCAACGGGGACCCATTTGGACTATTTAGTATTTTTTTTATGTGCATATAACATGCATTAACCAGACGTCTTTGACAGTTGACATGTTTATCACACCGCTTTTAAAAGGCACTCAAAAACTCAAAAAAGGAGCCTCAGTTCGGCTTCATTCAGCTGCTCTGCATCTTTCTGTTCTTGTGCCCATCTACGGCATTTACATTGACGTTTAAAGGAGACGCTGAGGCCAAAACCAAGCATTTGAGACAGAGGGCCAGAGACAGGTTTTACAAAATTATAATTTATTACTAAACTATGACAGTTTTGGTGAAAAAATGAAATGTTACTGACGTTATCAGTGGACCTCAGGGAAGATTAGAATCAAATAAAAGAATACAAGAATAAAACGAAGAATAAAAAAAATTACATTTCATGAACCCTTTAAATCTATTTTCTTAAACTTGACTATTTTCCTGTTGTTTCACTGTCACACCTACATCTCTATCCTAGCTAGTACATTTCTTAGCAGTTTTGGAACTGTGTATTTGTTTTCATATTTAGTTTTATTGACTCTTTAGGATGAATTGCTGATATTGTTGCATTCTTCATTTGTTAGTTCCTCGTCTGCTATATGACGGAATTTAAACGTTTATTTGTCACCTGCTGTTGTACAGTTATGTATAGTTTAAAATCATGCAGTGTGCAGCATTTATGAGGATTATAAATCATTGACGAGATTATTAAACAATATGAATGTGATGATCAACTATTATGAAGTGTCCTGTAAGTAATCTAAATGAAGCATGCAGCAATGAAAATAGATTAGAGTGCATGCAAATCATGCATCAGACTCCTGTTAGAGAGTCACGCTTGTTGCAATAGAGAACAGTAGTGTAAACACTAATCATTGACTAAACAGCCTTCATTCAAGGGCATCAGGATGTCAAGTACTGTTATTGAGACTATTCCCTCATTTTATTCTTGGATATAAAAACAGCAGGATGAGCAATTAATATTGAGTTTGTACACATAGCGGGTTGCATGTCAATATCTGCTCTTTTATTTATCTGCTGTCCCATCAGTCAATTTTATTGTCTGCTCACAAAAACAATCAAATGAGAACTGTGGCTAATGCATTTCTTATTAGCATTGATTCTCCTTTTACTCTCCATTGATTATGATTGGCTGTAAAGAGGCATATGTATAACTTTTATTTTTGATCTAATGCTTTTAAATTCAGCTTCTCAATGCACTTGACAGAGAGAAAGCAAAATACAAAACCATATAGGGGAGAATGGGGCTAATTGTCACTCAGGGAAGTTGTCATGAGGGTTATATCTTTGTAACTAAAGAGATTTTAGTTATTTGAACCTTATGATTTGGGTTTCCATTTCAATTTCCTTTCACAGCAATAGTTCTTATACATATATATATATATATATATATATATATATATTTAGAAGTGTGTAGAATAGTCTTTAATGAGTGAATAATGAAGTCTAAACTTATTCTGTAATTCCATCCACTGAATGTAAAGAAAAGGTCTCATTTGTCATCACAGTGCATATGAGCACCAAATTCAATAAGTGATGGTTCACCAAGCCTGCAAAAGAAGACAGGGTGGATATCAATATGATGATATAGCACTCTCCCAAACAAACTTAATGAACCAAGAAAATATCAATGAAAACCAGAGACCAGAAACGGTGAGTAGCTTTAATTTAAACTGAATACAAGAAATACTGAATCTAATGTTCAACCTAATGTCCAATCATTCTCTATCCATTTGTTCAAAGGAACTCTTTAGTGAATATTTTTTTTTTAATCCCAATGGATTTAGTGAATGGAGAAAATTCTTCCAGAACCAACGCTGCTTGGTTCAAACAACAATGACCACCCACTTTTAAAATGGATCTCAGATGTGTGTGATTTTCTTTCTTCTGCAGAACAAAAATTAAGATTTTTAGAGAAATATCTCAGCTCTGTTGGTTGCAATGCAAGTGAATGGGTGCCAATATTTTGAAGCGCCAAAATCCACATAAGGGCAACATAAAAGTACTCCAGACTCTAGTGGTTAAATCCATATCTTTTAAAGTGATATGATAGGTGCGGGTTAGAATCAGATCAGTATAAACCTTATTAACACTAGCGGCATCTTTGATTTTTAATGGGAATGACAATGAGACTTTGAGGGATAGACTTACTATCTCTTCAATGGCATGAATGGTATAAAGCTGTATAAAGCTCCTAGAACACATCTAGTTTTCCACAGCTCATGTTGTCTGGAGTTCCTTAAATACTGAATGTCCTTGGACAGATATTTTATAAATGGTTTGTCCACGGAACGATCCAAAAACACTTTAAACTGCAATATAGCCCATTGAAGAGAATGTAAGTCTATACCTCACAACCTTGTTGTCATTCCCTTTAAAAAATCAAAGATGCCGCTAGCGTGAATAAGGTCTATTTAAATCCTTTTTCCTTCAATTTCACCTTCTCCTTCTTCTGTTTTAGGCAATTCACCTTATTTTGGCATGTTGCATATTACTGAGCAGGAAGAAAATGTATTATAAAAAAATGTATATTGATCTGTTTCTCACCCACACTTCTTGTATCGTGTCTGAACACATGGATTGAACCACTGGAGTCATATGGCTTACTTTTATGCTCAATTCATGTGGATTTTGGAGCTTCAAAGTTTTGGCACCCATTCACTTGCATTGTATGGACCAACAGAGCTAATTTGTGTTCTGCAGAAGAAAGAAAATCACACACATCTGAGATCCATTTTAAAAGTGGGTGGTCATTGTTGTGCTCTAATACTCAAAAGCCCCATACTTTATTCAATTTGTATGCTTTTTTTTATATCAATCCATTCATTGTAGCAGTGCATCCCAGCAACGGATCTCCTAGAACACAAATTCCTTTTGGGACTTGTGTCCGTCTAGATCCTCTGGCTTATTGGAACAAAATCTATTTTAATAATGCAACAAACCTTCAGTCTGAGAGACCCCAGGACAGGAAACAGGACTGTATGGGCCAGCAGGTTCAGGGATTATCTCCACATTCATGAAGCCCATCAACACATTCATGCCTTCTGTGTGGTCAAATCTTTACCCGCCATGATGTTGGTTATTTAAAAACAGTAATTATTGTTCACTCAAGGACGCACAGCAATAGGAACCTTAGTAACATCATTAACAATTCAATGGAGAATTACGACTGTCCCCCTTCAACTACAAGACACAGAGAAAGTAGCCATTCATCTCTGAATTAACCCGAGTGTAAGCCCTGGGAACACAGTCTGGTGCTTTGAAAGATTGTCCTTGTCCTTTCATAGACAGAGTCACAAAATCATTTGAAACTGCTTTGAGGAATAAAAAGCACAGACACAGACAGTTTGAAATTAAAAGTGTCTGTTCAGAGATTATATCAGAAAACAAGCTAACGTTGAATAATTCCAACATTAAAGGGATACTCACCCTCATGATATCTCAGATGTGTATGACTTTCTTTCTTCACCAGAACACATTTGAAGAAAAATGTCTTAGCTCATTAAAGTTAAAATGCAAAGTGAATATCGATTTCTCTTTTAATGTCCAAAAATCACAGACAGTCAGCATAAATATCAATACTTAAGTACATTTTTATCTATAATCCAATGCTTCAGGAGAGGGAGGAGTCCAAGCGGTCTCTCGTGTGACGTGTTTGCATTGCCATGGATACTCGCATTCTCCATTCGGTTGAAACATCCAGGATAAACAAATGCACTATTGTGCATAAAGACACAGATAATAACATTTGTAAACAGTGCTGCTCTTCCAGCTGTGTTAGACGGACAACTGTAGGTAGAGTAGCCGAAAACTGTCCTCAAGTAAAAGTACAATTACTTCAAAAATAATTACTCAAGTAGACGTAAACGTACTAACATAAATAATTACTTGAGTAAGATTAAGAAAGTATCCATTTAAAAGAGTACTCAAGTAGTGAGTAACTCATTACTTTCACAAATGACATAATAGACGTTTAGTTCGATTACATGATAGAAAGTCTAAGGCCTTCAAAAGCCGTACAGCAAACCCATCTAATCTGGTGCCTATTACACGCCAAACTAAGATTGCTGTGGGTACAAAAACTGTTAAGTTAGCACTTTTAAACATCCGCTCACTTAAAAATAAATCACTTCTAGTCAATGACTTAATAAGCACATACAACCTGGATTTTATGTTTCTAAATGAAACTTGGCTAGAGGACAGCTGTAGTGCAACAGTCCTTAATGAAACATCCCCTCCTAACTTTAATTTTGAGTGTCTGCAGAGAAGGTAGGAGAGGTGGGGGTTTAGCTGCTCTTTTTAAAAATGTCTATCAATGTAAGCAAATATAATTTGGGAATTACCCGTCTTTCAAAAATCTGGGTAGTGTGTTAAAAGGTGCTCCACGCATTTTACTTATCATTATTTACAGGCCTCCAAAATACTCTCCAGCCTTTGCTGAGGACTTTACAGAACTGTTATCAACAATTGCCTCAGAGTTTGACTGTTTTGCCATTGCTGGAGACTTTAACATTCACATAGATAATGCAGAAAACAATATGACAAAAGAAATCATAACTGTTTTATCTTTTGACTTTTGATCTGACTCAGCATGTTCTTGGACCCACACACAATCATGGACACACTCTAGATTTACTTATCAGTAAGGGTCTAAACATTTCATCGATTGTTATTAAGGATGTAGCACTGTCTGATCATTTTTGTATTTTCTTTGATCTCTCCTTATTTAATCTCTCCTGCCATTGAAGCTAGATCTGTGTCTGTCAAGAAGAGATGCTTAAATGAGAACACCAGTGTACTATTTATGAAGTCTATATCTTTAACACCAAGTATATCTGCTGACTCTGTTGATTTTCTCCTTGATTCTTTTAACTCGAAAGTTAAAAGTGTAATTGATGATATTGCTCCTGTGAAAGTTAGGAAGAAGAGTGGCAGAAAAAAACACCTTGGAGAAACTCAACAGCAGTGCAAAATATGAAAAGACAATGCTGAAAAGCAGAGCGCATGTGGCGGAAGACAAAACTTGTAGTCCATTATAACATCTACAAAGACAGCATCCATGCTTTTAATATGGAACTAGGCAAAGCTAGACAGACTTTCTTCTCGAATATTATAAACAGCAACTTAAATAACACACGCACTCTTTTTGCGACTGTAGAGAGACTGACAAACCCCCCAGGCCAGATTCCCAATGAAATGCTCTCAGACAGCAAGTGCAGTGAGTTTGCTTCTTTCTTCTCTGAAAAAAATCAATAATATCAGAAAGTTGATCAGCACATCCTTGAGTTGTGCTGGGGTCAGACAAATCAAACCACAACCTGAGAAAGTAGTTACTATGTCTGATTTCAAAGAAATTGATGGCAAAATCTTGGAAGAAACCGTACAGCACCTTAAAACATCAACCTGCGCCCTTGATGCCCTTCCCACATCTTTTTTCAAAAGTGTGTTCAACTGTTTAGAAGCAGATCTCCTAGAAGTGATAAACTCTTCACTTCTCTCTGGGAGTTTTCCATACTCCCTGAAAACTGCAGTTGTCAAGCCCCTCTTGAAAAAGAGCAATCTGGATAAGACCATATTAAGCAACTATAGACCGATCTCAAATCTTCCTTTCATAGGCAAGATCATTGAAAAAGTTGTCTTCAAACTCAAATGGATACTTTAACAATTTTCAATCTGGTTTCCGATCGCATCACAGCACAGAGACAGCGCTCATAAAGATAATAAACGATATTTGCTTAAATACTGATACAGGCAAATTATCAGTACTGGTACTACTCGACCTCAGTGCTGCATTTGACACTGTTGATCACAACATACTTCTTGACAGGCTGGAAAACTGGGTGGGGCTTTCTGGGATGGTCCTAAAATGGTTCAAGTCATACTTAGAAGGGAGAGGTTATTATGTCAAACAACTAAAAATCAAGTCAGGAATCTTGGTGTGTCTCTAGAGTCAGACCTTAGTTTCAGTAGTCATGTCAAAGCAATAACTAAATCAGCATACTATCATCTGAAAAATATTGCAAGAATTAGATGCTTTGTTTCCAGTCAAGACCTAGAGAAACTTGTGCATGCTTTCATCACCAGCAGGGTGGATTATTGTAATGGACTCCTCACTGGCCTTCCCAAAAATACCATAAGACAGTTGCAGCTCATACAGAACGCTGCTGCCAGGATTCTGAGCAGAACCAGAAAATATGAACATATCACACCAGTCCTCAGGTCTTTACACTGGCTCCCAGTTACATTTAGGATTGATTTTAAAGTATTATTACTGGTATATAAATCACTCAATGGGCTAGGACCTCAATATATTGCAGATATGCTCACTGAATATAAACCCAACAGATCACTCAGATCATTAGGATCACATCAGCTAGAAATACCAAGGGTTAACTCTAAGCAAGGAGAGTCTGCTTTTAGCTATTATGCCAGCCGCAGCTGGAACCAGCTTCCAGAAGAGATCAGATGTGCTCCTACAGTAGTCACATTCAAATCCAGACTCAAAACACATCTGTTTAGCTGTGCATTTACTGAATGAGCACTGTGCCACTGTGTGTCCGACTGTTGTACTGTATTTTATTTTATTTTATATTCTAAACTTTTTCAATTATTCTTATTTTTTTTATTCTTATTTTAATCTCTTCTATGTAAAGCACTTTGAATTACCATTGTATATGAAATGTGCTATATAAATAAACTTGCCTTTCCTTGCCTATATTCCATTATATAATACACATTGAACATATACTACAGAATTATTATTATTAATGGAAATTCTGTCATCATTCACCATCATGTTGTTCCAAACCCGTATGACTTTCTTTCTTCCATGCAACACAATAAGGAAATATTAGACAGAATGTTGGCCTGAGTCACTATTTACTTTCATTGAATGTGTTTTTTTTTAGGGCTGTTGATTTAACACGTTAATTCAGTGCGCTTAATTTTATTAAAAATAACACATAAAAAAAATTTACGCAATTAATCACAATGACTCCGGATTATAATAAGGAAGATTCGTGAGAAATGCAAGCTTGTAGTACCACCTGTTTACTCCAGAGGGCAGTGAGTGAAACTTCAGCTGTATGAGCAACGCGCAGTTTACACAGTGAAGAAAACAACCATCCAGCAGACAGACAACACAAACATGCGTTACGTTCTTGCGTTCAATACATTTGATGGAGGTAAAATTCAAACTAAGGGATCTCAAAATGTGTTCTAAGTATTAAACTATATTTAAGTTGACACAGTGACCTAAAAATTTTATGTTTATGATGCAACACACCCGAAACACTACACAAGCATGTCTGACACGTGTTGAAATTGACGGGTCCTTAAACAATAATAATAATTAATAATTCTCGAACTGATTGACAAATTCACTTTCAAAATGGATTAATGTGAACTGTATGCCAATGATTGGCTTAGGTTCAATAAACAATACATTGTATTCTAAAGCCATTTTTTTTTTTATTGTCTTATCAATGATTAACTCTTCTGCCACAAGAAAGTAATGCATTTGAATTATCTGAATATATATATATACATATCATTTTTAAATATTTAAAGATAATTATGTGTAATTATTTCATCATTGTTTAGATTTTTAGGGATGCACCGAAATTAAAATTCAGGGCCGAAACCGAAAATCCAGGATACACTTGGCCGAAAACCAAAACCGAAGAATATATATATTTTTTGTGTATAATTGTATTAATATTATACTTTTTCATTAATTTCATGAATTTAATTAATCTGAATTGAAAAACTACAAACCACTAAAATAAACCAAAATTGGACAGAAAATATATTAAAACAATATTAAATATTATTCTTCATTCAGTTCTTTAACAATCAAATTTTACAGATTTTATTAACAATTATCCAAATAATGCAATAATTTTAGAAAACTATTATATGCAAAACAACAGTCAAGTAAAGAACTTAGCTAGCATCTTTCAAAAGTCTAGCATCTTTCAAAAAGTTTAAATATGCTAGTCTTTTAATTAAAACAACAGGCAAAACACAGAATGGCAGAGGGCCTCTATTCTGTTTATGTAAACGTATGTCTACTTTAAGTGAAAATTATTGTGCAAAACAACAGTGCATGACAGCAGTAACAGAACTAAATCCAACCTCAAACTGTAAACAGATGTAGCCTCAAGTGAAGAACAAGTGTTGCAGGGCTACACAAATTTTTATGTAATTGCTATACACATCATATTGGACCGCTTTCTATTTAAGTACAAGTGACAGGTTTCTCTTCAAGAACAAAAGTTGCTCAGCTTTCTGACAGTCTCTCCTGTCAGAAAGCTCATCAAGAACATGAGATGCTGCACTGAACAGTCTCTCACTCTCTGTGTTAGTGCTTGGGGCAGATAATACCTGTGTGCAATCCGCGCAAGCAAAGGAAAGCGGTCTTTGTTTATGCGCCAGTAGTCATGGGGATTGTCGCTTCTGGCAATGGGTAGTTCAGCTAGATACGTCTCAAGTTGTGGTGTAGCTGCGCTAGTTGTGGCACTGCTGTGGATCGGGGCACTTTCCTGTAGAATCTCTTGCTGTACTCTGTGTATTGAATTGGATGTCGTGTTTTTAGGTGGTGTATCAAACCTGTCGTGGAAACGTTCTTCGGCACCATACCCCCTCTTAAAATTTCTGCAGAATATACACTGCAGATCGCAAATTTGATGTCCTTATCAGAAACTTTGACGAATTTCCGCACCGCTGACATGATCGGCCTTTGTTGGGTAGCGCTGTGATAAGGGCTAGATCGATCCAGAGTGAAATCTGAGCACTGAGGGGCGGGGCGAGGAGGTATATATTTTCGGCTCATATTTTCGGCCTTTTTTCTCTTTCGACAGCCAAAATTTCTGTGCATCCCTGGATTTAATGTTATATGAGGGGCTTTCTCAGCAAATATTTGTATATGCGATTAATAGCAATTAGTTAATCGGGACATCATGTAATTAATTAGATGAAAAAAATTTATCGATTGACAGTCCTAGTTTTTTCAATATATTTTGAAAGTGAATGGTGACTGAGATTGTCAGTCCCAAACATTCTGTCCAACATATTTTGTGTGCCACATAATACAAAGCTTCACACTGGTTTGGAACAATGTGAGGGTAGAGAAATTATGACAGAATATTCAATTATGGCAGAGCTATCACTTTAAAGGAGTAGTTTACCAAAAATGAAAATTCCCTCATCATTTACTCACCCTCATGACTTCCTTTCTTCTGCAGAACACAAATTAAGATTTTTAAAAAATATTTTAGCTCTGTAGACCAAAAAAGTGTGCCCTTCGAACACATCGGGATGGACCGTTGGGACCACTGCCGAAGTCTACCAGGGGGCACATCCTGGTCATGGTGGACTATGCAACTTGGTACCTCGAAGCAGTGCCTCGAAAGCCACCTCCAAGAACATCGCTCAAGAGCTGTTTCTGCTATTCAGCCGAGTCGGCATCCCAAAAGAGATCCTCACCGACCAGGGCACTCCGTTTATGTCCCGGCTCATGGCTGACATCTGCAAGTTGCTGCAGGTGAAACAACTCCGCACATCGGTTTGACACCCCCAGACGGACAGATTAGTGGAGCATTTCAACCAGATCCTAAAACGGATGCTGAAGTGGGTGGTAACCAAAGATGGGTGCGATTGGGACCTCACGTTACCCTATGTGCTGTTCGGCATCAGGGAGGTACCTGCATCCACTGGGTTCACGCCCTTCGAGTTGCTGTTCGGTCGCCAGCCCCGGGGTCTACTGGACATTGCCCAGGAGGCTTGGGAACAACGGCCCTTGCCACACCGAACAGTAATTGAACACGTGCGTTAAATGAGAGAGAGAATCGAGAAAGTGATGCCCCTGGTGTGCGAACATCTGGTGGAGGCTCAACTGGCCCAGCATTGCACGTACAACCGCCCTGCCCAAGCTCGTGAATTTCACCCTAGAGACCGGGTCCTAGTGCTGATCTCCTCTGCCACGTCTAAGTTTCTGGCCACCTGGCAGGGTCCCTACATCGTGGTGGAATGGACGAGCTCATCAAGCGGCTGGGCTGAGCGCAAAATATATCCACCCTGGATCTGACCAAAGGATACAGCAGGTACCCCTAGCCCCATCGTCCGAGGAAAAGACAGCGTTCAGCACACCTTGTGGGCACTGGCAGTACCGGATGCTACCCTTTGGCCTACATGGGGCACCTGCCACCTTTCAACAGATGAGTCCAGGACCACCTAGACCATCTGCGAAGGGTGCTGACCGAAAACTGGACTCACTGCCAATACAAAGAAGTGCCACCTAGGAATGTCTGAGGCACGCTATCTGGGATAGGAATCGGAAGGGGTTTGATCATGCCCCTGGAACAGAAAGTGGAGACAGTATGCTCTTTTGGCTGACCAACCACCAAAACCCAGGTACGTGCATTTCTTGTATTGGCGGGATATAATTGATGCTTCATACCTCACTTCTCCTCTATAGCCTGCCCCTAACAGACCAGACCAAAATGGGGCAGCCTGAAAAGGTGCAATGGAGCCGCCATGTGGAGGAAGCCTTACAGAAGTTGATGAATGCCTTGACATCGGCTCCGGTCCTACATGCCCCAGATTTCAGCTGCCCCTTCCTGCTACAAACGGATGCCTCAGATACGGGTTTGGGAGCCGTCTTATACCAAGTCCAACAGGGAGAAGAGCACCACGTGGTATACATCACCCGGTACACAGCAGCTTAAAAGGAAGTGTTGGCCATAAAGTCGGCCATCCAGAAGTTACAGTACTATCTGCTGGCCCAAAGATTCACTCTACTGATGGACCATGCCCCGTTGCAAAGGATGGCATGAGTAAAGGACTCTAATGCCAGGGTAACCCGCTGGTTCCTTGCCCTCCAGGACTTCCATTTCAAGGTGCAATATCGAGCAGGGGCAGCCAATGGCAATGCGGATGGTCTGTCCAGGATGTTCAAAGGTCAGGTCAGTGTGAAAGTTCACCCCCTCCCCCACCATCCCTTCTGTGTACTTCCAGGTCCAGGACTACTTCCAGGTCCAGGGGTTGGATGTGGTGAGTATCCCATATGTATCAGCGTTGCCTTGGAATTGGGAGCACATTACCAAATCAATTCTGGAATGCCAGCGCTGATCGGCATCACCTGCGAACGATCAGCTGGAGAGGATTTAAATGGCGGAGGAAGAGGAAGACAGTGAGCACCTACTCTTAGGCATGTGTCTAATCCTCTTCTCTCTCTCTTGTATTCCAGACTCCAGCAACGAGTGAGCGCCGATCACCGCTAGTTTACACCCGCCAGTGTGTGTGTGTGTGTGTGTGTGTGTGTGTGTTTATATATAAATATATTTATATACACACACACACACACACACACACACTGGTGGGTGTACACTTGCAATAATGTACAGATTTTGCTGTTTCAGAAGGAAATTGGTACTTTAATTCACCAAAGTGTCAATCAACTGATCACAAATTATAGTCAGGACATTACTGATGTGAAAAAAACAGCACCATCACTATTTGAAAAAAAGTCATTTTTGATCAAATCTAGACAGGCCCCATTTCCAGCAGCCATCACTCCAACAACTTATCCTTGAGTAATCATGATAAATTGCTAATTTGGTACTAGAAAATCACTTGCTATTATATCAATCACAGTTGAAAGCAATTTGGTTAATTAAATGAGGCAAATGTTGCTTTCAGAGGATGGATTTAGGATGAAAATAAGGTGCATTTTAAACTTTTCAGACCAATGCAGACAGACAGCACACTGGAGGTTATGTCATTTACTTAATAGGGAGTAAAGGAGCATCCTATAGCTTTCCAATGCTGCTGAGTATATATACTCCAAACCTCCAGTCAGAAGTTCAGTTTCAGCCTACAGATGATGTTTGCACCACACAACATGTTTGGTAAACATGGGATAATGGTAATCATACAAACATAGACAAATAGTGCACGGAAAATAGCGGCTAACAAAAATCATGTTCTCCATTATGAGTATCGGGTCTTACCATCAGGGAGACATTATAAGTTTCCTAAATGTAATTGCGATTGCTATAAAAAAATCCTTTGTGCCAGTATTATTCAATATCTTAAATGGTAGAGCGCAGATTTGTGTGTCAAAAGTCAAGGCTAGGTTTTTTTTTTAAACAGTAGACGTGAAGGGTTTTAAGTATGTGGAATTGTTATGTCTTTGTTTTTGTAATTGTTATTGTATGTGTTATATGTATGTTGATGATGTGTATGTTAGGGTTGCTGCCAGCATGCTGCACAAGTCTGTTTGTTTGTAGCTTGCTAGCCTGCTTAGCATTGCTTTTTCCTCTATGCTCATAATTTTATCCTTTGCCATTTTACAGTGTGTTTATTTTTTTTCTTCACTTTTATACTGTTTCAACTGTGTGTATATTATCATGCACACCCTTTTCTTTTTCTGTAGAGCCCCTCCAGCAGGGCGTTTGGGTGACGTCTAGGCAGGAATACTCGCTCAGCAAAGCGACACTACTCTCCCATCCCTGTTAGGATATCCAGTCGATTCTCCCCACTCAGTGATGCACCCACTGAGAATCATGTTGAAAGAGCCCTGGTTTTAAGAGATTCTATTTTAAGGAACGTGGAAATGGAGACTCCAGACACAATTGTTAAATGCATTTTGGGGGTCCGGGAGTCTGACATAAGATAAAATTTACAAGTGTTAAATGTAGATTTTCTAAAATTGTTATTCGTGTCAGCACTAAAGATGTCCGGCTTCGCCAGTCGGTGATCACTAATGGTAATGTTAAAGAGGTGTGTGAACTTGCAAATCTATGTCAGACACTGTAATATGATCTGCCCCCCTCCTTGCTCATCGTGGTGATCAGGTTTATAGTAGATTAGTGTTATAGAATGGCTGGAGGTATAAGTGGTGTCTGGAGAATTGCATATGATTAATCGACTATTGGAAGAGTTTTGGGGGTAGACCTGACCTACTAAAGAGAGACTGACTCCAACCCTCCATGGAAGGTGCCGTTCTCCTCTCTAGTAATTTGGCATTCTCAACAGTGATAGTATTTGACTAACTGGGGCCCAGGTCAGGAAGCAGACAATCTGGCTAATCCAAATGTCTGCTAGCTGCTTTGAAACATATCATAGTTTGGATGTGCTCTGTTTGACTGAAACCTGGCTTAAACTTGATGAATATATTAGTTTAAATGAATCTACTCCCCCAGGTTATTGTTATAAAAATTTGCCTTGACTGAAGGGTCAAGGAGGAGGTATTGCTGCAATTTACAGTGAAGTTTTTGGTGTTACTCAGAGGACAGGATAGAAGCCTTTTGAACTGACAAAGCTTAATGTGACACAGTTAGATACAATCAAATCTCTGTCATCTTTTGCCCATTCTACAGAATTTAGATCACACGGGTAGTATTTTGATTTCCTTGGTGAATTTGCACATTTTCATTGGTTTCTGTGGATAGAGCTTTAATTGTTGGTGAATTCAACATTCACATAGATAATGAAAATGACACATTGGGATTAGCATTTATCCATATTCTAAACTCTCTTGGAGTCAGACAAAATGTGACAGGACTGACTCATCACCATAATCATATGCTAGATTTTATTCTGTCATATGGAGTTGATATTGATACAATAGAAATTCTGCCTCAGAGCGATGCTGTGATCAGCTAATATTACTCAATCTACACTATGCTATCATTCAGGTAGAACTATTCTTTTGACTACTAAAAATGTGGTGGCTCAGTGGTTGAGGCTCAGGGTTACTAACCAGAAGGTCGGGGGTTCAAGCCCCAGCACCACCAAGATGCCACTGTTGTGTCCTTGAGTATGACACTTAACTCCAGGTTGCTCTGGGGGGATTGTCCCTGTAATAAGTGCACTGTAAGTCGCTTTGGATAAAAAGCGTCTGCCAAATGCATAAATGTAAATAGCTTCAATAATAATCTTCCAGATTTATCTCATATACTCAGTAAGCCAAAAGTCTAGAAGAACTTGAAGTAATATCAGAAAATATTATCCCAATTTTCTCTTGCACTCTTGATAGTGTCACCCCCCTTCGATTAAAGAAAATTAAAAAAAAGCACCACACCATGGTACAATGATCACACTCGGAAAATGGAGCACAAGTAAAAGAATACTGTAAATATATTAATGGAGAGGAGGCCCGTAAATGCTCGATAATGCCACCCTCTGCCCTGTCACATACCTCCCTCGTTCTCTCAGGCCGGGGAGCGCCCGGCATGAAGTACACCCCTCTTTCCCGGGGCGTGCCTTACGCCCTGTCTGCCGGCAGGTCATCCCCGCCTTCCTGAATCTGCTAGAGGACAGGAGGAGGGAAACAATAATGAGTAAAATAGGGGGTACTTCCTGTAACAGTGTAGTATCCCCAACAACAAAAAAACACTGTAAAATTTAAAAGAGAGGGAAAAGGACAATGCGGAGCTGCAGTGGGAGAGAGGAGAGAGAGAGAAAAAAGCATTTATTCGCCGGTTCTCCGATATGCCAATGCTTGGTCCCCGGCCACTCCTCCACCCTCTAACGGACGACGGCCTAAAGAAGAGCTAATAAAACTTAGCGAAATTTCAAAAGCCACAACATGTACAGTATGTTAGATCCAATACCAACTAAGCTCTGAAAAGTGATATTCCCTGTAAACTCAGAACCTCTTATTAATATTATTATTAGTTATATATTATTAACTCCTCGATATCCTTAGGACATGTCCCATGAAACTTTCAAATGGCAGTTATCAAACCACTTATCAAAAAGCCACATATTGATCCTGGAGAATTGGAGAATTGGCTAATTATAGACCAATTTCAAATCTCCAGTTTATCTCAAATTCTAGAAAAGGTAGTGTCCTCCCAACTATGTGCATTTATATTCAGAGAAAGAGTATATATATAAACAATTTCAGTTAGTGTTGGTCCATACAATGCAAGTGAAAGGGTGCCAACATTTTTACGCTCCAAAAAAATGTTAGCGCTCCAAAAAGCACATAACGGCATCATAAAAGTAATCCATTCAACTCCAGCACTTTAATTCACTATCTTCAGAAGTGATAAAGTTGTGGGTGAGAAACAGAACAATATTTAAGCCTTTTTTTTTTTTTTTGCTAGAAATTCTTCTCGCTGCCCTGTAGGTGGCAATATGCATGAAGAATGTGAATCACCAAAAACATACAGTAAGAAGAATGTGAAAATGAAAATTGAGCAGGGAGGAGAATTTATTGTAAAATATTGATCTGTTTCTCACCCACACCTATCATATCACTTCTAAAGACATTTATTTAACCACTGTAGTCTTATGGATTACTTTTAAGCTGACTTATGTCATTTTTGGACCTTCACAATTTTGGCACCCATTCACCTGCATTGTATGGACCAAAAGAGCAGAGAAATTCTTCTAAAAATCTTCATTTGAATTCAGCAGATAAAGAAAGTCATACACATCTGGAATGGCATACGGGTGAGTAAATTATGAGATAATATTTTGGGTGAACTTCCTTTAAGCAAGCCATAGCGGCAACACCAAGAATAGCATTGCACATTTTGGAATGCAACCAAATTGCACTAAATCAAGTTTGCATAGCTAGAGGCATTTGCTTTCACATACTTTTTTAGAGTATGTTTTGGCTAATAGGATCTGCCAAAATACCATAATTAGACAAGTTATAACACTGTGGTAACTTGTCATTGGCCACCACCTACTATTATACAGACAGTTTCCTAACAGTTCTCCATTTAAGGGTCTGAGCTGTCAAGTGAGATTGTTTTCTTGGCTGTTGTCATTTAAGCTGTAATAGTGTGTGACACTTGCAGTATTTTTATAATTGCCTGCTGTGATTAATGACTTAACCATTGTAGGTGTTAAGCTGTCGAAGCTGGGATGGGAGATAATGTTTCGGGTGTGTGAGGAAGAAACAACATTGCCATTCAGGCCTGACATCAAGAACAACTCAATTTACGAGTGGCTAATAGACGGAAATAGACTTTTGGAACTCTTTTAGAGTGTGTGTTGTGTATTAGCTTTTGTGTGTTATGTTTGCATTTATCGTACACAAGATGGAAACTAGCTGCTGACAAAATCATTCATCTTGGCTAGGGATTGGAAGGATTTTATTAATTCTGGTTCCGATTCCATTTAACAATTGTGGTTCCTTAACAATTCCATTAATGATTCTTTTACTACTTTAAAAGGTTATTACTTGTTGGGATATTATGTATGTGGCCTGAACAACAAGATGCATATTACACTTGGTCGAGTCATGTCTTGTATGTGTCTCAAACCACCTCCAGAGGTGGACTGCAAATGCTTCTTGAAAGGCATTTACACTTGGTCTTTCCATGATCGGATTGCTATTCAAACTATATTCATTGTTGGAAGAACACAGACATTAAAGAACCATTAACAGAACAAAATGTTATGAAAATTATTTGGTTCCATTATTTTTTTAAAGAAATGGAACCAGTTCTGAAATCCCAACCCTAATCGCTGCCCAGAGATAACACTGCAGAGAGAGAGAGAGAGAGAGAGAGAGAATCTGCTGAGGCCAATCAAGAAGCACTGTCTGATGAATGCACACTCACACAACACACACATTAGGCCCATGCACATCTCCTATGAAATCGTAGAATAAAATAAAAAAAAGTTTGTTTCGATGGTTCGTAATAGCTCGCTAGGGCAAATTTTCAGGAAAACTTCTTACCGGCTGCCTAAACACCTTATGTCATTGGTCCATGCCATCAATAGGTGTGACCTGGGGCTCAATATGTCATCGCTCAGCTGTTTCAAACTTATTTTTACCTCTGAACAAAGAAGAAATTCTTCACAAGTGTACTGTGGCCTTAAAGGGATAGTTCACCCAAAATGTTTAATTCTCTTATCAGTTACTCAACCTTATGCCATACCAGATTAGAATTACTTTCTTTCTTCTGCAGAACACAAATTAAGAATTTTAGGAGAACTACTCCAGCAGTTTAATAAAAGTCTTCTGAAGTGATCCAGTCAGTTTTGAGTGAGAACAAACCAAATTACAACTCCTTTTTCACTGTCCATCTTGCCATTACAGTCTCTAGGCAAGATCATTATTTCAAGCTCGATTACACTTCCTAGTGCTTGACGCATGCGCAGAGTGATAGATAGCGCTATAGGAAGTGTAACGGAGTCAAGATTTTTAGTGAACAAAGAATTCCATTTTGGTGTGTTCTCACCCAAAACCGATTGGATCACTTCTGAAGACATGGATTAAATCACTGGAGTCTTGTGGATTACTTTTATGATGCCTTTATGTGAGGTTTGAACCTTCAGATTTCTGGCCACCATTCAATTGCATTGTATGGACCTACAGAGCCATAAAATTGCATTCTTCTAAAATCTTAATTTGTGTTCTGCAGAAGAAAGAAAGTCATACACATCTGGGATGGCAAGAGGGTGAGTAAATGATGAAAGAATATACATTTTTGGGTGAACTATCCCTTTAACATGGAAAAGATAAATTTGACTGAGTGTCGTGACATCACGACATGTCTAGTTAGGACCACTGATATATAATATAGAACTAGATTGCTCATGACATCTTATCAGTGAAGCCACTGCACCGCCATATTGCTATACCCAAACATTCCAATGTCCCTATTGACTTAATTTGCGAGTAAACGTGAGTCATTCAATGCACAATCTTATGCATGTAATTATTTATTTATTTAATGTTGGAATTTTTCCTTTTTCTTGAAAGCCAGAGTGAGTTATATATATCTATAGCAAACAGTATCAACCTCTAACAAACTTCATCAGTGAACAGATAAATTGAATGTAAACAAGTTCACTGAAACTGAGGTAAAATATGAACAGACATTTTTAGACTTATTTATTGTGAACATCGAATTGTTTGTTCAGAGTTACTTTTAATGTTTTCATCAAAAAGTGCCTTGTTCTCTCTGTCATTTGAATAAGAGCGCCTGCTCTCTATCCCTCTATCACAAGTGCAGCGGGCGCTGAGATTGAGGGAGACGCAAAACAAATTTGGTTAAAATTAATATATAGATTTAAATGGCAAGCGAACATGTATTTATGACATGTATCCATGTATGACTACAGGGAGCACTTCAATATGAAAATAAGCAAATCCCGGGCATTTAAAGTGATTTAGAAATCTGTGTCTGACTTTTATAAAGTCCTTTTCGGGGGTAAGGCTGTATTGTCACCCTAAACAAGCAGATATTTCAGCTTTTCCTACTTACATTACAACTTGTGGACAGTTTGACAGTTTCAGGGCAGGTGAATGCTCTGGCATCACAATCCGCATCTTCTCCCTCGTAACGAATATTATCCTTAACGAGCAAATTAACCATTAAACATGATTGTCACTAGAGGGAGAAATGCAACTGTCATCTCCGAATGTTGGAGACAGTGAAACGGGGGTATTTTCGCCTGGATGGCCGCTCAAACAATTCCGGTGACTTAACCTCCTGCAGGCAGTTTACTGTTGCGTCAGCGATCCAGTTATATATATATATATATATATATATATATATATATATATATATATATATATATCAGTGGTTATGACACTGTAGAAAGGTGCAACTGAAGAGATGTGATGTTTAAGAGAGTGACGAATAAGCAAAAAGGCCCTAATCATTTCCCCACAATCCCAATGCGACAGGCCCAAATTAGTTCAATTTTCCTTACTTTCCATGTTCTCATCTGGACAAGCTAACCTACAGTACTGTTCTTAATTGCCACAGCAAATCCTACAAATCAAAGTAAATAGTTTTATATTGGTGTGAAATTGATTTATAATATAATATTTTTTCAGAGTGAATTGTTTTCTGAGCTGAAGATGGGTTTTGTATATTGGGTTTCATACAGAGGTGCTCTCAATGAAACCCCCTCACACTGATATATCCTTATTTTTTTATACCCTTGACTGTAGCTTTGTCAGCAACAAAGTTGGTACTACTAAAGCCTTTTCTCATCCTGTCTCTCTATCACTCTTACTGTTTTGCCCATATGAGAGCTCAAGATTCCTCTTTCTTTTTTTCTTTTTAGATGCGCATTGGATTGGTAACAGAAATGTGGTGCAGGTGGATCTATGACATCTACATCTTCACTGGAATCAAGCAAAGTGTCATGATGCAAATTAGAATGCTACAGAACAGGGATGCAACATGACATACTAAACAGTATAGAAGGGCCCCTGAGACATCTCTACCCATGGAATGTTAAAATCATATTCGTCCCTGGCTGTTATGCGTGTGCTGAAAGCAGGAGAAGGCAGACGAGGGGTGCAGATCCAAACGGGGTTTATTTAACAAACAAATAATAATTATACAAAACACAGGAACAAAGGAAAAGTCCACGATGGGAAAACTAACTCAAATACCAAACGACACACAGGAACAAGGGGAAAAGGAGCATCAACAAGGAAAACACGAATGAAGGAACAAGAAGCGTCAGACAGGGACATGAAACGCCAACGAACGACAAAGGGAAGGGGAAACAGCGGGGTTTAAATAAAGAGACACGGTCATGACAAAACAACAGACAGGTGCAGACAATAACGCAGAGAAGGGCCGGGAAAGACGGGAAGTGTAGTTTACACACACGGACAGTGAGACTCAGGGCGGACAACAGGGAAAACGTGACATGGAACGGGATCGGTGACGGGTGAAATGGAAAACACAGAGCAGACAACAAGGAAACGTGACATAAACGTGACTAGTGACACAGAGAAAACAGGGCAGACGACAGGGGATCGTAACACTGGCTTTTTTTTTATCACACTTTTCATGTTTAAATAAATTTTGCAGAGATTCTCGGAAAAATGCGAGATTCTTAAATGCGATTAATTTGAAGTCACACATCAACATGGAACGCTAAAAGATTATTTTAATTTGTCTGATTTGATTAATAGTCATTCTTGTTGACCAATTCAAGCTCTAAAATAAATATTTAACAAATTTGATTATATTCAGCTCATCTGCTGCTGTCTGTCATGAGATATTGTTGGTCAGTGTATAAGTATATCAATCACTTAATTTGTTAACCATCTGAATGTGTGGTCTAGTGGTAATTCACCCCTTTTGTTAGAGGCTCCGGGTTCTAATCCACCTATATGTAACTTTACATTTTAATAAAAAAAGATTGCATCTGCATTTTGTCTGACGTATAGCTTGAGTGGGGACACATTTATTTGCAATTTTCTTTGCGATTCGACTGGAAAGATCTCACAGCAACGAGGAGCGCTTACCACCCATTCTCATTTCCCCTAGTACATCACTGCACCGCATATGTTGCCATCTTCTTATTACTGTATAATTAACGCATATTATGTTTTTTTAATTTAAAAGCAGTTCATAAGCATGCCGTAATTTTCCCCGGAACAACCATTGACTCAACTCTCTGACCTTCATAGTGACCAACTTCGAGGTATAAACTTTAAAAGAGAAAAATGTAAAGTCTGTTGCAAGAGCCACACTTCCTGCTGCCAGGTGGTGGTGCTAAGAACGTGACCCAAAATAGTCAAATCCATGTATGTTTAGTCTTAGGGGCTAATCACATCTCAAATTTGCACTAAATCACACATTGCACACAGAAAATATGATTCACTTCCTGTTTCCAATTTTTCGCCATTAATTTAATGCTTCGCCATGACAACGCCATTCGATATATCAAAATCTGTTTACAATTTAGCATCTTCAATGTTTTGGCATAATGTTGTTTAAATGTGGTGACAATCTCATGAATCACCTAGGAGTAGTATTTAAATGTTTGAGACGGCAATATTAAATAAATCCAAAATGGCAGGCTTCCTGATGGGTGGACCTAATGACTATAATTATGAAAGTTGTCTGGCTTGATGAGAACTACATATGTACCAATTTTGGTGACTGTAGGTGAAAATAGAGGTGTTACAGAGCCCCACTACACACTCATGTGTGAACTTTTGCCCAGGACTAATGGCCAACAACTCTGATGTGTGTGCAAAATTTCATGAAATTGTAAGCATGCCAAGTGCCTCAAAAACACCCAAATATAGGAAGGAATAATAACAATTAATGCATTGCCATGGCAACAGTATCTAATATATCTAATATCCCTTTACAAATTTACAGCAGTGTCTTGACATTATTCTAAAGAATTTTGAAGCAATTCTTGTAAACATAAGAGGGCTATTTCAAAGTCTGTTAAAAGTGTCATACTTCCTACTACCAGTTGGTGGTGCTATGACCGTAACCCATAATAGCCACATACATGTGATCAGCTCCCATTACCAAACATACAGCTGAATTTACATCAAAATCACACAATGCACACAGAAGAGATATGGAACTTCCTGTTTTCCATTTTCCACTTTCAGTGCTTGGGCCCTTATAATCCTTAAAAGAACTATTGTGCTTGGTCCCTAATAATAATCCTTAGAAGAACAATAGGCCCTCTGAACTTTCAGTGCTTGGGCCTTAAAAAGTACAGATTGCAAGTACAAACACACTCTCACAAACACACACACACACACACACACACACACACACACACTTGTTTTTATATCATTGTGGGGACTCTCCATAGACTTCCATGGATTTTATGGATTTTATACAGATCCAATGATAATTTCTATTCCCTAACCCTAAACCTAACCTTCACAGAAACCTTTTAGCATTTTTTTTACATAAAAAAAACATAATTCAGAATATTCATTAAGCCATTTTCCTCATGGGGACTGCTGGCTGGGCCCCACAATGTAGGTGATTTCAGGTTTTACTATCCTTTTGGGGACATTTGTTCCCAACAATATAGTTTAAACATGTGTACACACACACACACACACACACACACTTTTAGGCATGTTTCAAGCAGAGCTTCGCTTACAAATGTCAGTAGCTTAACTTTATTCTATGAGCAGCAAGTGACAATGGTGGCTTACAATATTATGGGAGATTAAGCACATCCTTTTCACTCTCAATTTGAGCTGTTGCCCCTTGGGTTGCACTTACGTAGTATAAGATGTTCTACATATAGCTATAAATGTATCTTTGTGCCTGAGGCTAGCTAAACTAGACTAAACTAAACTAGTTTCCACCTAGTGTTTATTCCTAATAAATCAGTGCAGTTTATGCAAATATTGATGGGCTTAATAATTTCTCAGTTGCCAACAGACTGTGATACCGATCATCCCTTTATATCTCCTGCCAGTTTAATGCCTTTATTCATTATTAAAATTCCATTGATTCATCATTGCCCAGGGATGAGGAACAAAGAAAAATGGCTTCATGGCAATGGTTACTAAACAGGATGAAAGTACACATTTTAGGGTTTCGAGGGGTTACTTGTGTGTTAGCAGTGGTTTACAAAGTCTGACTACTATTTGTTTTAAAAGGAAATGCACAATTTATCAAAGTAATGCCCATATTATTGGTTGAGCCGAATGGTGTTATATCGGACCACTCACCGAAAACAAAAATGCTGATTGTGCCACAGTGTTTAAACTCTTGAGGAATTACTGTAACTTAACCTACAAAGGACTTGCATTTAGTTGCTTATATATTTTCTGCACATTAAACTGAGGTATTTTAACATAGAAAAAAATTACACCATATTTCTTAAATTTCTGTCTCCTCTGTCTCATATTCTGACTGCCTTTGCCTCTCTTTCATTCTCTCACACTCTCTCTCTCTCTTACACTTTTCTTTACCATTGTCTGGCAGGATGGTTCATATCTTGGTCCCTACAAAATGCTCATAGAATTAATGGTCTGTCCTGACCCTCATTCACCCCAATAAACCCCAGGTCCTCGCCAGACAGTTTAAATTCAATTTAGGTTTTATCATTTCCAGTGTTAAAGTCTGCTGAATCTGAGGGTCTTTACCTTCATGGTTTAAAATAATCACAGTCTATGATAGAGTTCTGCAACCGGATCCAAGCCCGAAGGGACCAGAGAAACTGCCAGGTTTCAGGCAGGGTTGGGGTCTGGTACGGGCTTGAAGTTAATTAAAAGATAAATAGGCATTCCTAACTTGTTTTGCGCATGCACTCTCATGCACCTGATCGTTTAAATGTAGAACATAGGCCAAATATTTAAAATGACTCAAAACTTTACCCAAAAATGAAAATACTCTCATCATTTAATCACCCTCATTCCATCCCATATGGCTTTTTTCTTCTGCTTAACAAAAATAAAGATTTTAAGAACACTATCTCATCCGTTTTGGTCCATTCAATGCAAGTGAATGGTGGCCAGAATTTGAAACTCTAGAAAGCATATGAAGGCAGCATACAAGTAATGCATACGACTTCAGTGGTTAAAGCCATGTCTTCAGAAGCGATTTAATAGGTGTGGGTGAGAAAAAGATCAATATGTTTGTACCTTTTTACTATAAATGTACAGTTTCACGTTCACTTTCACATTCTTCTCTTGTTTTGGCAATTGGCATTTTGCCACCTCCTGGGCAGGGAAGAGAATTTATAGTAAAAATTGACTTAAATATTGATCTGTTTCTCACCCACACCTATAATATCGCTTCTCAACACTTGGATTTAACTACTGAATGCATTGTTTTTATGCTACATTTATGTGGATTTAATCTGTTGATACACACCTCCTTTTTGAGCACAAACCATGAAAATGACATACCTGAACTTGGTTGTATTTACTGGATCCTTTGGAGTATGGACACAGTTGTAATATTTTTTGAAAGAAGACACTTTGGGCTTTATTTCCCAAGTTTCAGAATTAATACAGTATATTATACAGTTGCTATTTTTTTAAGTTAGAGAAGTTTATAGTAATGGAAATATTTTGTGCTGAACATGTTTTTGTTATTAGAAAAAAATACAATAATAAAAGTACAAAGATAACCCAGAAATAAAATGTTCTCAAAGCCACAAGTCTAAAGAAGTTACGTTTCAAATTTGAAGATGATCTAACAAAAAATGAGTTTCCTGCAAGCTTTTTTTCTCTGAAAATTGCTGCCGGTGTACAGAGTAAAATTAAAGCTCCGCCTTTCAAGACAACACAAAATCTGACTGCACTGCTTGGCTATTCTGAATAAAGAATATTTTTTAAAATAGACTTTGGAGACATGCTCATTTTGTTTATGAGACTCTAAGATAATATACAGTTTTACAACATAAATGCTGCTCAGATTGCATAGTTTGTTGAAGAACGATGGAGAATATATCAATATTTCTCAGATTTATCACTTTTATGGACAAAAAGTGCTATTGGATGTTTTTCAATGAACGCTTGACATGGACAATTGACCCAAGTGTGGCGAACTGGATTCATCTGGCGATCGCGTTTTCATAAAGGTATGAAGTCCCGTTTTTATAATGCATGTTTTCATTTTTACTCCTGGCACAAATAACTAAATTGCTGTTTCTGGAGCATTGCTATCATGAAACAGTGATCGGATATCAATGTTGAACCCTTAGACCTTTGAAAAGATGTATAATTTGTTAACATTCATTACATTTATAGACGGTAAATTATATTTTAAATGTAAGCAGAGTGACGTCACTCACGAGTGCGGGGAAACTTGTATCAACAGGTTAAGTTCTGGCATGAGCTGAGATATATATATTTTTTTAATCTTTGTTTGTGTTCAGCATAAGAAAAACGTTGTACACATCTGGAATGGCATGAGGGTGAGTAAATAAGAGAATTAGCATTTTTGGATGAACTATTCCTTTAAATGAGCTGTGCAATAATAATTTACAGTAAATGCATTTGGGCATATTTTAAGCATGCCATAAAAAGCCTTTCCTTGGGTTTGTCAAGTGTTAATGTGCTACACTCGATAAGTAATACAGCGCACCATGAAAATGTTGACAGTGGCCTGAGAGAAGCGGCACCAAACAGCAGAAGAAATTATTAGAGTAATTTGATTCTGCTTTAGTACGCAAGATTGCCTTTAGATATTAATCAAGAGTTGGGACTAAAGACCTGCTTCCGTTCTTCTCTTTCTTTTTTAGATAGGGGTTTTTCATTCTTTTCATTCTTTTTTTGAGAATCCAGTAGTTCAGTGCTTGTCGGAGAGCTTTCTCTCATTCAGAGATAGTTTTAAGATCCATGCTTTTGGCCTGTCTTAAAGTCTTCCATTTTGGGAGACTCATGCATTTCAGTTTGTCCTTCAACTCAAACACAATCTAGCCTTCCAGAGGCTCCTCCAAAACAATAAAAAATTCTAATACCAATCCAATATATTACACCTCCTGTCCCCCTATATGTCCCTGTCCACCTGAATGGGTTGTAACATAAATGGGGGCTTGTCCGGTATTTGAAAACAGGAACTCTCTCTCCTCAAATGAGAATCATACCCCTGGAATTTATTTCATACTACAAAATAAATAACATGGTTGACTTAAAACCGTTTTTACAGAGAATGCTCTAAAGGCAGAATAACTTCTTTCATTCATAATTCACCAGAAAATGATTCATAAAAGACTTCAATATTACATCTTCAACATTGCAGAATTTTTTTGTATTCTCTTGCCACAAAAGATGCAAAAATATTATCAACTCTCCACAACATTATTATTCAGCTTTGAACTGGATAAAGTGCACAAACTGCCTCTCGCTTAACAATTTTTTGGATTAATTAATTGGTTCTTGACATGAAACTAACTTCTCATCATGACCCACAGGCACCACACTTCAGGTTGTACACTAGGCAAGAAACACCCTCAATACGGGCTCCTAAAGGTTGATGCGTGGGATCATATGCATGGCAGAACAGCAGTTCATGGACAGATGTTTTGCTGTTGTGACAAGAAGACAGTAAAGAAATGGTCCTACCTTAACTCACATCCCGTGGAGCAGAAAGTATAGATAATTATTTTTTCCTGATGCATTCTGCAGAGCGGCTGCGATACGGAGGCAGTGGATAGTACTGCTGCAGCGCTGAGCACTCAGTGTTGCTGCATTGCTTCTTAAGACAGAGAGAGGGGGAGAGAGAGAGAGAGAAAGAAAGAGAGACTAGTTTGTGTGTGTGTGTGTGTGTGTGTGTGTGTGTGTGTGTGTGTGTGTGTGTGTGTGTGTGTGTGTGTGTGTGTGTGTGTGTGTGTGTGTGTGTGTGTGTGTGTGTGTGTGTGCTTGCCAAACAAAAGTTTGGTAGTTTGGGGATAATTTTTACCCAGAAGTGAGCTAAATCAGACAAAACCTCCCTTTGGGAATATTTTGGGATGCCCTCACAAAACAATCCATACATAAATTAAATAATGATTTTTTTATCCTTATGATTTTTTATAATTCAAAAATGTTTTCTGTTAGGGTTTGGGTTAGGGAATCTTTATATTATTTATAGTTAGCTTTAAATAAAAACAATAGAAGTCTATGGTATGTCCCCATTTAGATAGCTGAGCAAACGTGTGAATGTGTGTGTGTGTTTGAGCATGTTTGGAAGTGGGGTAGTGGAAGGAGAGGCAGGGGTAAGAAACTCCACACACGGACACATACATTTTTGTCATGCTAGTGACTTTCTATTGATTTTTATTATTATTATTATTCTGGGCATTACTTTTACTTAACCCCACCCCTAAACCTAATCCTCACCCACATCTTTCCACAATTTTAGAATTTCATTAAGTTATTTAAAATGTATCTTAAGACGTTTTTCTCAACTATCACGATTTTGTTGTACTTCCTCCTTGTGAGTTTGACCATCTTTGAAAAATCTGCGCTTCCAAAATAATTAAGGACAACACAACATATGGATTTCAAATATGAGACATTATATATATAAAGAGAAAACAATCAGCGAGGGAACCAAGAACAGAAAGGACCCAGAAACCATACATTAAATCAAACTAAAAGTCCAACATAATTAGCGACACCTTTTGGACGCTACAGGGAGAGTCCAATATACATTACATGATAATTAGTTAATTTCCTTGCAAAAAAAATCCACAATTAGCTGCGTTCAAACTGTCAGCGACACGCAGTGACAAAACAACCTCATCTCATTAATTTTCAATGAGAGCTGGCAACTTCCGAAAACATGAGCGATTGTGACCATTGGCGACCGGATGTGAGCGTGTCCATTGACGCGACAAATTTAAGAACTGTTAAAATGTATGCAAATGAATAGTGACTTGGGAGCAACAGCCAATAAGAGAGAAGACAGTAGAGCTCACGTGATCCTAATATTTTAATAATAATATTAATTGTAAAGAAAGAGTGCTGTTTAGACTATTCATGAACACCACTAGCGACCTAACTGCCAGCTACTGGCAACATGCAGCGACAAAGTAGCTGGCAGTGTGAATGCAGCTTAAGGGTGAGTCATTAGTTTGCTGTTACATATACAGTAACACAGTGTTTTTCAATCATTTCCTGGAGTACCACTAACACTACACATTTAGCATGTCTCCTTTATCTAACACACCTGATACAGATTAGCATATTATTATAGTGCTCCATGATCTGAATTGAGTGTGTCAAATAAGGGAGACATCCAAAACGTGTAGTGTTAGTGGCAGTGTTGCCAACTTAGCAATTTTGTTGCTAGATTTAGCAACTTTTCAGACTACCCTAGCAACTTTTTTTTCAAAAAGCACCTAGCAACAAATTTAGCAATTTTTTAAAAAGATTTGGCAACTTTTAGCAACTTTTGGAAAGTGACTCTAATCCAAACAACACACGGCAAGGGCGTGGTGAGCTGGTACCTGCTTACGTCAGGGCAAGGGAACCACAACTTCCAATAGGAAAATTAAACTGCAGTAGCCACCGTTCAACCTGAACAGGGCAGCACTCAGACGTTTTACACCATATATTGTAGAATTAAAACACTTTATACCCAAATGTAAAAAAATGTATGTCAACAAAATTACTTGAATAAACGAACAGCATTAATAAAGCCCCAGTCTTACAGATCATTAACTAAAAAAAGTTGTTTTAGGGTTTAGTTACCCTTTAAGATCGCTGTGGAAATGTGAAAACAGGAAGACAAAAGACAACGAGCGCAGGGGCGGGGCTACATAAGGTCTATATAGCCAGGATACAGAGGCTGCGCTGGGCAGGCAGCTTGCAAAAATTTATGACATCAAAAACATTGTGCTACAGCAAAGCATATAAATCAAAACCATATAACCCCGCAAAGCAGTCTACATTACCGCAGCTAGTTAAGAAAGTGGATAACTCCAAAAGTGCAGAAGCTACTATGGCAATGTTCATTGCAGAACACTGTTCACTGCTAGCATGCGACCATTTAGGTATGGCTTGCAAAGCTGCCTTTTCAGATTCTGTTGCAGCAACAAACTTCCAAATGCACCGCACCAAGTGCACAGAAATGATTAAGGGAGTATTGGCTCCTTATTTTCTGAAAAGGATAACATCAGATGTGGGTTATGAGAGGTTCAGTCTCCTTTTGGATGAGTCCACTGATGTCAGTGTCTCAAAATACCTGGCTGTGCTGATTCCGTATTTTAGTGCTAAAAAAAGAACAAGTTTGTCCACATTTCTTGGGCTGGTTGAATTGGAGGCGGCGATGCCAGATCAATAGCAAAGGCAATAGTTGAGTTTCTTGAAAAGTGTAGAATTAAAAAGGAGAATCTTCAGGGTATTGGCACTGATAATGCGTCTGTGATGACTGGGGTGCACAATGGCATACACAAGATTTTAAAGGAAGAATGTGCTTTGCCCAATTTGGTACTCATCCGCTGTGTGTGCCATTCTTTACAATTGGCTGTCAGTGCAGCATCCAAAGAAACCATCCCTAGATGTGTTAAATACTTAATCAGGGAAACCTACAACTGGTTTTCTATTTCCCCAGAACGGCGAGAGGCATACAAAGCAGTGTATGCCACCATTATTTGAAAAAGTGTTGTTTGAATTACTTTTACAAATGCTGTGTGTGTGTATTTCAAATAACATCTACGTATTCCATAATGGCGTAGTTTTGCGTTGGGATTACGTAATGATGTCATTTAGCAACTTTTAGCAACAAATCGACCTGCCTTTAGCAACTTCCACTGAAAATTAGTTGGCAACACTGGAGGGTGGTACTCTGCAGTAACATATTATTGAAATAAAGTACTAAAATTTAAATAACTCTACCAAGCAATTGATTTCCATCATCTTTCATGTCAACATGCCTCTTCTAACATTACAATTCATTAATTCGGGTATCATCTAGAGTTCCGAGTTTCCCACTTGTAAATATGACTTTGCGGTTCATTCATGTGCTTGGAACTCTTTTCGATAGAATTGTGATAGTTCCACTTGATATCTCAAAGGGATAATATGCCATTAAATCAAATTTAATTAAATCATATGTATAAATCTACATATGTAAATTCACATATTCACATATTTAATTAAATAATTGTACATAACCTAGGACACAAGGTTAGGAGGATTACTTTTGAAATATATTCCATTTAAGATTACAGAGTACATGCTATAAAATGAAATTTGTAACTTACTCCTTTAGATTACTCAAGGTCAGTAACATATTCTAAATTCTAAATACTTTGGAATACTTCTTCAGCAATGGTAGATTTCTTCACTAGTTTTGACTATAAAAAATTCTGTTATGATGGCAGACGAAGGAAGACAAGGGGTGAGGATCTAAATGCGTTTTTTAATTGAAAGATGAAAAACAACAAACAAGACAGGAACAAATGAAACATCCACGATGGGGAAACAAAACCAAAACACGAAAAACATCAAAAGAGTAAACAGGCTGGGGAAACATCCACGAAGGGTAAAGATAACATAGAAACATCTACATTCATCAACGATCGACAGGGGAATGGAGAAACAGCAGGGTTTAAATACACAGGAGACATGATGATGACAAACGACAATCAGGAGAGAACAATGACACAGGGCTGGCAGTGATGAGGGCCGGGAATCATGGGAATTGGAGTTTGTGACAAAGACTACTGAAACACAGGGCAGATAACAAGGGAATCGTGACATAACCCCCCCTCAAAGGAGCAGATTCCAGACAATCCTAAAGAAAATGAAAAAACCCATAAAAACAAAAAAACAAAATTGTCCAAGGAGTGAAGGGCTAGCACAAGGGGCAAACAGACAGCCCAAGGGGGGCACAAGGGGCAAAGAGACAGTCCAAGGGGCACAAAGGGGCAGACAGGCAGCCCAGGGGGGGCACAGAGGACAAGCAGACAGTCCAAGGGGCACAAAGGGGCAGACAGGCAGTCCAAGGAGGCACAAGGGGCAGACAGGCAGTCCACGGGGGCACAAGGGGCAGACAGGCAGTCCAAGGAGGCACAAGGGGCAGACAGGCAGTCCATGGGGGCACAGAGGGCAGGTAGGCAGTCCAAGGAGGCCACAAGACGGGGACTGGGTCAGGTGGCCTGGGAGCTGGCCACAGAGCAAGGACAGGTTCAGGAGGCCTGGGAGGCGGCCACAGGACAGGGACAGGTTTAGGTGGAATGGGAGCTGGCCACAGAGCAAGGACAGGTTCAGGAGGCCTGGGAGGCGGCCACAGGACAGGGACAGGTTTAGGTGGCCTGGAAGCTGGCCACAGAGCAAGGACAGGTTCAGGAGGCCTGGGAGGCGGCCACAGGACAAGGACAGGTTCGGGAAGCCTGGGAGTCGGCCTCAGGACCACAGCCATGGGGAACTCCAAGGGCGGAGCCATGGTAGGCGGAGCCATGGAAGTTTCTGGTGGCGGAGTCATGGAGGGCGGAGCCGTGGGATTGAAGCAGAGGAAGGCTCAAGGGGTGGAGCCGAGGAAGGCTCGAGGGGCGAAGCCCTGGAAGGCTCGAGGGGCGGGGCCGAGGCAGGCTCGAGAGGCGGAGCCCTGGGAGGCTCGAGAGGCGGAGCCCTGGAAGGCTCGAGAGGCGGAGCCCTGGGAGGCTCGGGAGGCGGAGCCCTGGAAGGCTAGGGAGGCGGAGCCCTGGAAGGCTCGAGAGGCAGAGCCCTGTGTGGCTCAGGAGGCAGAGCCCTGGGTGGCTCAGGAGGCAGAGCCCTGGAAGGCTCGGAAGGCAGAGCCCTGGAAGGCTTGGGAGGCGGAGCCCTGGAAGGCTCTGGGATTGAAGTCGAGGTTACTGGCGCTGGCTCTGGGACGGTCAAGGCAACTGGCGCTGGCTCTGGGACGGTCGAGGCAACTGGCGCTGGCTCTGGGACGGTCGAGGCAACTGGCGCTGGCTCTGGGACAGTCGAGGCAACTGGCGCTGGCTCTGGGATGGTCCAGGCAACTGGCGCTGGCTCTGGGACGGTCGAGGCTACAGGCGTTGGCTCACTGACGTTTGAAGCTTCAGGCACTGGCTCACTGACGTTCGAGGCTTCAGACACTGGCTCACTGACATTCAAGGCTTCAGGCACTGGCTCACTGACGTTCGAGGCTACAGGCACTGGCTCACTGACGTTCGAGGCTACAGGCATGTTGGCTGTGGTATGCGTGACCTCCGGTTTGTTGGACACAGAGGTCAGAGCCGCGGGAGGTTCTGGGGACGGAGCCGTGGAAGGCAGAGGCTGGGGAGCAGAAGCCTTCCCTCTTCTCCTCCTCCTCCGGGTGGGTGAGGCTGACAACGCTGGATCGCTGACCGAGGCAGGCGTGGGCTCAGGCTCGCTGACCGTGGCTGTCGTGGGCTCTGGCTCGCTGACCGTGGCTGGCATGGAATGTTCTGAAGCTGCACCCGGGATTGAGAGAGGTGGTTCCTCTGTAGCAAAAGTCTCCACAATGAGCTCCACATACTCTTGCCAGGTGTAGTCTCCGATATCCGGCAAATCGTAACATCGGTGTTTAGGTACACCGATCCTATAAACGACTTTCAGGAGGTTGTCATCCCAACCGGTGTGGCCGGCCACACAGGAGAAGAAGTGGGAGAACTCACGAATGTTTAAGTCCATCCGAGTTAGTTCCACGAAGAACGCCGCTAGATCCATTAGGGTCAATTGTTCTGTTATGATGGCAGACGAAGGAAGACGAGGGGTGAGGATCTAAATGCAGTTTTTTTATTGAAAGATGAAAAACAACAAACAAGACAGGAACAAATGAAACATCCACGATGGGGAAACAAAACCAAAACACGAAAAACATCAAAAAAGTAAACAGGCTGGGGAAACATCCACGAAGGGCAAAGATAATATAGAAACATCCACATTCATCAACGATCGACAGGGGAATGGAGAAACAGCAGGGTTTAAATACACAGGAGACATGATGATGACAAACGACAATCAGGAGAGAACAATGACACAGGGCTGGCAGTGATGAGGGCCGGGAATCATGGGAATTGGAGTTTGTGACAAAGACTACTGAAACACAGGGCAGACAACAAGGGAATCGTGACAAATTCAGTGTGATTAATTTTACAAAAAATAACACATAAAAAAAATTTACACAATTAATTGCACCATAATAAGGAAGATTCCTGAGAAATGCAAGCTTGCAGTACCACCTGTTTACTCCAGAGGGCAGTAAGTGAAATTTCAAATGTATGAGTTTATACAGTGAAGAAAACACTTCAGTAGGCAGGACAACAAAAATATGCGTTACGTTCTTGCGTTCAAAACTGTCTAAGGAGCGCAAATGCGATCTAAGGGATCTCAAGATGTGTTTAAAGATTGAGTATTAAATTATATTTAACTTGACACAGTGACCTAAACATTTTATGTTTATGACGCAACACACCCTAACGTAGGAGTAAATTGAGGGGCCCAAAAAAAGTCCTCATAATAAATCTCCAACTGATTGCTGTGAACTGTATGCCAATGATTGACTTATGATTAATAATATGATGGTAAACAATACATTGTATTCTAAAGCCGCTTTTTGTATTGTCTTCTCAATGATTAACTCTTCTGCTACAGGAATGTAAAGCATTTTAATTTTCTGAATATATATATATGTATATATTTATAATTTTTTAATTATTTAAAGATAACTATTTATAATTATATATTGATATAAATATGTATAATCATTATATATTGAGTTATTTTTATATGAGGGGCTTTCTCAGCAAATATTTGTATATGCGATTAATCGCGATTAATTAATCGGGACACCATGTAATTAATTCGATTAAAAAATTTTATCGATTGACAGCCCTATTAAAAATACATTCTCTGAAAAAACTAAAAATATTATGCAGTGTTGTTTTTAAACTAGATAAATCTTGTTTAAGAAATTTTTGAAAATTTTACAGGAAAACAATACAAAAATGATTATCAGGAATACGATTTTTGCCCTAATATCAAAGGTCGTACTAGTGTAAGCCCATTTATCGGTCCAATGGTGGTCTCCAGTAATACAGGTGAAGGTCTCTGTGCATTACTGTCTTTCCTTTTACACAACACAACAAGATTAAATGAAATACATTTTCTCTTATGTATTACCTCGTTATTTCATCTGACTCCATAAATGAAAAAGGTTTTAATGATATCTGAGCATCATTAAAAGTGAGCGAATGTTTGATTATTCTTTTTAACTCTTTAATTATATTTTACCCATTCAGATTAGAAAACTCTGTCGCTTTGAGGTCCTTGCATGTTTTTCTCTTTTACGCGAGTCTCACGATCACAAGCTCATCAGTTTTGATCATCAAACAGAGGTAATTGCAACATACATAAGATCGGTCACATTCACATTTACACAATCAAAGATACATCAGTATAGCCCCCATGCAATTGCCCATACACTTGAATTTAACTTAACGTTTTCTTCAGTAGAGGTCACGGCCACTATTACAGATATAAGTTGACCAACATAAATTCTCTTATAATAGCTTTGGATTGGCCATGTCGTGGTTTCCCGCATACACTTATCTGGAGAAACATTCAATTAAAACAGAGGTAAGACACACCCGAATTTAAATTGGTCAAGCAGCATTTGCTGTTCTAAACGGAAATTCCCTTTTTGTCTTTGCAAACCAAGTACACTTGAATTTATTCCAAATATTAGTCATCACTAATCTGACGCAGACTTGCGGTAACATACAAATCGTTTAATCTACTTCGGAAGACAATTTCAGAGTCAGTTAGAATAAAATCGAATGTTTACAATTTATTGACCAGGTAATAGAACAATAATTCAAAATCCGATTCATAGAATAAAATCATCGATCAATCAAATATAATAACAACAATTCGGAAATCGAGGAATTTATAGAAATATTTACCTGGCAACGAAAACTACACACAGCGATCGTGTGGGAAGTGTAACTAACTCTAAGGAAAGTGTAAATAAAATAATCATTTCAGAGCTTTATTTTATTAATGTTCTCTGTTAATATTACAGGTCTTTTATTTTGGCGCATCCTAGTGTAATGTTAATTTCGCATCTAAAAATGTGAGACTAGTTAGTAAGACGCACCCTCTGAAGTAAGGAGGAAAAAGCAAATTTTGCTCCGAAATTGTGTAAAGATCTTCAAGGATAATTTAAGCACCTAGTCAGAACGGGAACAAGGTATTGTATGTTTAACTTGTTTAATGTTTATGTGCAGTAATATGTAGGTTAATCCATTCAACTGTGAAGAAGTGTTTGAATGTATTATTATCTCTTGTGTCATGTGAAGTCAAGCTAACGTAAGTTTTTTAGCATTGTTAATACTAAATGGGTAACGTCACTAAAGGGTCTTTATAAATGACTGTTTGTATGGTTAATTCGGCCTTCGGGTAATGTTTATGTTTGTAAGAGCTCATTTTATGTTATTTATCTGTCCCGTAGCTCTTACGTTGTTTCAAGAACAAAAGTTGTAATGAAAGGAAAGTAGATTTGTGTTTAACCAAGGCTGAGGGCTGAACATAAATAAAGGCTTCTGGAAACATCAGTACGCTTCACCATTGCCTGGCTGGGGGTTTGCTACAGTAAGAGCTTGACCCGCATCGATACCGACGACGACTCGTTGTCTACTACGGACCACGGAGGGTCTTCACGGTGCCGGCTACAGCTACATCGCCACGAGAAGTCAGCGTGGACTCATTGAGCTGCATCCTCACACCTCGCGCCTGCCTGACCTACGTTGGACAGCGGTCTCACGAATTCGGTGCAATGGTCAAGTACAGTCACACTCACTGACATTGATGCAGGACTGTGAGTATTAACCCATTATTATACTGTCTATAGTACAGCAATAAGGCGAACAACGGATGAATGACTTCTTGGACTGAACATTTAATAGCCTACTCAACGGCTCAGCAAGGAGAGCAACAAAATAAACTCTGGTTGCATTTTACGCTCGCCTGCATACATCCACATGGACTCTTTCTAATTAAGAACTCATATACATTTTTTGGACTTTGCATCTGTCTTATTTGTTAACTGTGGTTATTGAAGCCGTTGCATTTACATTTCTCACACTTTGGATTTAAGAACTTTGATAACTTTGGTTTATTGTGGTATTTACATCGACATTTACAGTTATTTGAGTGTCTATATGTAAATGCATATGTGCTAGCTATTTAATCTGATGTTTTATGTTTATGCTGTTCATAACAAGGGCTTGATTATATCTTCTAAAGGGGTCTTCTTCTGCCATTAGAGTTTAAAAAAATGAGATGATAATGTCAGAGTCAGGTAATGAGAAGGAGGTGGAGGAGCAGATGGCTGGTTATCAGCATGAAGATTTACAAAGTGAAGCCCACACAATGGTAGACTCATCAGAGAGACCGTGTCTGAAGGAAACAAATGAAGCTAAACAACGAAGTCTAACTGACCTCCAAGGCAAGCTTAATAAGGATGATAATGCTCTTGAAGGTCCTAGACGCTCTGAACGCACACGCCATCCCACAGAGAAGATGCGTGTGCATCAATTTGAAGAGGCCAAGAAAAAAGAGAAAAGGCTGTATGCCATGTACGAGCAGTGGAAGCTCCACACACGCAAGGCAAGAGATCAGCTAAAGACTTATATGTCAGAGAGTCAGCTCTGGCCTCTCATTGAAGAGCTTAAGAAAGATAAAAAAGACATAATGACCATTTATTATGAAATTCGAAATCTCATCACACCCTCCACCGACATAAGAAGAAGAGTTGATACGTGTGAATCGGTGACCACAGAAATCACCAACATTGCCTACAACAGAGCTATAGATGATGAAAGCGAGTTTAATGAACGGCAGGAAAGACACCGCCTTCATGAACTGCTCCGCCATGACTATGCAAAGTCTGTCTATGGATCCGCAGCTTCTTCGATAAGTCACAGCCAGTCCGACAGCCACTGCTCCATAACTACATCCATGACAGCAAAACGCGCGGATGCAGCAGCTGAACTAGCAGTAAAAGAAGAAAATTATCAGATGCTGCTAGAGCAAGAAAGGCAAAAGGAATCTATAAGAGATTTAGAGGAACAACAACGCAAAGCTCTAGAGGCACAAAGGCTTGAGTTGGAGCAATTGCAGGCAGTGAAAGAGATACGGGCAGCTCAAGCCAAGTTGAAGATCTACGATAAGGAGACAGAACACAAGGATGCTAACTATGTTAAAAAGGAAAGGAACATGGAAGCAAAGAATGTGCCTGTAACTACAGTGCCCCTCTCTCAAGTCGCATCGCCCCGTTAGACAGACATTCCCTCTCTCGCTCAGATTCTTCAAGACAACATAGCCTTAAATAGGCTTCCTGTTCCTGAGCCATTTGTCTTCAATGGCGATCCCATACAATTCATTGAATGGAAGGCAGCATTCACCTCACTCATTGACCAAAGGGCAATCACACCCGCTGAAAAACTATACTACCTGAAAAAATACGTTGGTGGCCCAGCACGGCAGGTTTTAGATGGCAACTTCTATCGAAATGACAATGAAGCCTACCGAGACGCCTGGGACAAACTAAATCGTCGCTTTGGCCAGCCATTCGCCATTCAGAGAGCATTCAGAGAGAAGCTCACCAACTGGCCGAGAATTCCATCAAAGGATGCTGAAGGACTGAGACGCTTCTCAGATTTTCTGAATGCCTGTCAAGATGCCATGCCTCATGTCAAGGGTCTCGACATATTAAATGACTGTGAAGAAAATCAGAAGCTCGTTCACAAACTACCAGACTGGGCAGCTTTACGCTGGAACCGACAAGTCACGCAAAGCCTAAATGAAAATCAAGAATTCCCAAGTTTCAAGGAGTTTGCTAGATTCACATCAACTGAAGCTGAGATTTCTTGCAATCCCATTACGTCCTTTCATGCCCTTCGTTCATCAGATTCTAGCACTGAGAAGAGAAATCTCAGAGACGTGAAGAAAAACAAGGCCAGTGTTCTTATCACTCAAACAGTCACTGACAATGAAAACCACAAGTCAGAACAGAGGAAGGTTAAGACTTCATGTATCCTTTGTCAAGATAATAGACACCAGCTTCATGCATGCTCCAAGTTCACTGAGATGGTGTTAGTTGAGTGACGCAACTACATAAAAGAGAAGAAACTCTGCTATGGATGCCTGAATTCCGGCCACAGCGTGAGAGACTGCCATCATCATCATTTCTGTGACCACTGCAAGAGAAAGCATCCTACAGCCCTGCATGATGACAACTATAAAAGAGAAAGGTCTACATCAGAACCAGAGACAAATCGAGGTGCTGCTGCTACGTCACTCAGTGTAGCAGGTGAAGGCTCATCCAACACATCCATGGTGATACCAGTCTGGGTTTCATCTAAAAATGATCCAACTACTGAGAAACTTGTCTATGCACTACTTGACACTCAAAGCGATACTACGTTTATTGATCAAGAAGTGAGTGATGGTCTTAATGCTGACAAGTATCCAGTGAAACTGAAGTTGACAACTATGAGTGGTAAGGATACAGTTCTCACAAGCGAAAGTGTTTCTGGAATTCGTGTTAGAGGATATAGTTCTGCAATTCAAGACGGTTAAACAATGGAGTCATCTTGCAGAAATAGTGGATGAAATCCAACCACTGAAGGACTGTGTAGTAGGCCTTTTGATTGGCTACAACTGCTCAAGAGCTATGGCACCAATGCAAGTCCTTTTAGGAGGAGATGAGGAACCCTACGCTGTAAGGATGGATTTAGGATGGAGTATTGTAGGGCGCTCATTACAAACCCAAGGTGCGTTGAGCACGCGTCATCTGTGTCACAGAATTACAGTTAAGGAGCTACCTCCGGTAACTCCTATCGACGTCATCCGCATTTTAGAGTCTGACTTCAAAGATGGCAGTGATGACAGCAAAATTGTGTCACAAGACGACATCACATTCCTCAACATACTGGATAAGGGAATAAGGAAAAATATACATGGCCATTATGAAATGCCTCTGCCTTTTAAAACCAGACCCAGCTTGCCTGACAACAAAGGCTCAGCTATGACACGTCTCCTTCACCTTAAAAGGAAATTGCAACGTGATGAAAGGTATAAGGAGCATTATGTTGAGTTCATGGAGGAGGTCATTGGAAAGGGAGATGCTGAGCCGGTCAAGGAAGGTGGGAGTGACGGTGAGAGATGGTACATTCCCCATCATGGTGTGCATCATGCAAAGAAGCCGGATAAACTTTGTGTGGTGTTCGATTGCTCAGCCAGATACAAAGGAACAAGCTTGAATGATCACCTCCTCTCTGGACCTGACATGTTGAACAACTTAAGTGGAGTTCTCATCCATTTCCGACAGCACCCCGTTGCATTGATGTGTGACATTCAGAAGATGTTCCATCAGTTTCATGTGGACGAAGCTGATCGCAACTACCTACGCTTTCTTTGGTGGAAGCAAGGAGACTTGAACTCACCGCCCAATGAGTTTCGCATGAAAGTGCATCTGTTCGGTGCAGCTTCCTCCCTGGGATGTGCAAACTATGGGATGAAACATCTAGCTAAGGAGAATCGCGACATCTACACTTAAGGCTCGAGATTTGTTATGAGGGACTTTTATGTTGATGATGGGCTCGTAAGTGTTGAAAACACTGAAGATGCTATTCAGCTTGCCAGGGAAGCTCGTGAACTCTGCGCCGTGGGTGGTCTCCGACTACATAAGTTTGTGTCTAACGACAGAGAGGTACTAGAGAGTATACCACCCTCCGAACGAGCAATCAATGTGAAGAATATGGACCTCACGTTTGATGATTTGCCACTTGAGAGAGCTCTCGGGATTCAATGGGATGTGGATTCTGACCGCTTCAGGCTTAACGTCAGCCTCAAGGAGCAGCCTGCAACACGACGCGGCATTTTATCTACAGTGGCTTCTCTGTACGATCCTCTTGGGTTTGTGGTGCCAGTCGTCCTCAAAGCGAAGATCATTCTTCAGGAGATGTGCAGACGGGGCACTGGCTGGGACGATCCTCTCACTGACAAGCTTTGCCCAAAATGGGAAAAATGGAGAAGTGATCTGGGCCACTTAGATAATTTCACCATATCCCGTACCTACTCACCTGCTGGACTTGGAAGGGTCTCAAAGACAGAGCTGCATCACTTCTCTGATGCCAGTATGAAGGGTTACGGTCAGTGTTCATACCTACGACTCCAAAATGAAGAGGGATATGTCCCAACAAATGAGAATCCTGCTGACCATGCTTCTCGGGGCTTAACTGCCAGTGAGCTTTTGTCATCTACCTGGCTCACTGGGCCCAAGTTCTTATGGAACAAGGAAATAAAGCTGGCTACAGATGAGGTACCAGAGTTAACAGTCGGAGATCCAGAGGTCAGGAGTGCTCTAGCACTCAGTACAAAAACCACTGAACGCGTGAGCCTCACTGACCGCTTGTCCAAGTTCTCATCTTGGTCGCTAGCTACGCGAGTGGTTGCATGCATCCTCAGGTGCATAAGTAAGAACAGATCAAACGGTCTCACCACTGTAACAGAACGAACAGAGGCAGAACATTGCATAATCAAAGATCTGCAGGAAAATGTGTATCAAGAAGAGTTGAAACTGCTGAGTAAAGGGATCCCTCTACCACCTCACAATCCGTTACATACTCTTGACGCTTTTCTCCACGACGACGGTGTTCTCAGGGTGGGAGGGAGACTGTGCAACTCCTCTCTTTCCTACTTCATCAAGCACCCTGCAATCATTCCCAAAGATCATCACATCACAAGGATGATTATTGCCTATCACCACGAAAGGATGAAACATCAAGGTAAAGGTCTTACCATTAATGAAATAAGGCGCAGCGGCTACTGGATTAAAGGAATCAACCGGGCAGTCACTTCCTACATTCGTCAATGTGTCACCTGTAGACGGCAACGAAAACCTATGGAAGAGCAAAAGATGGCCGATCTACCCCCTGAACGGTAGGAACCATCACCCTCCTTCACCTTCTGTGGCATGGACTGCTTCGGGCCATTCCTTACAAAACAAGGAAGAAAGGAGAACAAAAGGTACGGCCTTCTTTTCACTTGCCTTAGCTCCCGTGCTGTTCATATTGAGATTCTTGAAGACATGTCGACTGATGCCTTCATAAATGGCCTCCGATGTTTCATCGCCATACGTGGTGCTGTTCGTCAGATCAAGTCTGATCAAGGAAGCAACTTCGTCGGTGCCAAAAATGAGTTCAGAGAAGCTTTAAAGGAAGTCGATGCAGACCGTCTGGCTGTATTTCTTGCAGAGAAGCAATGCGATTTCAGCATGAACCCACCCCATTCCAGTCATGCAGGAGGGGTGTGGGAAAGACAAATAAGGACAGTGAGAAGCATTCTAAGGTCCACATTGCTCTCAGACAGCGCTGGCATACTCCAAGGAGAAATTTACAAGTTGGAGACATTGTAATCATGAAGGGAGAGGATGTGCACAGGAATGAGTGGAGATTGGGTAGAGTTTCAGAAAGCACTATTGACAAAGATGGACTTGTACGGAGAGTTAAAATCCAGCTTGGTGACAGTAAGCTTGGCAAGAAAGGAGAGCGTCTTCACAAGGTGTCTGAAGTTGAGCGCCCAGTCCAGAAGCTTGTCCTGCTGCTGGAGACTAGCTAAATCTGCTCCCTCCACTCCATAGTGCATAATATTACATAGTTATAGTTAAGTTTCCAACTTTGACATAAGTTGTCTTAGTTCCTATACAGGCTCAGGGAAGGCAATTTTCATTTAAAATCATTCGTGTCTAATGCAGACTGTGTACCGTTCCATTATTCACTCATGATTGGTGGGAGTGTAACTAACTCTAAGGAAAGTGTAAATAAAATAATCATTTCAGAGCTTTATTTTATTAATGTTCTCTGTTAATATTACGGGTCTTTTATTTTAGCGCATCCTAGTGTAATGTTAATTTTGCATCTAAAAAGGTGAGACTAGTTAGTAAGACGCACCCTCTGAAGTAAGGAGGAAAAAGCACATTTTGCTCTGAAATTGTGTAAAGATCTTCAAGGATAATTTAAGCACCTAGTCAGAACGGGAACAAGGTATTGTGTGTTTAACTTGTTTAATGTTTATGTGCAGTAATATGTAGGTTAATCCATTCAACTGTGAAGAAGTGTTTGAATATATTATTATCTCTCGTGTCATGTGAAGTCAAGCTAACGTAAGTTTTTTAGCATTGTTAATACTAAATGGGTAACGTCACTACTGGGTCTTTATAAATGACTGTTTGTACAGTTAATTCGGCCTTCGGGTAATGTTTATGTTTGTAAGAGCTAATTTTATGTTATTTATCTGTCCCGTAGCTCTTACGTTGTTTCAAGAACAAAAGTTGTAATGAAAGGAAAGTAGATTTGTGTTTAACCAAGGCTGACGGCTGAACATAAATAAAGGCTTCTGGAAACATCAGTACGCTTCACCATTGCCTGGCTGGGGGTTTGCTACAGGAAGTCTACCTACAGACTCCCCGAACCTTTTGCCCATTTTCCTTATAAACCCAGATAATTCAATATGCTTACCAAATGGTTGTGTCTGTCATTGTAATTAGATTTTAGTCCCCTATTGAGGGGTTCACAACTGTGAGATCAGAATTTGTAATTGAATGGCTTCTTGATTCCTGTAGATTTACATACAGGAGGTAGCTTGTATGGAGGATCTGGGGGAGGGCACACCTTTTAAGGGGCACACCACATTTCTCATATTTTATAACTTCTTTTAGCTTTTCATTATGCTGGGAGAATGAGACCAGTTTACCAGGCACACTGAGACACTTTAAATGATACCAAACATGTAGAGTTACTTTTTGTACACACTCAACAATGCATAGGTTTTTAGTGAGCTTTAAGTGAGGAGGAGAAGGGAGAGCTGATGAGACTGTAGAAGTGAGGTGTGAGCTGCACCCTGTGCTGCGTCTCGGATGTTGCTGTTACATATGCAAGAGAGAATTCAAATGTTAATTCTCATGAGAGCCTTTTGTTTTCTCGAGGGGTAGTCCAGACTTGCTGGCACCCGCCTTACAGTTTTCCTCGTTTTGGCACCATGGGCCACTCACAGGGTTTCCTGCGGTGTCACTTCAGTCTTTGTAAGGTGGGCAGCTGTAAGGGGCTGAGAGCAAGTGCCATGTCGGTTGATGTCCGTATGGATCTGATGAGGCATCTGAAGTCGCAACACTGTGTCTGGTTGAGGTTAGCACATGTGTTCAGTTCATAGAGTACATCAAGGCTTTTGTGGCTTGTTCAGTGGACATGTCATTCCATCATGGAGAAATATCTGCTTCTGGTTACACCTTCCATTTAATGATGATCTAATTCTTAGATGAATTCTCTGCCACCTCCAGTGGTGGTCTTCTGGGCAGACCTCAATTAGGTGAAGGATTTCTCACTGGTAATGCATATACACCTGAACAGCTTCTTATATGACCATGTAAAGATGAAACTCTGAAGAAATTTATGTTATACTGACATGAGAAAAGGTTGAGCAATACATCAATACATGATGAAAAGACAAACAATGAATTCAATGTCACAAGTGCGAGTGGTAATCCAGGTCTCAAGTGTCTCTTTGAAAATTCAAAGGGGTCAAATTAATCTTATTTTCTTTATTATTATTTTTTACTACCATTGTGATTTGTGTTAATGGAATTTAGATATACTTGTGGATAATAAATTAAAGGAAACATACTACAAAGTCAGTGTAACTAGTATCTTCACCAGTGGCATGCATCATTAAACATATAGTTATAATAATAATTCTATGATTGTAGAATCACAGTTACAGACATATATAATTATAGCGGTGCTAATTCAAAATGATCTAATGTGTGTGATTTGGTGGCTAAGTCACAATCGATGATATATGCCTATTTTCAAAATGTGTAGTGGATCGATAGAAGTATCTGAATTTCATATTGTCAACTTCTTTTATTTTTACATTGTTATTAGCGATGTGTTGAAAACCAGGGGCCCTCTGGTTTGCAACCATGCCAACAACAATCAATTGGTTTGATTTATGTGTAGGTGGAAATGTTGAAATTTGGGTGGCAAGTTTGCTTGCAATTAGTAATTAAATCATCGATGTGTGACTGTAGTTATGCACATGTCCCATGTATATTACAGTATTTAAAAGGGAAGTTGTAAATAGTGACTGTTTTATGGAAACAGGTTTTTAATGTCCTATGTGTGAGAGGCTATGTGTATGTGAGAGGCAGGCCAGATCTTCAATGGATTAGTATTTTCAGAATCTAGGCCATTATTTTGTTCCATGATGTAGTAGTGATAAAAGTGTGAGCTCTGTATGTTTAGGAGATGGGTGGAACCTGATCTAGAGCAATTGGTGTTGCACAATTTTGGTTCTGGTGCTAAACCGGGAGGCCATACAGCTATTTTTGTAGTGCTGTGAGGTGTGAATGGCCCGTTAGATTTGCTTCCGCACCCATCTCCAGCAGGACCAAATTGTTGTCCTGGCTTGAAGCAGGGGGATCAGAAACCTTTTTGCATCTGTCCTTCACGATATTGCAACCTGAATTCTGAACAACCACTGAGAGAGAAAACAGTTAATGTTGGACCTTTAATTAATTTGCATTTAGACATGTGGTACTTTATTTTCCTCTTATGGTCAAAGCCAAACTGTTACAGACAGTTTTAGTCTCTCACTGTATGGTTTGTGTCATCAGGGGGAAAGAGGGATTTTACTTTACAAAAACATGTACCATTACAATGTCTAACGCAAATTTTATTTCAGAGATCAAATTAGACTGAGCATCTTTGATGAGATCTGAATTACTGCTGATATTTTAGTGCAGTTTGAAGTGTGTAGCACCTTAAGCTGTTCTTGAAGTTGAGTCTGCACAGTCTGCTGTTGTGAGCAATATAGGCTCCAGTTCTGCTGGGGAACTTTCTGAGCTTTATTTTATTTGTATTGCTTTCAACACAGCTCTGTGGTCAAAGTATTAGTTGATCTCTTTTCGTGATGTGTTGTCTGCTTAGCATTTTTTAAGGGTGCTATTCACACGTTTGATTATCTATGATCTATGATCTCTGTGGTCTGTCAGGGCTGTGAATTTTCTGCCTGATCTTTAGTATTTTACACACACATCTTTCATTGTCTACAGAGTCGAATGTTCCCATGATCAGATTTCACTTAAATTGGTGCTTCTCAGCGAGAGATGATTTGGTTCATTATCATGTGCCACTGTTTTTACAGCATTGATGCACAACAAAAATGACCGTATACACCTCCCTCTTGGCACTGATAAGAGAACCAATGAAATTTAATCACAAGAATTTTTCAGGGCCGGTAAGGTTGTTCGGTTGGCATTGTCATTACAAATGTACATGTCTGGTATACATCTGCAATGCCATGCATAACCTTTCCCCATCTGTGGCCATGCTTGGCCATTATAATATAATGCATATTATAATGTGATTATAATACAACTATATTATATTAAAATAGTATAAATTAATATAATTTTATTACTGGTCTCTGGAGGTTTTCTGTAATGAGATATTTGTCATCTCGCTGCTCTTTTGAGAATACATGCCTTTGATTTGGCTCTTGTATCAGATGCATGAGCATGAGCATGTGCATTGTGTGTACAGTAGTAACATGTCAGGCTGAAAGCCTTTGATGGCCATGCTGCTGTAAACACCCAATGACTGCAGGTACATATTTACATGGGTCAAATTTCTGCTCAATGTGCAGAACTTTTGCGATAACAATTTGAAATTGAATGCAATTTTCACATTTTCTTGAGATAAGATGCCACTAGGTGTATTCTCATGTGAATCTATTTCAATATGAATAGGGGGCTGGGCAGAGTCAGAGGTGATGCAAATTGCAAAGAGTGTTCTTAAGTTTTAAAGGCCTAATGAAGTTCTTCAGTCTTCTTAAAGTTACTGAAGGTTAATGCTAATTGTGTAAAATTACTAGTAGTCTACATGGATTTTTGTACTCAGTATGGTTTAATTGCAGCTATATGGTAAATAGCACAGTGTGTCATATCAGAGATATCCGACATAGTAACACATTCAGCTTGAAACTGATGAATAATTTCAAGAGAAGCATGATTACAGTTATTTCTAATTTATACAAGATGAAAAGTCTGGAATGCCTGAAGCATTTACAACCTCTAATCTAAGTGTTTATTGTGACGCTGCACTGTGTGCTGCGTCTCGGATGTTGCTGTTACATATGCAAGAGAGAGTTCAAATGTTAATTCTCATGAGAGCCTTTTGTTTTCTTGAGGGGTAGTCCAGACTTGCTGGCACCCGCCTTACACTAGAAAAAAAGAAATGATGATCCAATGTGAATTTTCTTAATAAAAAAAATATGATTGTGCTTGGTAACGTGCATTTAACGTGCATGTTTAAGCCAGTAGTAAGGACTGTTAAGAGATGGACCTATGAAGCAGAGCTGGAACTATAAGCCTGCTTCATTTGCACTTATAGAAGTGTTTTTGAAGCTACAGCTACAGACCTGGACGAGCTCACAGATACTGTTACATCATACATAAGTTTCTGTGAGGACATGTGCATCCCTACTAGGTCATTTTTATCATTCAACAATGACAAACCATGGTTTACAGGAAAGCTCAGACAGCTTTGTCATGCCAAAGAGGATGCTTACAGGGGTGTGGATAAAGTCTTGTACAATCAGGCCAGAAACACACTGAACAAGGAAATCAGAGTGGCTAAAAGAAGTTACTCTGAGAAGCAGAAAAACAAGTATACAGCTAATGACCCTGCATCAGTGTGGAGTGGCCTAAAACAATTTACTCCTACCCCCAACACTGTGGTGGACCAACGACTGGCTGACAACCTGAATGTGTTCTACTGTAGATTCGAAGGGCCCAATCTCACACTTCACACAAACTGTGCTAACAAACTGGCACCCGTCTTCACTCAGATCTTCAATAGATCACTGGAGCAGTGTGAAGTCCCATGCTGCTTCAAACACTCAATTATTATCACTGTCCCTAAGAAACCAAAAATAACAGGACTTAATGACTACAGACCTGTCGCCCTGAAGTCTGTGGTCATGAAGTCATTTGAGAGACTGGTGTTGGCCAACCTGAAGGACATCACTGGACCCTTTCTAGATCCCCTTCAATTTGCTTATCGAGCAAACAGGTCTGTGGATGATGGGATTGCATCATGTCCTGCAACATCTGGACAGACTGGGGATATAAGCAAGGATCCTTTTTGTGGACTTCAGCTCGGCTTTCAACACCATCGTCCTAGCTATTCTCCGGACTAAGTTAAACCAACTCCTTGTTCCCATGTCTATCTGTCAGTGGATTACCAGCTGTCTGACGGACAGGCAGCAGCTTGTGAGACAGGGAAAATTCACTACCAGCACCTGTACCATCAGCACTGGTGCCCCGCAGGGATGTGTACTCTCCCCACTACTCTTCTCCCTCTACACCAGGGGTGCTCAATACGTCGATCGCGATCTACCAGTCGATCGCAAAGGCAATTCTGGTAGATCGCACAAACTTTAAATGTGCTTTCGTTAAATTTTTATTAAATAAAATATATAATGTCTTTCCTTATTTTAGTTGCTGTCTGAACTTGCACTTGACAAGTAAATTTTGACAAGGCGAGATTTTTGTTTATTCAGTTGCCATGACAACTAGGTTCGGGCCTTCCAAGCGCTTCTGAGAACAGAGCGTGAAATTGCGAAGCTAGCAGTGTTTGAGACTAGCCACCATCAGCTACTGCCCGGATTATGCAAAACTGTCTGATTCCATTCAGTGCAAGTCATCAGAATAAGGTAAATACCCTGGCTATTGTAATCTATTGTGCTGTAGATGTTTTGGGTTTAGTTTTCAAACTGAATGATATCAACATTGAACATTATTACATATATATATTTTATTAATTAGAAGATTAATTCCATGTAGGGATACATGCAGTAGTCCCAACAAGCATTTAAAAAAAAAAAAAAATAGTAAACTGCGTTTATTTTAGTTGGTAGATCTTATTGAGTTGGCTATTTAAAAGTAGATCATCATGCAAAAAAGTGTGGGCACCCCTGCTCTACACCAATGACTGCACCACCAAACTCTTGAAGTTTGCAGATGACACCACTGTCATCGGCCACATCCGAGATGATGATGAGTCTGCATACAGAAAGGAGGTTGATCAGCTGGCTGTCTGGTGCAATAATAACAATCTGGAGCTGAACACGCTCAAAACAGTGGAGATGGTTGTGGACTTTAGGAGGAACACCCCAACACTGACCCCCCACCATTCTAAACAGCACTGTGGCAGCAGTGGAGTCATTCAGGTTCCTGGGCACTACCATCTCACAGGACCTGAAATGGGAGATACACATCGACTCCATTGTGAAAAAGGCCAAGCAGAGGTTGTACTTCCTTCGCCAGCTGAGGAAGTTCAACCTGCCACAGGTGCTGCTGAAACAGTTCTACTCAGCAGTCATTGAGTCTGTCCTCTGCACTTCAATATCTGTCTGGTTTGGTGCAGCTACGAAATCGGACATCAGAAGACTACAGAGGACAGTTCGGACTGCTGAGAGGATTATTGGTTGCCCCCCATCCCCCTTCAAGAACTATAGACTTCCAGAGTGAGGAAAAATCACTCTGGACCCCACTCACCCAGCCAATTACCTTTTTGAACTGTTGCCCTCTAGCCGACCCTTCAGAGCTCTGAGCACCAGAACCGTCAGGCACAGGAACACTTTTTTCCCTCAGGCGATCCATCTCATAAACAGTTAAAGCTGCCCCATTGAGCAATAATTATGTGCAATACACAATTGAAGTCTATTTATATTATCTAACATATCCACTTCTGCCATTACATACGGTACATAATATACGGTATTTTTGTTCTTTATATAACAGATTTTTATTAGTTGCACTACGTGTGTGTATGTGGGTATGTATATTGGTGTGTATCTGAGTGTATGTACGTATATGTATAATTATTTATTTTTATTATTCTTTTTTTCTTAGGTTTGTTATTAATTATCTATGTCTTGCTGCTGTTTTTGAATTGTTGTGCACTGGAAGCTCCTGTCACCAAGACAAATTCCTTGTATGCGCAAACATACTTGGCAATAAAGCTGATTCTGATGTAAAATGGCTAGAAATAGCATTTTAGCTTAGCGTAAAGCTGAGAAGTTACACAAGGTATATTTCTATTTCTTCTAATCCAAACTTACTTCAAACTTACTTCTTTGTCTGCTCTTATGAATGCAACACGTCATAAGAAAGTGTTTCACCGCTGTTCAAATACACTTTGGATCGCTTAATTTATATGTATAAAAGTTTTCCATCTGAAAGGACTAAATATTAAATGAAAAAATTACAATATAACACAAAGTAATCTCTTCAGTAATCAAAATTAATTTTGAATATAACAGTATTCTAATTGCCAATTATTTAAATTGTAACTGTAGTGGAATACAGTTACTTATATTTTGTATTTTAAATACATAATCCCGTTACATATATTCCATTACTCCCCAACCCTGCTTGCACATACATTACCATTTGCACATGTACATACGCCATTGTTATATGTCCTATTATTTGTATGCCTATTTATACACTTACCTTGTTTTATATTCTGTGTCTCACTGTAATGTTCTGTGTGCACTTGTTTTTTCCTATCACCAAAATAAATTCCTTGTGTACGTGAGAACACTTGGCAATAAAGCTCATTCTGATTCTGAAAATTGACCATTTACTTTCCAAATGGACATTCCTGGTCTTACTGTCCACAATTCACCAGTGCACATTATTCATTATTCTTAATAATCTTTTATTAATATGTAATAACGTTTCTTCTCTGATGTCATAAACCCCTGTTACCTTTTAACCCCTCACCTCAAATCATTCCCAGAGAATAAAAAATAATCCTGCTCTACATTTTTCTCAAAATATTTGATATTGGATGTTTTTCTCAGGAAAGTAAACTGGGTTGCAAACTGTATTTCTTGGTGACATAATTACTACATGCATGTTGATGTGCTGTCAGAGCTGAAATTTGAAGTTAACGTCTTGCTTGATAAAATAAAAGTGACAATGTTCTTTCCTGCACAAATATCATCTGCAGTCTGCTCTCTTGCAGTGATCACAAGATAAAAAAATATTTTTTTAGAAAAAAAAAGACAATGCATCTGGGATTTGTGGGACTCGATTCTGGAGCTTACCTCCAGACCAACGAGTCCTTATATTGTAAATGTACTATGAACTATACAAATTATCAGCTATTTGCTGTGTTACTGTAGTGTTTCATACATTTAAAAATACAATTTCCTAGCAAAATTATATTTGAATTCTATTTCTTCTTATTTTGTCTTTAGATTCCCACCCATCATATCGAAATTACTAATCCTACTACTGGCATCGTAGTAATGCCTTATGATTCAATGGGTTATGAGTGGTCATATGTATCAGTGAGAGACCAGTGATGCTAATGGGAGTAGACAGGCAGCAGAGGTACTCTCTCCTCCCATGCATTCTGGATGTTTCTGTCAGCGGTCTGTGCTGTCAGTACAGGTGCAGTGCAGTCTGCCGACTGTCACCAGATCTGACTCTCCCAAAAACACTCTCACTAACAAGGACATACAAGAAAGCTGTGAGCAAGTGAAGTTGGTACAGGGTACAAAGATTCTTTAAATGCAGTTTGTCATTTGTCTGGTGACTCGGGTTTCTCTTTCCTGCAGACTTAGAAACACTCTTATTCCACTCAGTCTCAGATTTATGGAAACTTCTGTGGACTAATGATGAAAGAATAGTAGTTGCAAATAAGTCAGCTTAACCATGTCCACATGCCACACATCAGAGCTCATTGTGCTATCTCACAATGCTCAAAATAATGGTACGGTTGCAGAAATTGCCAATAAAATGCTTTTCTCTTAAAACAGCTAAGAGTGGGCTAGATTAAATGCTAGTGCTTCAGCAACTTTTGAAAGTAATAAGTCACTGAAGCACTATTAATCTAGCCCACTCTTAGCTGTTTTAAGAGAAAAGTACATCATGTCTCAGTATATAATCACTCAGATGCTTCACTGTGTGTATCATGCTGCATTTGTTCATGGTGTTCTAAACTAAAGTATAAGAGCAGCGCACATTTGTTAAGAGCTATATATGTCTTTACATTTATTTTTGTGATATTACAGATTTTAGCCAGCAGGTTGCGGCAAAAGACCATTATTGTGTGTAATATAAGCCAGTTAGGTGATGTGAAGTGAGTCAGTGTTTTCATTTATCAGCAGCACTACTGATCGCTCGGATTACTACTACACTAAAGCAGGAAATAGCTTTAAACGGCTTTAACAACTTCAGCATTAAGGCTCATCACAGCTGAGAGACAAAACAGACTAACTTATTGCACAAACTCAAGATGCTTACCTCTTACCAGAGTTTCCACATTGGAGAGGCAGTGTTTCCCATTAATTGACTAGACTCTGGCGGCCCGCCACAGTCTAATGTGCCCCACCACGGTCTTATAATGAAATATAAAAAACATTTTTTTTTACACTTCTCATCTAAAATATTTTTGTACTTCTCAGTCTCATATTAACATAAAAAAAAGGTTGTGTTTTGCGCTCTCTCTCTTGTGCGCTAGTCAGCTCCAGTCAGTTCAGTCAGGTCTTCACCCACTGCTGTAAACTCACACGCTAACACACACTTGCAGATATATGAACTGGAGTGTTTCCCAACCACTGTGCTGTGGCGTGCCTTGAAAGATGTAAGGTGTGCTGTGAAAAAGAGGTTGCATTGGTGTGACTGCAAAGTTATGAGAAATATAAAATGGCAAATGTTCCAAACGCGAAAGGAAACAGCTTTACCCGGCTCAGTCAGCACGGCTCAATAGACAGATCACCGCAGAGACGTGCCTTTACACGTGGACCGGTCTCGAGAGCTCAGCCGCACAGATCATCATAAACAACGCTGCAAGAACACGGGCTGGGTCACGAATTCGGCATTGATTATTAGTTTAAAACCTCTATGAGAACCCATAATGTGTCCATGATTAAACCCATGTCAAATTGTATTAAACGGCCCCAACATTATAAACAGCATTGAAAAGGAACAAAGGAGAAATCTGCACAATGAACAGAAGATTACAGATATTAAAAAAAGATTTACCAAGAACATATATCAATATAGTAGTGAGAGAATACAATTGAATTTCAGAATGTGTAACTCTTGCGTTACTTACCTTTTTTGAGGTAAGTAACGTTAACTAACATTAAATGTATCCACTGCATTTATACACTACTCCACACACAATTTATCATCATCAGTGTACAAGAGAAAACAGATAATATTACTGTAAACGTAAAGCGTAAATTAGGGTGACCATACGTCCTCTTTTTCCTGGACATGTCCTCATTTTCCTACCTTAAAGAAGTATCCAGCTGGGATATCTACATTTGTGAAAATGTCAAGGATTCGGCTTTAGTTGCATTATGATGTGCATCTTCATTGTGCATATTTGCATTGCTTTAACCCCTCTTTGTAAGTCCTGCCTTCTTGCACACCAATTGGTCGATTATAAGAACTATTGGCCAAATACCTGCCTGTCAATCTCTCCTCGAATGCATGAAGTGCTGTTGTGTTCGTCATCAAACATTTGCTTGACAATAGCAGCAAATGACAGCTGAGTGGAAACAATGCCCAAACGAAAGTGCAAATTTACAGAAGATTTGTAACAATTCTCATCCAGGTCAAGATCCGTGGGAAGCAGATAGTATGACATGTAAAGCTGGCACTTATGTGTAAGTTTCTAATAAAGGTGCAAGTGATTTAGAAGCACACATTAGCTATGCCAAGCATAAAGAGTCAGTAAAAGGTGAAAGTTCATCAGGTAAATTAACAGACTACTTTTTGTGACCAGGTAAAATTCTTACATTGCTTCATTTTCCATGGCCATTCAAAATAATGGTAAAGAAAATTAAGGTACACTCATGGCATCAAATATTTTATTTTAGTACATGGACATTTATTTATATATATTTATTCTATGCTAATAGTGTCTTTTTCACTGTAATAAAGTTTGCATTTATAGTAACACTTGAACCCTATTACCCACATCCCTAGTTTGTACCCTGCTTTTAAGAATGAGCATACAAAAATATTTTAAGAGACGTCAAACCCCAGATGAGGAAGAGACAGCTACCGCTGAGGTAGGTAGCTGGCTAGTAAGCAGAGTAAGAAAAAAAACTAGCGAATTTTAGTGTTGCTTGTTTCTTTGTAGCATAACAGACTCCAGGTAACAGGAGAGAGAGCCTCATGGAAGGTAGTTCCCCCAGGGAGAGGGGAAGCAGGTGTGTTTGACAGCAGAGAAAGGGGCAGTAGTTTCAGTAGTTGTTGGTGTACGTGGGAAATATTTATTTTGTTCATATTTATTTTGTTTATGCCATCCAAGGAACCACAGGCAAACACAGGAAATCAGGGTGGAATGCCTACTGCAGCTTTATGAGCACAAAACTGCTTACAAGAGCACAACACAAGCCTCTTATTTTTGCTCTCAAAGTGCACCAGATGGAAGTATTTAACTTTAAAATGTACAAAAATTTCTTACGGGGGAGCATGCTTCTATAGTGAATGATTCTTGCACACTGGCTACCGTGAAATATGGAGGAGTACCCTTGCTTGGACAGCTATTTTTCCAATAAGAAAATAGGATGCTTTTGATCAAACTTACATTATCTTCAGAAAGCGGACTAACACACCACGCATCTCTGTTTGGAAGTGGCAACAGGTGATCGCACACACTCCATATATCTCTCTCTCTTTCACACACACACACACACACACACACACACACACACACACACACACACACACACACACACACACACACACACTCCAAGTTCTCCAAGAACTTGTTAAAAATAGCCCAAGCCGTGATACCAGTTCTAAAGTGACGTTTTTTGAGAGGCTTGGACGCATCATTTGGTTTGAACCAGCAATGACAGATTCTAATCCGTTGCTTAAGAAAGTAGTTCCATGCACAAATGCATTTTTTATGACCATACTCAGTGTGGCAGCGGGGGCGTGGTCGAGCATCCGTCAGGAGAGAAAGAAAGTGGTAAGGGTGCTTACACCTGAGCAAGATTATGTCTAACACCTGTCTCTAATTCCAGTTAGCATGGGATATCGGTATATATAAGCAGCCACGCCACAAGCAGAGAGCAGAGAGAGTCAAGGTACAAGAGTCCTGCCGTGAAGCTAAAGTATATATGTGAAACTGAAGTATAAATGTGAAGCTGATGAGTAATTGTGAAGCTGATTTATTGTGAAGCTTTAATCTCCGAAAGTTGCTAATTAAAAGCCTTACTTATGTGCAGAGAAAACCGGTTCCCTGTGTCATCCTTCCCTCCTGCTGTGAAGTCCTTTACACTCAGTTTTTCCTAATTTTTTAAAATTTACTTGTTCAATGAACTGTTGTAGATACTATATATATAGCTGTCAATCGATTCAAATTTTAAATCGAATTAATTACATGGTGTACCAATTGCATATACAAACAGTTGCTGGGAAAGCCCCTCATATAACAATAATTCTATACATAATGATGAAATAATTATACATAGTTATCTTTAAATATTATAAAATTATATATGAATATATATAAATATACATATACATTCTTGTGGCAGAAGAGTTCATTATTGATAAGACAATACAAAAAGCAGCTTTAGAATACTATGTATTGTTTACTACCATATTATTGATCATAAGTCATTCATTGGCATACAGTTCACAGCAATCCATTTCACAAGTGAATTTGTCAATCAGATCGAGATTTATTATGAGGGCTTGTTTAAGGACCCGTCAATGTACACCTGCGTCAGACAGATGCTTGTGTAGCATCTCTAGTGCGTTGCATCATAATTTTTAGGTCACTGTGTCAAGTTAAATATAGTTATACATCTTAGAACACATCTTGAGATCCCTTAGTTCGAATATGCGCTCCATCAAATGTTTTGAACGCAGGAACGTAACACATGTTTGTGTTGTGCTGCCTGCTAAAGGATTGTTTTGTTCACTGTATAAACTGCGTGTTACCCATATAGCTAAAGTTTCACTTACTGCTCTCTGGAGTAAACAGGTGGTACTACAAGCTTGCATTTCTCAGGAATCTTCCTTATTATGGTCCGGGGGTATTGTGATTAATTGCGTACATTTTTTATTGCATTATTTTTTATAAAATTAATCACACTGAATTAACATGTTAAATTGACAGCCCTAATATATATATATATATATATATATATATATATATATATATATATATATATATATATATATATACATTCTGCATTCTGCCTTCATAAAGTTTCAGACGCCTTCTTTTTTTCCCCATTTTGTTTTTTTGCAGCCTTATGCTAATATGCTTAAATTATGTATATATTTTTATTTATTTATTTTATACATTCCATACCCCATAATTACAAAGCAAAGGCCTGATTTTTTTTACTTTGCAATTTTATTAAAAAGAAAAACTAAAATATCACATTGACATAAGTATTCAGACCCTTCGCTATGACACTTCAAATTTAGCTCAGGTGCGTCCCATTTCTCTGGATCATCTTTGAGATGTTTTTACAGTTTGATTGGAGTCCACCTGTGGCAAATTCAATTGATTGGACATGATTTGGAAAGACACACATTTCTATATAAGGTCTCACAGCTGAAAATGCATATCAGTGCAAAAACCAAGCCATGAGGTCAAAGGTACTGCCTGCAGAGCTCAGAGACAGTATTGTGTCGAGGCAGAGATCTGATTAAGGCTACAAAAAAGTTCTGCTGCATTGAAGGTTCCCAAGAGCACAGTGGCCTGTTAATTGAATTAATTGAATTAATTGAATTAGTTTGGAACAACCAGGACTCTTCTTAGAGCTAGCCGCCTGGCCAAAATGAGCAATCGTGGGAGAAGGGCCTTAGTAAGGGAGGTAACCAAGAACCCGATGGTCACTCTGGTTGAGCTCCAGAGATCATGTGTGGAGATGGGAGAAACTTGCAGAAGGACAACCATCACTGCAACACTCCACTAATCTGGGCTTCATGGCAGAGTGGCCAGATGGACGAATCTCCTTAGTGCATGAAATCCCACTTGGACTTTGCAAAAAAGCACCTAAAGGACAGGTTTTTGCTTTGTCATTATGGGATATAGAGCGAAGATTAATATTAATTTATTTTAAAGTATTTTAGTATAAGGCTGCAACAACAAAATGTGAACAAAATGAAGGAGTCTTAATCCTTCATGCATGCACTATATATATATATATACACTTTTTAGTGAATAGTGAATTTTACTCGTGGAATTGAGCAACTATTAATTTGCAGTTTTGCATGCTAAGGTCATACTTATTATAGTATAATGGATTCCTCATAGATGCTTTTCCCCAAATAAATGGCATTTGGAGAGCAGCTCACAGTGTTTGCATATCTCACAATTAGTTCTGTGAATCGATTAAAAAATGTTAACTAATTAATCGCACAATTTTCTACAGGTGATGTCTCCATTATCTGTACAATAAATCTGCTCCTGTGCTTATTAAGCCTGGGACATACCTTGCACGTAATGAATATTCATAATAATGAATAAGCGTGCACCGCTCCACACAATCAGTTTCTGTGTTAGGATGTGCAGTTGAGTCAGGTGTATACCTCCTACAAATGTATATATATATATATATATATATATATATATATATATATATATATATATATATATATACACCAGTGTTAGCCACAGAAAGTGGGTAAAAACCTAACCTGATGAAGGTCATATGACTGAAACATGTATTAATTCATAAAAAAAAATGTTTTGCAAGCAACAGCAGTGTACAGGATTTTGTTTCTTCTTTACTTAACGTATTAAACAAAAATATTAATCGCTGAAATAAGCAGCGATAAATTTCCCAGACTTGCTCGTAATGCTTCCACGCATTTTCTCGTCCTGAATCATTACTCAGTTATAATAAACATCTGCCATGCTGGTGACGTGAATGTTCCCTGGTGGGAGCCCAAAAAATATAATGTGAAAAGAAAATTCCAGGGGGAGGAATCAAACTTGGGTTTAGACCAAGCAAGCAAACCAAAACAGATTTAGAAGGCATTCATGTAATATTATGCAGTGGGAATTTAGCTTTTGATGTGTACAGGCAAGGCTCTATGCTTGTTCTGACTGCTGAGAATGAAAATTCTGTAAACATCAATTCCCACAGATAGTCTGGCTTTTGATTAGCTTGATCTGTCTGTCAGTCTTGCCTTATCTTTCAGTTAGCACAGGCCAGGTTTTCTTTGCCTGGAAGGCATGTTTAATTAAGTAGAGGTCAGCAGGTTTCTGCAGCGCAAGGGCTGATGAAACCAGGGCAGAGCAGCCCTGCAGAGCACCACGAGTCAAAAACTAGAACAAAACTAAAGACCTCTGCAGAACATGCTAATTATGTTGGGTTGACAAAGTCTATAAAATGCAAAGTAAAAAAATAAGCCCAGGTTATATTACTCATGGCCTTGCAAAGGCTCCTGTGAGAAAGGAGTTTTAACTATATAGGCATTATCTCCACTTGGACAGACTGATCTTACAGTTCAATTGGAAACAGTAGGTTGAATTTATTTAGCTGAAATCAGTCTGTGCTTACCGAAACGTTAAACGCTGCCCGCACTGTTGGGCGAATGTCATTGATGGAAACAGTGCAAGAAACTGCCTTTTCGCATAAGGTAGAGAAGTGCAACTTCTGTTTCGTGATGTTTTTGAACATGTGCGTAAGCGTAGCATCATGCGTCTGCAGCACTGAAGCTGGCGCACTTTGGTCTGAGTGGAAAAAATGTGATTAAAGCATTTAAACATGCCAGTATAAAGCAATTAAAATAGGACTACTCGTAATCGCAATATTGCCTTAATCGCATTGGAATTGCATTATGAGAATGTATGAAATCTTAGCAGTAGCATGATAGTGCCCTCAACAGACAAATATTATATATCTGAAAATGGATATCCATCCATCCATCCATCCATCCAGTACTTACACACACTGGCCAAAAGTTTGGTATAATGTACAGATTTTGCTCTTATGGAAAGAAATTGGTACTTTTATTCCCCAAAGTGGTATTCAACTGATCACAATGTATAGTCAGGACATTAATAACGTGAGAAATTACCAATACAATCTGAAAAAAATCTCAGAACTTCTGAAACTACTTCAAAGAGTTCTCATCAAAAATCCTCCACATATAGCAATGACAGCTTTGCAGATACGTGGCATTCTAGCTGTCAGTTTGTCCAGATACTTAGGTGAAATTTCACCCCACACTTCCTGTAGCACTTGCCATAGATGTGGCTATCTTGTCTGGCACTTATTACGCACCTTACAGTCTAGCTGATCCCACAAAAGATCAATGGGATTAAGATCCATAACACTCTTTTCCTATTATCTGTTGTCCGGTGTCTGTTTCTTAGCCCACTCTAACCTTTTCTTTTTGTTTTTCTGTTTCAAAAGTGGCTCTTTTTGACCTAATATTGACCTTAAGACATGCCAGTCTATTGCATATTGTGGCAATTCAAACACAAAGACAATGTTAAGCTTCATTTAACAAACTAAATAGCTTTCAACTGTGTTTGATATAATGGCAAGTTATTTTCTAGAACCAAATTAGCAATTTAACATGATTATGCAAGGATGAGGTGTTGGAGTGATGGCTGCTGGAAATGGGGAAAACAATACTTTTTTCAAATCTGTTTTTTACATCAGTAATGTCCTGACTATACTTTTTGATCAGTTGAATGACACTTTGGTTCATTAAAGTACCAATTTCCTTCCGAAACAGCTAAATCTGTACATTCAGTGTACATACATACATATTAAGAAAACAAACACAACACACTAGCAACATAATTTCAACCATTTAGAACAACCTTGCTACAGCTAGCATTCACCAAAAACACTCTAGCAACCTCTTAGCCATGCTTACGGCAACCACCCAAAACACCTTTTATTCCTCAGAGAGGGTGTGGGTTGGGTTAGGGTTAGTGTATTTTCTTGAAATCTTTCCTAAAATAAATTCCTCACACTCCTCCAGTGTAGATCACTCATTATTTGACCCTCACTTCATCAATGGAAGGAAATTGCTTTTTACTCGATCATAAATCATCAAAAGTGTTAGTGTACTGGAACACTGGAAGATTAATGTTCTTACTGTGTTTGTGTTTATCATCTTTATATAAAAATGGCCCCATCACTTCTGAGGCACCGTAATTTGAGCATGTTGAAGTAAGAAATGTGTAAACTCAAATATGCTGTGTGTGTGTTCAAAAAAAGCAACTGTAGAGTGAGCTAATGTGGGCCATTACTTCACCCCTGTTCAGGGGTGGACAGGGAAGAGAAATCGGCCCAGGATTTTACATAGAATCTGGCCCAAAAGTTGTTGAGCGGAGGGTCTCTTTTCTGCATATCGCTGCCCAATTATGCATATAGCGGCGCTGTTTTGTGGCCCATTCTACATAATGCAGCGGCTCATTTCAGCTTAACCCAATCTCCCAATGGCCAGTCCGCCCCTGATCGGCCCCAAAGTGCATCAGCCCACTGGGAAAATGCCCGTTATGCCAGATTACCAATCCAGTCCTGCCCATGTTACATCCTGGAAAGGAACTTGTGTGTAATATATAGAAAGTCAAAACTGTCTACTCATTCAAAGTCAAAGCAATAACTTAAGGAACCATTCCAAAAAAGAAGTAGAGCAAGGAACCATCATTCTTATAAATGTGTGTGTGTGTGTGTGTGTGTGTGTGTGTGTGTGTGTGAGCATGTATTTATCACTTTGTGGGGACCAAATGTCCCCATAAGGATAGTAAAACCCGAAATTTTTGACCTTGTGGGGGCATTTTGTCGGTCCCCATGAGGAAAACAGCTTATAAATCATACTAAATTATTTTTTTTGAAAATGTAAAAATGCAGAATGTTTTCTGTGAGGGTTAGGTTTAGGGGTAGGGTTAGGTTTAGGGGATAGAATATAAAGTTTGTACAGTATAAAAACCATTATGTCTATGGAAAGTCCCCATAAAACATGGAAACACAACATGCGTGTGCGTGTGTGTGTGTGTGTGTGTGTGTGTGTGTGTGTGTGTGTGTGTGTGTGTGTGTGTGTGTGTGTTTGTGAAATGTATTCCTCACAGATAGTTGATTTATTTGCTAACTTAAATAACATGGAACAGATTTTGAAGGACGTGCTTGCATTTTATTCAATATAATGGCATGTTGGTAAAATAAACCTTTTTTTTTTACTTTACAGTGTGCCATAAAGTGTCAGTTCTCCTTTTTACTTTCTATTTCAACACTTCTTCATCATGATAAATTATTTTGGCGTGCTGTTGCGTGATTGGGCACACATAGTTTGACAGGAATTTAAAGCCAAGGGATCCATGGGACATTGACCTCAATAAGAATCTATTCATGGAATCAATCAGTGTTCTCTGGGTACAGATTAATGAGGAAAAGCTCCATGGATATAATGTTAAAATTGTCTTTTAGTGTTGGCATTCTGTAATATCCTGCCATGATATACAGTACCTTACTTTTATGCTATCATAGGTTCTAAATTGAGATCAAGTGGTATACAGATTTTAAAGAGCTTCAAAACCATTAAATGTTAAATTCCTAAGCAACTTTTTTTAAGTTTACAAATGTAATATTTTGGCTGGTAAACAATGCAGTGGCCAATATTATAATCTATACAAAATACCATTCACACAAAGTGAAATCACTTGTTTCCAGTAGTTTAGCCTAGGGCATACGAATGCCCACCTATCTTTCTTAGGATTTTGCATATGCCCACCTAAAATAATTGATGATACGTATGGCCGCCAGAACAATGAGTGGTCTTTTGACCCTGAAATTTTTCAATCTACTAACGTGATGCCGCAGCACTGTTGAGTGAACTGTTTATATATAAGTGTATAGAGATTCTCTCTAAACATGCACAGATTTGCGGGAGTGCAACTGATGGCAGATGCAAGACAAACAGCCCGACTAAGATGATCTGCCATTCAGAATGTTCATTTCAGATGCAACTGGATATTTGCTATCTAATAATATTTTCCGTTTCAGTATGGTATAATTAGGGCCAAAGCACTGAAAGTCACTAGCACTAATTAATCCTGGTGGATTATGCAACGCAATATCCGGAAGCGGTGCCTTTGTGCATTATTTTTGCATGCAGTGTTGCAGAAGCACTCTTCAAAATCATCTCCCGGTTGGGGATTCCGAAGGAAATCCTCATCAATCAAGGCACACAACATTTATGTCATGCACACAGTGCAAACTAAATGTTTGGGGATTAAATCGATTTACACCAGTTTTTACCAACCACAAACTGATGGGCTGGTCAAACGATTTAATCAAACCCTAAAAAACATGATTCGTAAGTTCGTATGCAAGGACGCTGGAAACTGGGACGAATGGCTGGAACTCCTATTATTTGCAGTCCGGGAGATCCCGCAAGCCCCCATGGGGTTTTCCCCCTTCGAGCTCCTGTATGGATGTCAGCCCCACAGGATGCTTGGCATCATATGGGAGGTGTAGGAGGAGGGACCTTCCCAAAGAAAAAATTTTATTCAGTATGTCCTTGACCTTCAAGCAAATCTACACACAATGGATCGGTTGTCACAAGGAAATTTGCTCCAAGCTCAAGAGAGACAAAGCCTGCTCTAGAATAGGGGTGCCCTGCTATGGGAATTTGCACTGGGAGACAAAGTCCTTGTATTACTTCGAGCTCTAAATTACTTACCAAGTGGCAATGCAAGGACACTTTGAGGTTACACAGCAAATCTGGGATCTCAATTATGAGGTCAAACGAATAGATAGAGGTGAAGCACATCAAATTTACCCCCTTTACACCTTAAATTATGGAGAGAGGCGGTCCCTGTGTCCGTGGTGATGTTAGTGCCAGAGAGGGTGGAGCTCAGGCCGTAGGTGAAGTTCAAAGCCGATCTATTCACCCCGTTCGGTTGTGGTGACCGTCTCTCACCATCCCAGCTCGCGGAGGTGGCTAAGATGCAAAAAGAATTTGCGGACGTTTTCTCCCCTCTTCCCAGTCATACGAATCTCATACAACAACTCCGCCGAGAGTAGTAGTGCATAATCGGCCGTACCGCTTGTCCGAACACAAGAAAAAAGTGATTCGGGAGGAATTAGAGGCAATGCTCGAGATGGGAGTAATAGAAGAATCGCACAGTGATTGGCCAGCCTGGTTGTTTTTGTGCCTTAGAGCCATGAGTCAGTCCGGTTCTGTGTAGATTATTGAAAATTCAACACAGTGTCTAAATTTGATGCATACCCAATGCCCAGAATTGACGAACTGCTCAATTGGTTGGGTGCGGCTCAATTTGATTCCACACTGGATTTAACAAAGGGGTATTGGCAGATCCCCTTAACTCCATTATCGTTTTCCACATTGTTCGGATTACACCAATTTATCATTCTTCCATTCGGTTTGTTCAGGGCTTCTGCCACGTTCCAGTGCCTCATGAACAAGATTCTCTTGCTGCACATCGCATATGCCGCTGCCTATTTAGACAATATTATTCTAACGATTGGCAGAGGCATATGCATCTGAGAGACGTCCTGAGATCGCTGAGGTTGGCGGGGCTCACGGTAAACCCTAAAAAAGTGTGCAATTGGCAGGTTGAAGTACGGTATCTGGGCTTCCACTTGGGTCATGCCCCAAGACCAGAAAGGAGGTGAGACATTTAATGGGGCTGGCTGGCTACTACCGAAGGTTTGTGCCTAGTTTCTCTGACGTCACCAGCCCCTTGACTGATCTCACTAAAAGGGGGTGCCAGATCTGGTCTATTGGATGGAGGCGTGCCAACAGGCTTTCACAAGAGTGAAATCTGCACTCTGTGGCGGGCCACTTTTACATGCTCCAAACTTCTCCCAAATTTTCAGACGGATGCATCAGAGAAGGGGTTGGGGGCCGTGCTCTCGCAGGAGGTGGATGGGATGGAGTGTCCTGTGCTGTACATTAGTCGTAAGCTCTCTTTGAGGGAGACTAAGTACAGCATGATCGAGAAAGAGTACCTGGCCATCAAATGGTCTTTATCCTCTGCTCGGATCATGCCTGCTTTAGTGGCTCCACCGCATGAAGGTTACATCAGTGTGCGGATCACTTGTTGGTACCTGGCACTTCAGCTGTTCAAATTCATAGTGATCCACAGGACAGGGCCACAGATAATTGTGGATGACTTCCTCTCCAGGAAGGGGGGGGGTTGGCTTGCCGGACAGGGCCCGAGCCTGAGTCAGGTGGTGGGGGGATGTGGAGGGGGATGTGGTCGTGTGTCTGACATGTGGGGAGAGAGGAAGCAGTAAGAGCCATCACTTGGTGATTATTGACTTTAAACACCTGTGTCTCATTTCAGTGATGGTGGAGACGAGCTTTAAAAGCCCGGTCTGGCGGAATGCCAGACCGGGAGAGAGAGTACAAGACGCACACACTCACACACCCAGATTGAAGCTGTATGCTGGAAAACTGTTTGATTAATGCAATTATTGAGTTTACGTTGACTGTTATCATTGAAGCTGTGTGTAAATTGAAGTTTAGCTGGAAAGCCTATTTTGAGTTAAGCTTTGAGAGTAAAAGAATGCACACGTGGACTGTGACGCCGGCACCTGCTTCCTTCTTGGCACTCACGCTTAGAATCCCTACACACTCTTATGTTTACATGAATTGCTTCAAAATTCTTTAGAATAATGTCAAGACACTGCTGATGTAAATTTGTTAAGGGATATTTGATATCTTACTGCTTACGACTAATACTGGTACCATGGCAATGCATTAATTGTTATTATTCCATTCTTCCAATATTTGTTTTTTTAGGCAATTGGCATGCTTACAATTTCATGAAATGTTGTACACACACCAGAGCCATAGGAAGCCATAAAGGTGGAACAGTATATACCAGTAGCAGTGACGTGCCGTGCATATAAGCAGGGTAAGCAGTGCTTACCTCCCAAAGGGTAAGAAAAATGACACTATGAAATATTTAAATATAATATAAACTACTGTTTTCATTCAAATTTGTTATCTTTCATCGCAGTTGAGCAGCAAAGACAGTTATTCATTTATTCGCTTTGGCGCCACCCTAAGATATAAGCACTTTATGTTATGCTTTCTCTGACTTAGATTCAAAGCATTGTTTACCGCCCTTTCATTCAACATTATACATTCATCCAAACTGAATCATGCCCGCTACTACATATGACCAAGATAAGCATGCTTTCCTAAATGAGTAAGCCAATAAGAAGCTCCTTCCTTCAGTCACGCTATCTAATAGGCTAGATTTTTGTTTTGCTTCAACACGTTCAAGTTCACGAAACAAATGTGTTATTAAGAGCTAAAATTATATAGTGTAAGCATCGATGACCTACATGGATTTGGCAAAGTTAATTTCAATAAAAAATTGAGAAAGAGAGGCTATCGAAACTTTGGAAAAGTGGGTGAATTTTACAACAAAGTGAAGGAGATATTCACAAGGAGAGATGCATGGATTTTGTGTTCCAATAAAGGTAAGTTAACCCTTACCAGCCGGAGCGTTCAAATTTGGGAACAATTATTCCCATGGTTCCTATCTCAATATCTTCGCCGTCCAATCACTGATTATATTTCTGAAAACTGCAAGATACTCATGAAAATATAAGCTAAAAGCACATATGACTGTTTATGGCGTTACTGGGCATGAATAATAAATGTATTGTCATAAGCGTCATCCACCATTTGCCTGAGCAGAGCCAGAGAGGATATCCCGGGAAATTACCTCAAGCGTTGGATTTACTGCTTCAAATTGAAAACTGAGGTGATCTTGAGGTAAAACAAGTTATTTAACATGTGTTGTCAATATTGTCTATTGAAAGTCAAAACGTTTTAGTTACTAAGCATTTATTCGAAGGAGTAGTGATAGCTAGTTTTGTTTCTGGAAAAAAAACGTGACCATCAGCAAGCCTCTTTTTATATCAATCTTTTTTTGGCAGTTTCTGTGAAACTTGCTAAATAAACATTAGTTAGCAATACTATGTACATTTTTAGCTAAATATCAATAACTTTTTTGGCCAATTTTGTCACTTGTGGAAGATAGTCAAACCTTTTTAGTTACAAATAATTTATTTGTAGGAGTAGCGCTAGCTAGATTTTTACTGGAAAAAACATGACGATCATCGCCGAGCCTCTTTTTATATCAACCTTTTTTTTGGCAGTTTCTGTTAAACTTGCTAAATAAACATTAGCTAGCAATAATATGTAAATTTACTAACTCAGTTTCAATAACTTTTTCTGCCAATTTCTTCGCTTGTGAAAAATCCACCTGAAGTAATGTAAGCCAGAGGGCAGACGCTGTTCAGACATTCTGCTTGGTCTGCAAGCCTTTGGTGACTATTCACTGTATGGATTTGTGGAGAACACACTGCTGGCTAACAACTGTTGTACCTTTTTTCTTTTGTAGAGATGGATAGAGACTATGGCTCCCTGCTCAGCACCCTCAAGAGGAGGAGGCAGCTGAGTGCTGATGAGCTTAGGCTTATAGCAGAGGAGGACTTGGCTCATAAGGGCATGAGCACACAGGAGGAAGATCTGCTGCACCAGGAACTATTGCAGGAAGACCCGGACCATGAGGAGATGGAGGATGAGATGCAACCTGATCCCCAGCCAAGACCATCAACTGGGTATATATGAATGTGTATGTATTGTTTGTTTCTATTTCTCATATGATTGATACTCACAGTAACACTAACACTGTTACTCTTATTATTTTGGGTATAGCTAGCCATTCTCGCACTGGTCCCAAGTCAGCTAGAAAGCGTAAACGCTTCCCTGACTCTGTTTCTTATCCCTCGTACTCTGACATCGATTCACAGGCACCAAAACCTCTCACATTTAAGCCTAGCCATCCATTGGGTATTGACTTAGGGAACATGCGTCAGGCTGTGTGGTCAACCTCCAATATGATTTTGCAAGTCATTTTTTATGCTGTTTTTTACTCAGGCTGTATTTGCTGAGATATACAGCTTTACAAACCTTCATGGGTGGAAGCTCGTCCTAAACTAACCGTCATATTCCGGCTACATGGGGTTTTCAATTCTCCCTGATTTCCATCATCACTGGGGAACCAAGTCACTTCAGGGCATGTGGGCGAGGGGATTTATGTTGCATGACCGCTACAAAGCTCTTTTAGCAGCTCTGCATGTTGTAGACCCTACCACAGAGGATAATCAGGATCGCCTCAGCAGAGTTATCTTATAGACCACCTCAAACAAAAATGCCAGCAGCTCTTTCAGCCTAAAGTATGGTCAAGTCTATAGCTCTGTCAGGATTTAAACAATGTCAAGATATATATATATATATATATATATATATATATATATATATATATATATATATATATATATATACGGAGTACAGCAAGAGATTCTACAGGAAAGTATCACAACTAGCGCAGCTACACCACAACTTGAGGCGTATCTAGCGGAAATACACCAGAAGCGACAATCCCCTTGACTACGGTCGCATAAACAAAGACCGCTTTACTTTGCTTGCGCGGACTGCCCACAGGTATTTATCTGCCCAAGCACCAGCACAGAGAGTGAGAGACTGTTCAGTGCAGCATCTCATGTTCTTGATGAGCTTTCTGACAGGAGAGACTGTCAGAAAGTTTAGCAATTTTTGTTCTTGAAGAGAAACCTTTCACTTGTACTTAAATAGAAAGCAGTCCAATATGATGTGTATAGCAATTACATTACACTTGTTCTTCAATCGAGGATACATCTGTCATTTACAGTTGATGTTGGATTTACATTCAATTACTGCTGTTTTGCACTATTGTTTTGCACAATAATTTTCACTTAAAGTGTACATACATTTACATAAACAGAATAGAGCACTGATCTATATATATAATTATATATTATAGTTATATAGATCAGTGGAATAGAGGCCCTCTGCCATTCTGTGTTCTGCCTGTTGTTTTAATAAAAATGACTGTTGCATATTTAAACTTTTTGAAAGATGTTAGCTAAGTTCATTACTTGACTGTTGTTTTTCATATAATAGTTTTCTAAAACTTTACATTATTTGGATAATTGTTAATAAAATCTGTAAAATTAGATTTTTACAGAACTGAAAGAAGAAGAATATTTAATATAGTTTTAATATATTTTTTGTCCAATTTTGGTGTTACTTTCAATAAAAGTGTGATTTATTTTATTGGTTTGTAGTTTTTCAATTCAGATTCATTAAATTCATGAAGTTAATGAAAAAGTATAAAATTAATACAATTATACACACCATTTTTTTTTTTTTTAAATAGGTAAAAATTTCGGTTTTCGGCCAAGTGCATCCTGGATTTCGGTTTCGGCCCAGAATTTTCATTTCGGTGCATCCCTAGTAATTGCAACATCAGACTCAGGATATACTCTCAACTTTAATGTTTACAAAGGTAGTCATGATGGGCATGTCACTGACTTGGCCATCAAAGTAGTTGAATTGTCACTGCAGCCATTCAAAGACCAGGGCCACAATGTTTAGTTTGACAACATCTACTCGTCCCCAGCTCTTATGGTCAAGTTGTTAGAAACGGGAACTAATGCCTGTGGGACATGCAGGGTGAATTGTAAACTGTTTCCTGCAGAATTTAAAGACATCAAAAGATACATACATTACATACATACATTTAAATTTAACTTATGAAATAATTTTTACTTTGTAAAAATACTGCATGTTATTGCACCCCTGTTAGTTTGTGATGCTCTTTTTATTTTCTGCCTTTTACTGCTGTCTATGGTGCCTTTTTCTCATTATATCTAATTATTTAAATGTATATTTCTAAATATGAAAGCAATTTCACTATACACAGAAAAGCACATAATAGTACACAAATAAGAATTATAACCATACATTTAATGTAGGCTATTGTTATGATATTGTGAGGGAAGCAGGACAAGGCAGACAGGGGTGTGGATCCACATGCGGCTTTTATTACTAATAACATAAAATAAACAAACACTGGAACAAAAGAAAAGTCCACGATGGGAAAAACTAAACTAACACACAGATGAACATAGGTTGGAGAACATCCACAAAGGGCAGGGATAACATGAACAGGTTAACAGGCAGGGAACACGAAGGGCAGGGTAACCTCCAAAGAACAGGGAACAACAGGCAGGGAACATAAACCGAGAGAGAGTGGTCACAGAAATAGCGCAAGCATGAAACGTAACCATGCAACACGAAACTTTAACGCACAACAATGGGAAGGGAAAACAGCGGGGACTTCGAAGGCGGAGCCGTAGAGGACTTGTGAGGCGGTGCCAAGGGGTGCTCAGTGGGCGACGCCGAGGATGGCTCAGGAGGCTGAGCTGGGGAAGGCGCCGGAGGCGGAGCCGAGGGAGGCTTCGGAGGCCGAGCCGGGAGAGGCGGAGCTGGGGAAGGCGTCGGAGGCGGAGCCAAGGGAGGCTTCGGAGGCCGAGCCGGGAGAGGCAGAGCCGGGAAGGACCTAGGAGGCGTCGGAGGTGAGGCTGAGGGAGTCTTCGGAGGCGGAGCCGGGAGTGGCTCTAGCGGCAGAGCCGAGGGAGGTGGCGCCGTAGGAGGCTCTTCAGGCGGTGAGCTGGAAGGCTTCGAAGGCGGAGCCGAGGAAGGTGGCGCCGTAGGGGCCTCTAGAGGCGAGGCCCTAGGAGGCTCTGGAGGCGGTGCCGCGGGAGGCTCAGGAGGCAGAGCCGCGGGAGGCTCAGGAGGCAGAGCCACGGGAGGCTCAGGAGGCGGAGTCATAGGAGGCTCGGGAGGCAGAACCGAAGGAAGCTCGGGAGGCGGAGCCATAGGAGGCTCGGGAGGCAGAGCCGCAGGAGGCTCAGGAGTTGGAGCCGTGGAATGCTATAGAGGAGGAGCCCTAGAAGGCTCTGGGGTCTCTGGGAGCAGAGCCGTAGGAGGCTCTGGGGGCGGAGCCGAAGGAGGCTCGGGAGGCGGAGCTGTAGGAGGCCCGGGGAGAAGAGCCGTAGGACGCTCTAGAGGCGGAGCCCTAGAAGGCTCTGGGGTCTCTGAGAGCAGACGGAGCCGTAGGAGGCTCAGGGGCGGAGCCCTGGAAGGCTCGAGAGGCTTGAGAGGCGGAGCCCTGGAAGGCTCGAGAGGCTTGAGAGGTGGGGCCCTGGAAGGCTCGAGAGGAGGAGCCCTGGAAGACTCGAGAGACTTGAGAGGCGGAGCCCTAGGAGGCTCGAGAGACTGGAGAGACGGAGCCCTGGAAGACTCGGGAGGAGGAGCCCTGGAAGACTCGAGAGACTTGAGAGGCGGAGCCCTTGGAGGCTCGAGAGGAGGAGCCCTGGAAGACTCGAGAGACTGGAGAGGCGGAGCCCTAGGAGGCTCGAGAGACTTGAGAGACGGAGCCATGGAAGACTCGGGAGGAGGAGCCCTGGAAGACTCGAGAGACTTGAGAGGCGGAGCCCTGGGAGGCTCGAGAGGAGGAGCCCTGGGAGGCTCGAGAGGAGGAGTCCTGGGAGACTCGAGAGGCGGAGTCCTGGAGGGCTCGTGGGGCGCTGGCTCTAGGACGGGCACGACTACTGGCGCTGGCTCTTGGACAGTCCTGGCTACTGGCGCTGGCTCTTGGACGGTCATGGCTACTGGCACTGGGACAGGGATGGTCGAGGCTACAGGCGCTGGCTCAGGGACGGTCGAGGCTACAGGTGCTGGCTCAGGGACGGTTGAGGCTACAGGCGCTGGCTCACTGACGGCTGAGAGTGACAGGCACTGGCTCACTGACCTCTGAGGCGACAGGCACTGGCTCACTGACCTCTGAGGCGACAGGCACTGGCTGGTTGACCGTGCTATGCACTGGCTTGGGTTCGCTGGGCGCTGAGGGCAGGGCCACGGGGGGTTTGGGGCACGGGGCTGCGGCAGGCGGAGGCTGGAGAGTAGAGGCCTTTCCCCTTCTCCTCTTCCTCCGGGCTGATGCGACTGGCGACGCTGGAACGCTGTTCCTGGTCGGCGTGGCTTCAGGCTTGCTGACCGTGGCTGACGAGGGTCCGTAGACCGGGGCAGACGTGGACTCTGGCTCGCTGACCTGGGCAGGCGTGACAGGGAGAGCCCGGGACGGCTGAAGAGTCTCCACAGTGGGTGGAGAGGTAGGGTCCTTCTCAGCATGGCCCACAGTGAACGATGAGCCGCACAACAGTAAGGTCACTTCCAGGAAGTCGCGGAGAGTCCAGCCGTGTGATGCCGGCGGCAGCCGCTCCTTCAGCCAGCCACTCAGGTTGTCCCTGAAGAAGACCACAAGGGAGGAGTCCGGGAAGTCCGCGACAGTCGCAAGTCCAAGGAAGTCACGGACGTGAGCCTCAATCGGACAGTCCTCTTGCTTCAGGCAGAGCAGGTGGTATCTGGCGTGTAAAACCGCTGGATCCATGGGGGGGGGGTTGTGCGTTCTGTTATGATATTGTGAGGGAAGCAGGACAAGGCAGACAGGGGTGTGGATCCAAATGCGGCTGTTATTACTAATAACATAAAATAAACAAACACTGGAACAAAAGAAAAGTCCACGATGGGAAAACTAAACTAACACACAGATGAACATAGGTTGGAGAACATCCACGAAGGGCAGGGATAACATGAACGGGTTAACAGGCAGGGAACACGAAGAGCAGGGTAACCTCCAAAGAACAGGGAACAACAGGCAGGGAACATAAACCGAGAGAGAGTGGTCACAGAAATAGCGCAAGCATGAAACGTAACCATGCAACACGAAACTTTAACGCACGACAACGGGAAGGGAAAACAGCGGGGTTTAAATAAAGAGACACGGTAATGACAAAATGACAGACAGGTGCGGACAATAACACGCAGACAGGGCCGGAAACGACGGGAAGAAGGGAAGTGTAGTTTTCACAGAGACAGTGGAACACGGGCGCACAACAAAGAAGACATGACAGGGAGCGTGAACGGTAAAACCGAAAACACGGGGCGGACAACAAGGGAGCGTGACATGGAAAGTGACTAGTGACAGGTGAAACAGAAAACACGGGGCAGACGACACGAAGCACGGTGCCGACGACACGAAACACGGTGCAGATGACACGAAACACGGTGCAGGTGAGCGAGACCGTAACAGCTATATGCTAATACATGATAATGTGTTATTGTGTATTATGTGATAATGTGTTATTGTGTATTATGAATAAGTTTAATAAAATAAAATAATAATAATTAAATTACATAAAGTAATAATAAAATATTAACAATTTTCATAGTAGCCTAATAAAAGGAACATTAATGACATTAATTTAAATATATATTTAACATCAAGTTACCATACTATGGTTCTTAGCAGTGTACTCTACACCATGCCAGCAATAAACTTACCCTGATATACATTTTGTAAGTATCTTTTTTTTATGGAAAAAAAAAAATCATACACATTTTATATATATACTGTATATAAATGTAAATGAATTTTAGAGATCGGGTGCATGTGTTTTTTGTTTGTTTGTTTTGTCCACCTCTTCAGACAATTCTACAACACTGCTAGTTTTTTGTCAAGTCTGGCATCAAAACATTTTAATGTCCAGTTGAAAACATTATTATTTTGGTCATGGGCATTGAAAAAGTATTTAATATTTACATTTGCAAAACAACAAACAAACAAAAAAGCACAGAATTTCAGTTATCGAAACTAACCTTGTTACATGTTAAAGGAATATTCCGGATTCAATACAAGTTAAGCTCAATCGACAGCATTTGTAACATAATGTTGATTACCACAAAAATTAATTTTGGCTTGCCCCTCCTTTCCTTAAAAAAATAAATAAAAAAGCAAACATCTGGGTTACAGTGAGGCACTTACAATGGAAGTAAAAAGGAATTACATTTTTGAACATTGAAATACTCACCTTTTCAAAAGTATAGCCATAAGACATAAACAACATATGTGTTTGATTTTAGTGTGATTAAAATCACTTACTAATCTTTTTTGTGTAAAATATAGCAAAATGTACAACTTGGTTGCCATGATGATATTATGCCAACAAACCCTAAAACCCTAAAAGGACTGTAAACATGACAACTTAAACAACTTTACAGCTCAAATAAGTCATGAGTTTTAATAGAAGAATTAATGTGTTCAATGAAACCTAGATTTTTGCTGCTTCTTTTTTTTCTTTTTTTAAGAAAAGGAGGGACAAAATACATTTTTGTGGTATTTAACATTATGCTACAAATGCTGTCGATTGCGCCTAACTTGTATTGAACCCGGGATATGCTTTTGGATCAGGAAAGATAAATTCTTAAAAATTAAGGTCAAAGTGTTTATGTAAAATTTGTAACAATTAAGTAAGTACTGAGTAAATCTTATGAACAACGTGTACCTAATGTGCAATTATTATGGATCTGCTTGTAACTACACATTGTTCTCTGTATTATAATAAAAGTTAATAACATTTAATAAATCAACATGTACAGCGATAATGTATTTACTTTATAACAATATTGATTACTAAACTTACGGACAACATTTTATGTTTTATTCATAAATAGGAAGCTATTGTTACTTTTTACATCAACATTCTCAGAGTGACCCCTATATCTAGTAATCAATTTCTGTATATGCAACAAACCTTATAGTTGTAAAGTTGCACAAGAATAAAAATACAGTTAATTTACCACATGTTGACCTTTTAGCTGGGCATATTCTCACTATATGGGGTTAGTTGTTACCCGGCATGCATATCTATCACAAATGGATCTAAAACATTCCCAGATAAAGTCACATTTCCCAAACATTTTCAAGACAATTAGAAAATAATAGAATAGAAGATATTCTGATGTTTTATTTTTCATATATCATGCAACAAATCTAGAACAGCATTCATTACTTCCACAATATATATTAGACATTTGTATGAATATAATACTCATTTGTCTTGTAATAAACAAAACAATATATATATATATATATATATATATATATATATATATATATATATATATATATATATATATATGGTGTAGTAAACTTATATTGATATGAAATTATCTTTAAAAAATATGATTTATGGAAGTTGAAAATAAGAAAGAAATTAAAAACGGACACTTAAATATCTTAGGTCTTTAATGACCTTACACTTTTGGTAATCACGCAGTTATAATACATTTATTTTGTTTTGTTTTGTTTTGTTACACTATTCAGAAGAGCAATGTTGATAAATACTAAAGAGGTGTGGGCATAACTCCTGACCTTAATTGTGTGATAATTGTGTGAAATTAAAATATATTCATGAAACAACAAAAATGGAAATGGAAACCAGCAAATAAATAGATAAATAAAAAAAATCAAACCATTGTTTGGCAAGGGGGCCTGGGTAGCTTAGCGAGTATTGACGCTGACTACCACCCCTGGAGTTGCGAGTTCGAATCTAGGGCATGCTGAGTGACTCCAGCCAGGTCTCCTGAGGCCTGGTTGCTAGGGAGGGTAGAGTCACATGGGGTAGCCTCCTCATGGTAACGATTAGGGGTTATCACTCTCAATGGGGCATGTGCTAAGTTGTACGTGGATCACGGAGTGTAGCATGAGCCTCCACATGCTGTGAGTCTCTGCGGTGTCATACACAGCGAGCCACGTGATAAGATGCATGGATTGACTGTCTCAGAAGCGTAGGCAACTGAGATTTATCCTATAAAAGCTAAGACTGGGTGGAATTTTCAGTGTCAGAGGATGCAATTTTTTGTTTTGCATGCCACTATTTCGCCAGGGTTTCAACTGTTGCTGGAGACAAACAAGGGAAACCTGTTTTCATTGACCATGGATACAGATGTTGGAGTTCAGGGTTGTGGTCAGTGGACGTAAGGATTCGATTCCAAGTCAAATGGATGCCAACAGATTGTCGAGGTACAAGAAAATAGAGCACACGTTAAAACTTTATTACAAATTCCATCATTTTTAGGATGACAGAGACTCCCGTTCCGTGGCCACAAGGAAAAAGATTGTGCTGATAATAAGGAAAATTTCCTGGAACATTTGGATGTTATTGCACCAAATAGTAAAGATCTGAAAACCAAATTGGATTGCAGGTATGGACACTATTCATCCCCAGAGTCTAAGAACGATATGATTAGGATGTTGGGAAAAAAATAAAATAAAAAGTAATAATCACTGAAGTGAAGGAAGCACAATATTTTTCTATTTTAGTGGATGAAACAAAAGAATTGTCAAAAAAAGAGCAATTAGTGATATTGCTCCGATATGTCCATAAGGGGGTGGTAAATTAATGTGCCATTGAGACATTTCACATGAAGGATCTGTGTGCACAATCTTCGGCCTCATTCATAATGATCGAGTTGTCAAGTCAAGGTTAGACCTCCAGATGTGCATTGGGCAGTTCTTTGATGGAGCAAGTGTTATGCGAGGTAACGTGCGTGGAGTACAGGCTATTATGCGTCAAAAATGTTTGCACGCTGTTTACATCCACTGTTATGCACATTGGTTAAATCTGGTGTTTGTGAACTCCATAACTGAAATAAAAAATCAAAATCAAATCAAATCAAATCACTTTATTGTCACACTACCATGTACACATGTGCAACAGTAGGTGAAATTCTTGTGTGCAGTTCCGAGCAACATAGCAGCCATGACAGTGACGAGACATATACCAATTACAATAAACAACATACTTACACAACACAATTTACAAATCAAATGTACACATACTTACACAACACAATAATTATATACAATGTACAGTAAACAATACACACAATATACAATACACAATATACAATACAATAAGTTGGAGTATATGAATATATATATATATATATATATATATATATATATATATGAAGTAGTATATTGAGGAGAATATGTTGACAGTCCAGTGTGAAATTATAGATGAATAAAGTGCAGTGCTAATTATTGATCATGATAGATCAAGTGTTCAACAGTCTGACTGCCAGAGTTGTCTGAGTTATTCAGCATTGTACAAACACTTTATCATATTACTGCAAACAGCAATACAGATGCATGCTTTTCATTGAGACATAGACGTGCCTAGGACAGAAAGTATTGAACTTGGAGCTCACTTGTCCAACTTGTTGGTTGTATTGGTATAAGGCACTGCAAAAAATTCAGTTACGCTATGAGGCTGTATTAGCTGGGCTTGAGGCCACCTCCGAGACTATTGCAGAGGGATCTGTGGAAGCAGATGGCCTCAGATCGAAGATGCAGACATTTTCTTTTGTTGTACGTCTGCATGTTCTAGAGAAAGCCTTACATTTTTACTTATGGATTGTCCAAACAACTTCAAGAAGTAGGCATTGCTATCACAAAACATCAGTTGGAGATGTTGAGGTCAGATGCTGAGTGGCAGAACACATTAACCGAAGCAAAGGCATTTGCCACAGAAACAGGCCTGCAGACACCCCTCCCTCATGGTCCGCTCAAATATGAAATGTGTCCAGAGAATTAGCGGGTTTTATAGTAGGGTCAACCAGTGGCCAAAGACGAACAGACAGCCCAAAGGATCGAGAGAAAAGGCTGTACTTTGAAGTACTTGACCATTTTAACACTGAGTTTATTCAATGCTTCATAGATAACTAAGACCTCATTGATGCTATCCAGGCATTTAATCGTTCAACTCCTGATTTTATGAATGCAAATAAGATCAAAAACTTTATGACAAGCACATTGACGACACACTGCTTCAAACCCAGATCAAAACTGAAAGATGAGAATGACACAAGCATCTTGTCACCCTTGCAAAATGTAACACATTACCAGCTGCATTTTCTGATGTTTATAAAATTATTCAAGATTGCTGTGACATTGCCAATCTCCACTGCATCAAATGAGAGATTTTTCTGTGTTGAAACGGGTCAAGGATTACTTGCGTACCACAATGACTGACTGATGACAAATTAAATTACCTGATGCTGATGGCTGTTGAACCTGCTGTTGTGAAGTCCCTAAATTTGGAGGAACTTGTTACTTACTTTTCCAATTTAAGGTATCAATGCTACCCTTTAATGGATTCAATAATTGCCTTTCTAATAAAATGAAATCAAGATCTTCATAAGGTAAGACTTGGCTTTAACAGCAACTGTTTAATATGCTGGGTTATGAACAGAGCTGATTCATCTTTAGACACATGTTTGAATTTTAAGGCTGTTGTTAACAGCATTTTGGTTATTTTTTCTCCCTATGCTTGCATTTGAATTTGACATATGGCTTCTGTATGTGCACTATGTTTTTGAACCAGTCATATGTGCTTCAATAAAGTAGTTAAGGTGTGCATAGAGGTGCTTTAGTGTGATTTTTGAGGATGACTGCTGCAGCGTAATGATAGGGTCAGGATGGAATGAAAATATGTGGGACTTGATTTCATGTGAGGTGTTAAGATTGGATGATGTCATCGGACCCTGCCAAACCTTGGCTTTTGGTGAATTAATGCCACTGCTGATGTTGATTCAAAGTTTCCTTATCCTGAGAATTAAATTAAACCATTTCATTAGCTGACCTTTGCTTTAATTTATTTCAGTTTGGTTTTTACAGTATTTACTGTTTTACCCAAAAGCAAAAACAAATATACGATGCTTTTTTGTAGCATAGCATTTATTTAAAGCATTAAATAATATTATAGGATAGATTTGAAGGTGTTTGAAACCAACATAACCAATGCTAGTGAAAACAAGCATTTTGTATTGGATTCAAAACCTTAAAGTTGCTGAGTTTTAATGCTTGTGACACCTACCTTATATTTTATTATTGCACAGATCTTAGTATAGACAATGATTGTCAAGTTTATGACCATAAGCATCAAGGCATATCTTAAGAAAACATGCAAGCCCAGTTTGAACCTCGAGGGCAGACAGCCACTTAAACTGCTTCGTGGATTCTGCATTAATTAATTCCACTGAAGTCTCGCGGTGTTCACACAACCATTCAGACATCTTGCATTTGCAAGTCTGCCACAATTTTGTTACATGTACGAACAGAAAGGCATTAAAAACCTACCCAGCATCGCTAGATCACAGCTCACATTTTTTACATGCTGGGCTGAATTGAGTTTGCGTGTTTGAGCCACTCGGAGCGGATTGCGTGCAGGTTTGTTTCGTATTGTGCGTCATATCTTCATTTCTGCATTCCCACCCAGGCAATATGGCAACACCAGCCGCTGTGAATGCATCGGGTGAGTACCGATTTTATTACTATAATTTAAAGAATGTGTTTGTGATATTTAAAGGTAAATCGAAAGTCATATTGTGGCAATGTTGTGTTTTCGCGCTAACAATAGAAGCTAAAGCTGCGCGGCTCTTTAAACGGACGCCAGCATCCCCCTTCCCCCACGCGCGTAACAACAGAACGACGTTTATAAAATGTAAATCACTTCCATTTGATAAAATGGAACAATATTGCGTTCGTTTTGAGCTACTAAAGGAATATTGAGCTGAGGCTATTGTGACGTCAAATGATTAGCAACACATTTGACTTTTTTCTGCCTTTGCTGGTTGCTAATGCAAATTAGATGCTGAATACATTTGCAATAAGCCAGTACGTGCTTTGATTTCCGTAGTACGCAACTATTATGAATACATGCGAGACGATAGCGCTATTGTGATGCTAGGTTTAGTGCCAATCACCAACTGTATTACAAAGATAAGAGGTTTGCTGCCTCTGCCTGTTGATTCCCTTTTTAAACCCATAGAAAAAAATCTCCTGAAAGCTGCATGCAAACCAGTGAAATTTGGGAGGAAAGTTGTTATGATGAAATTTGTCATGCAAATAACGTTATTATTTGACTGCATTAATGAACAAAGAGCAAGGCCTTCATATAGCCTATCCAATCCTATAAACAAGTCAGTTTTATTAAACCTATCTATGAAATGCTACTAAAGATTTTCAATGTCTTTCAGTGTTAGCTGCCCGAGTTAAGCCAGTATTATTGCAATTCCTTCCAAGTATTGTCTGGACTCTATGCAGAAGTATTATTTTTTTTATATTCCTCTCTGAATTTGCATTGGACTACAGTTGGCATTGCTGAACTGTAGCTGTTTTAGATTTTGATGCTGTCATGCCTCTGAAGCCACAATTATGGGGGCATCTGTGTTCTATTTTAGACTATTTAGAGTGAGGTTTATTTATTTGTGAGATGTCAGAACAGCAACCTGTATGAAGGTAGATAGCCAAACATACAAATTCAGTGTATTCATTGTTTTTAAAATGCACATAAATACAAATGTTGGCTGATACGGTCATTGTTGGTTATGGCTGGTATAAGCTAAGCAAAATAATAATAATTTCTTTTTTTTAAAGTGAAATAGGAGTGTTTAAAATACATTAGAAAAGATGTGAAACTGTTTAGTTTTTTTGAAGCCAGGCATAGAACAGTTGCACCAGCTGTACATAAATTACAATTTAGTCTAGTTGTGATGTAAATGGGCACACAAGGTGCGTCCCAAACCACACACTTCTGTACTATTCTACACCATTTTGTAGTGTGAGTAGTATGTTAACACTGAAAATACAGCAACAAGAAGTGCACTTTAAGTATCCGGATGATTCACTTTTTCAACCGTCAAAACGACGTGGGGAATGTTGGACACTTCTTGCACTCCGTGCACGCGGCTTGCTGAAGGTGTGGCATGACCTGGCTGCGCTGCTGGTCTTACAAAACATTTGTAAATAATGAAGAATGTGGCAGTTAGCAAAACGTCAGTGGATACAGCACCTTACAAATGTGAGTTGAATATTGAGTTATATTTATAAGTGCATAGTGTGTCAGTTGGGACACGGCTTAAGTCACAATTTACACACTAATAAATAAACCCTTATACTTAGGTAGGACGTAACCCTACATTTACGCTACTCTTCAGCACAAAACCAATCCAACAGTGCACTTTCCTGTGTGTGTCGCACTGTCAAGTTTCAACACATACAAAATAAGATGATTAAATTAATAAATGTTAAGTTTACCAGCCTGTTTATTTATTGCCCCTTATAAATTTTTCATACAGTTCCTGAATTCTGTTATTTACATAGGCTAAATATATTATTTATTAAAACTACTTTTATTTGTAATCTATATTTCAATGGGGCTATAATTTATTTCAGCTGATAGTTACATGAAAAAACAAGGTTTGAACACCAACTGTAACAAGATCAAACTGAAATTCACGACTCTTAACACTTATGTGTTCAAAATTGTTGGCAGCTTATTGGATCAATACAGGTAAATGTCAAAGTCTGTGACTACGCATTACTTTACGGAGAGTTTACGACCTACTAGCTAAGTTTTGTCTTAAGAACAGGTGGTGCAACCAAATTTAGCACTGACTTAGTTAATAAGTACATCGTGTCAGCTTTAAAAATGTGCCTAATCTTACTGATACCAATTAGAGCTGCAACTAATGATTATTATGATAATCGACTAATCTAACGATTATTAGAATGATTATTCGACTATTCGGACAATTATTGCGTTAATTAATCATTAGCTCTTAACAGACAATTCAGCTTGTGCCTTAAATGAAAGGTTGTAAAAAATGTGCTTACTGATAATAAAGAGCAAAAACCATCTTTTAAAAATACATCTAAAGGACATTCATTGAATTAATATTTGTAATATTTAATATAAATATTTTTAATGTTATTATTAAAAAAATAGTTAAAAAATTGGTATTATCTGCCAGTGCAATAAATTCAAAATACAATTATATTCAAGATATAGTGCACTTGTTTTAAGGAATTTTAGATATTTTAAAATATTAAAATATAAAATTTTATATTCAACAGTGTGTATAGTGTATAAATAGCTGTGAACACTCAAATGACATTTTTCATTGGAGATTTCAGTTCACGAAACAGGAAGAACTTCATAGGTCTTTCAAAATAAAAGTCCAGCTGATACGAGAGCTTTATGCAACTGGATGCCTGAAATTGAAGACATCATTACATTTATGAAAATATTAAATCAAATCAAATCACTTTATTGTCACACTACCATGTAGACAAGTGCAACAGTAGGTGAAAGTCTTGTGTGCAGTTCCGAGCAACATAGCAGTCATGACAGTGACGAGACATATACCAATTACAATAAACAACATATTTACGCAACACAATTTACATATCAAATGTAAATTGATTATACATATTATACAGTATTACTACTGTATAAAAGTGTAGTATTCAAAGTATCAATAATACTCATAATAACAGTAATATAATATTAAATGGTTAAATTATTAGTATTATTATCTGTGAGCAATATCACAAAAGCTGAATACCAGCACTTATTTTTTACCAAAAATAATTATTTATAAATTGTTATATTTTCATTTGATCAAAGTTGTACATTATGTAGTTGATTAAACACAATTTGATCATAACATTTATTTAAAACATTTAATATGAAATCCAGAAAAATTTAAACGGAAAAGGCATCATTTTTATCTATAAGACTGTAACTAGGGTTGCAGCGGTATACCGGTTTTACGGTATCTCATATGCACGTGCGCATCTCCTTTATTCCTTGTCTGCCTGTCAGACTCATCAACTTGCGACACACACGCACGCGCAGCGGAGAAAATGTCTGAGAGAAGCGAGGCGAGGTGGTCTGACATGAGTGTGTGTGTGTGAGGTAAAGCAGTGTTTCTCAACTGGTCTATTCGGACTGGGTCGCGGACAGCAGGGAAAGAGCAATGTCATGGTTCTCCCATTTTAGACATTTCGGCGGCTGCCCAAGTGATGGACTATTTAGGACTGCCGACGTAGATTTAATGATAATCTCGCAAACAGCTAAAGCAGACATGGGCAACATATGGCCCGCGGCTCATTTATCATAAAAGCGTTTTTATTTTTCATTGGATATTTCAGTTAACTTGTATTGGAATCTAACGCGTCTCCACTAGCATTTAACATGCTCAGGGTTGCAAGATAAGAGGCGAAACACCCCCAGTTTGAGATTTATGCTTACGCAAATTGGAAATATTCCTCCTAATGTTATACTTATTTTGTGCAATCTGGCAACCATGCACGCCTTTGAACAAACTTAACGATCTGTAGTTTAATATTCTGCTCAAGGAAAAGTGTTATACGGCTACTCTGTGTCCATTCTTGAGGCTGCTTGTGATGTTTGGTGCTACTAATTTTGCAGGTAAACCTTCTCAGTGATTAAATTAAATATAAAAGTAGATATCGGCATCTTTGACACGCTAGCAAAAGCAAGCCAGAGATGAATATGTAATGTATTTTTTATTTGTGCAATTCAGAAACGTTGAAGTCCCTTCGCACCTGTATGTTAATCTAACTCTTGCAGTAATGATTTATCTTGGTCATGCAGCCTGTGTTATTCTGTTGAGTGTTGAAAAACCATCGAGGAGACCCGCATCATGACCCTTTTAGCAAGTAAACTCGCCCGCTTTGCGACAAACATTAAAAGTTCTATAATTTATTTTATTTTTTTATTAAAACTGAATAATAAATTAACAGGGAAGTAGAGATGGCAAAATAAATGTATAATCTCTGCCTTTATTCAGTTTTTTAATGCCTGATCTATCTTTGTAGAGCGATATAATAGGCAATTGCAAAATATTCCCATTAGTCACAGATACACTTCAGAAAATTGAGTACACAACTATTTCTGGGCTTAAAAGATACAAAAACCAAATCAATGCAGAACATTGTATCTCAAAAGCAATACAATGTGGCCCCTTATGCACTACTTAAAGCCAGATGTGGCCCCTTTACCAAAATAGTTAAAAATATTAATAATTACACATATCACCTTTACCAATTTGTTTCAGGATTTTACATGAGTAAAAGAAACTGTTATATTTTGACAAAATGTTTCGGTTTCATTTGAAATAATCTAAAGGTAGAATCTATTAGACCTCATTTTATATCAACAGTGGCAGTTGTAGTTAAAGTTTCAAGATGTGTTTCAGCTAGTATTTATTTTTCATTATTTTATAAATGTATTTCAACTATTAAAATACATTTATTATTACAATTATTTAAGACTAGCACACTGGGCTAACCATGGTAACGAGGAGCTTTTCCGTCTGTGTAATATGTGTATAAATATGTAACAAATGGGATAATAATGGGCTCATATAAGTAAATATGCTCTTCAGTTTTTAAAAGGGGGAGAGAAACTTCCTGTAAATTTTGTTGTTGACATCATCAACCAAAAATAATGACACTTGATGCATGTCCTTGTACTGGAAAACCATGACCAAAACTATACAACATAAAAGGAAATGCAACCCAGGATACATTAAATACAGGTTATGTTTAATCTATGGCAGGTCGACACTTGATTTCCAATGTAAAATCTGCATCCTGAAGCAAAACCATTTGAGAAGCACTGAGTTAAAGGAACAGACAGGAGCAGTCTGGCCTCACTGTCGCGCACCTACGGTATATGTTAACTGTTAATAATCATAGAACTTTATTTTAAAAGCTCACACAGCTGTTATTTTTCATTTAACATGCTATGATAACATGTAAACTAACATGCTTTAGTTATATAACATGTTGGTTACATTATATTTTTTATCATGTTTATAATTCTGTTTATTATAATTCTGTTAGCTTTCTTATTTTTTCTATTTACTTTCAAAAGGGAGACTTTTTTTACACATATGTACCAAGAGTGGATGCCGCATCATTCTTAAAAGTGTAACACATACTTCAATAAAATAAATGGTTTCAAGTTTCAATTATAATAAAGTGTTTGCTCAAAAAAAAATAAATAAATAAATAAATAACCCTTCTGTTTTCACTAATTGTAATTGTGTAATACCGTATACTGTGATACCGTGAAACCGTGATATTTTCTGAGACGGTTATCATACCATAAAATCTCATACCGTTGCAACCCTAACTGTAACACAATCAATGTTTGGGGATGAGGAGGAGATGGGGAGCAGTGATCTAGTCAGATAGGGCTCTTTAGTTCTTTGCCTCTCTGTACAGTGTATGTACTCCTCTCAGTTCAGTAATTAACACTCTCAATAAATGTAAACCTCTAGCAACAATAAACTTCTTAATAACACTCAATAGATAAACAGTCACCAACGGTGCACACTCAACTCGTTCTCTCTCTCTTCTCTGGCGTGTTTGGCTGCTTTTAAGGGCTCTCTCCTCCATCACTGTTGCTCATTGAATTAGTATCGATACCGAGGTACCAGGGCTGGTATCGTACCGAAGCCAAAATTTTGGTATACGAGCTAGTTGCAGTGTAGCTAAAATGGGTGGAAGTTTGAAGACAGAAGACTACCCTCTCACCTTTTTGTTCACATCGTTCCATCTTTAACTCTCAAAAAACTCTCTTTTTTTCCTCCCAATTTGGAATGCCCAATTCCCAGTACTTAGTAGGTCCTCATGGTGGCACGGTTACTCGCCTAAATCCAGGTGGCGGAGGACAAGTCTCAGTTGTCTCCGCTTCTGAGACAGTCAATCTGTGCAACCGGGCCAATTTGGTTGCTTAGGAGACCTGGCTGGAGTCGCTCAGCACGCCGAACTAGCGACTCCAGGGGTGGTAGTCGGCGTCAATACTCGCTGAGCTACCCAGGCTCCCAACTCACTCTTCTTAATAGAGCTGCATACCGCCGATTTTCTTCATGATAAGATACACACTGCAACACATATATTATGATTCGCTACGTGGTGAGCGATCACATTATAATCTAGCTGGATTATAGTGTGCATCAGCCGGGATGCAGTTTCAATCTCTCCCCCTTAAATCGGGTCAATTCACGAGACTCATAGAAGTGGCACAGACTGCACAAGGAAATTATAGTTTTGGAGTTTGTACTTATTTACATGACCTGCTTCCTTATTATTTGAACTATTAAAGGATGCATTAAAGATATAACGGCGGGGTGTTTCTTTTAAAGACGCTAGACAAGCAACTGTTGCATCAGAAAAATGGCAGTTCTGGCTCCGCTGGATTTCACAATGAGAGTGCTTCATTATTTAGTTTTGTATTTTTGTATATTTTCCCATACTTTGCGAACTACATCACCTGAAACTGTTTGGAAAGTTCAGAGTGCGTTTTGACCGTAAGATGTGTATTCTCTCCTCAGTCAGGCGTGAGCTGCAGTGCTCCTCTCGCGTGCTATCATTGGTTTTAATATCTGATCGCTTGTTACGTTATATGAGATCAAACGACTATTCAACAATGGAAATGTGTGTTGACAATTTTTTTTATTGTTGACTTTGTTGATAACGTTGACTAATCATTTCAGCACTAATACCAATAATAAACAAAATAAATGCTATAGATATGGTCACCAATATATAATTTAACCATATAAACTATCTCTATTAAAATAAACGTTTAGGCCTATTGTATTTCAGGCCGTCAAACTATGCTGTGTTTATAACTGAATTGGTTATATACAGCTAGTGACTATTGCAATAAAGAAATCGTATCTAATCATATGTTATGTTATGTTTTCACTACAGTTTATCAAATAGTAATAGCAGGTACAGTATGTTCATTGGAAATATATACATGTCTCTGATCATTTTATGTATTCTTAAAAAAATCACACCATTTCTTGGACCTAATATGCAAAATTAAATTTACATGGTGTTTGTACATAAATGTGAGTCGGCAGTGTGTGTACACAACCATCCTACAATGTTAAATGTCCACCCAATCCTCTTTCTTATATTTCTATTAATCAAAAACAGTGTGTCAAAATGAACGGTTGTCGTTTCTGCTCTAAAGTGATGTCACATTAGAGCAGGGCTCGCCCACGACTGGTGACCGACTCCACCCTCCTCCCCTGAGTGATATGCACACAGTCTGCCATTTTTTTCCGAGCTTGAGCAGGTACAGTGAGAAGAATAATGTCTCAGCTTCATAAGCATCATAAGGGTTCTGTTGTTGACTGCAAAAGTGAACATAAGAGTCTTCATGTACTCCCGAGCTAATGAAGATGCAGTGAACAAGTTTTGTTTTTGAAGGAAATGTGCCCCAAAACATAAAAAAATGTGTGTATGTTTGTGCAAATCATTTTACACCAGAATGCTTTGTGAATGAGTATCAATATAAACCAGGATTTTCAAAAAATGTATTGTCAAGCAGATGTAAGTATCTCACTTTATATTTTGTGAATGTTTGCAAATCGCCTTTCCAAATGTGCTTGTTAGCTGATTCCACGGCTAATGCAGCTAAAGTTACCATTGTCTTTGATTGTATTCAAGGAGACCAGATATACATATATACACATATATATTTATACATGTATGGCTGAACTCAGGGCTGGACTGGTAATCTGGCATACCATATGCAGAAAAGGACAGCGAACACCCCCCTGCTCAACTTTTGGGCCAGTTGCAATGTAAAATTGACCGATTTCTCTTCCCAGACCAGCCCTGGCTGAACTTCGGTATTTATGCTGTCAGTAATATTGGTTCTGATTTGTTGTTGTTGTAGTGTCCGAAGCATGAGCTGTAAAGGCACAGCCCTCTTCCTGAAAGAGGGCGGGGAGCAGCAGCTCATTTGCATTTAAAGAGACACACACAAAATCAGCATGTGTTTGGTTCCACCCAAAAAGAGGCATTTATAACATGGAATTATAAATGATCCGTGGGGTATTTTGAGCTGAAACTTCACAGGCATATTCTGGGGACACCTGAGACTTATTACATCATAAAAAGTACATTGTAAAAAGGGGCTTAATAGGTCTCCTTTAAAGCAATAATAACACACAAACACTTTTAGCGGCAAACTGTCAGCAAATCAAACGCTGGGTTAGTGATTGATCCGAGGAAATACGCAACACAAACTTGCTCCTTTTAAATATTTTTCAGCCTGCACTCGCTGAAGGCCCAAATAAATTACCATCCATGACTCTATTACTTCAACACTTTTCCCCCCCAGCAGGCAATTCCTTCCCTGCCACCTCATTGTTAATGCAAATAAGGCAAAATGAATAAAGAATGTGAGCATTTTTAGCACCTGGTTGACACGCTGCACTGCCAAGTTTGCTTTAGAATGCGCAAGAGCATTCAGGAGTGGAGTCAGGTGACTTGAGTGGAACTGAAGGGCACTTTGTTTTTAAGTCAGCTGCTTTAATTTCACTTGGTTAAGAGATCTGTAGCCCATCTGTACTTTGACCTTTATGCTCACAATGGCTAACAAAACTCAGCCCACGGTTACAAAGTGGGCTGCGATAAGAATGTGTTTAGTACAAATAGCGGTAGCCCTGTTTGTGAATGGGGATTACGGACACAGTTGATTAGCAACAGTTCAGCCTGTTTGCAGACCTTTTGTGTTAAGGAAGCCTTTCTTTTAAAATGGGTGAAGCATAACAGGACTGACCAGTGTAGTACTGCTAAAAAAGAATAGTGTGTTTCCAGAGCACATGGTGAGCTATATGACTGTGGTTCTCAACTGGATTTTCTGTCAGACACAGATGTTACTGTACATTGGACATCAGGTTGCAACCAATAATAATAAAAGAAAAAGTATTTTAAAAACAAACATTAACGTTTATTAAAATTACAATGAGCTATGTATGCCCAACAATAGACAAAATGATTAACATGACTGAATAGGAAAATTGACAACATTAGGCACCATGTTCTTCAATTGGGGTGGGGTTCGGGGGCTATAAAATGTAACATTTTAAGACTGAAACGAGTAATAAAAGTGATATTATTATTGCATTACAAAAACAAGTGCAATTACCAATACATTTGCATATTTTGTCCCAAATGAAATGCACATTCGACAGTAGGACATAGATTTTCTGGTATGAACAACAACATCTATATAAGGTAAAAAGTTAACACCTAATTTATATTGGGACAAATTATTCTGACAGAGCAATTTAGTTCTTTAATTAGGCACTTATTGATCAATGTTCAGTAATCTCTTTTAATTTCTGAAAGCAAAAAAAAAATGTAAAATTTTCCTAGGAGCATTAGAAGAGAACAGATTTTACCGAAATAACCAATATCAAGAACCGTATGAATAATAATAGTATGAATAATCGTATTCCTAATACATCTAAAAACTTTTCAAAATATCATAATTTTGGAACGGCCATAGTTGTAACACAATTTTATTATATTCTCTCTTTCCCCTAATAGTTATATTATAATTAAACTATCTAAATAATATATGTAATATAAATATATTTCTGCCTTAATTACTGTAGTTGATAAAGTTAGTGATTGTTACTATAGTAAATTTATGGTAAATCTGTGTAAGAATAGGGATGTTTGGATGGCTTCTATGTTATGTCTGTGCATGGCACAGTGTTTTCTTCTGTTCATTTCATTAATACTTAATTGAATATCTGGGGCCTTTTATATGTTTTTAAACTAGTATACCCACAAAGACATTTGGGTTTTCATAGGGGTTTGCAACAGAAAATTGCTGCACATTTGAGACTGGTTCGAGAGAAAACGCACCTGCTCTGTGCTTGCACTTGCGCTGCTCTGTCCATTGAGCCATGCTGATAATTGATCCAGGTAGTAGATAGCGATGCTTTATTCTGCTTTTGGCATTGCTGATACTCTGTAGTCACACTGGAGCAACCTCTAATAAAATGTAGCCGCACTTGCTGGGTGAATGGACACAGAATGCGACCAGTTAGTCACTGTCTGGAGCCCTGGATAAGCTATTATTATAACTGAGATTGTATGGTTGGATGATTATTCGAATTGTTTTCCCCTGCTGCCTGTGATCAGAGCAAACCTGCAAAGCATATAGGTAGTTTTGATTTCTGAAAGAGACAATGGCTATGTTTACATGCACTTATTTTCATCAATCCAAAAATATTCAATCAGACTGCAAATTCCGAATGTTCTGTTTATATGTCCCCTAAACTTTGCAATCTGATACAAATATTCAATTACATTGTGCATTACATGTTTTCCAAACCAAACTTCTGCACATGCGAAGACGGTCAGTCATTGCGTTCTGAAGAAGCGGAGAAAGTCTGAGAGAGTGAGAATGGCACCAAAGTCCGTAATTGGTATTTCGTCTTAATTTACTCCCTATACTCGGCAAATGAAAAATTAGAAGCAGCGTCTAATATACTGTCTGACTTAACCATGTTTTTGCCTCATGCCCATTCCTCCTCCAGTCTAACCGCAGTCTAATAGGCATCTCTGGATGCGAGTACGAAGTGAAGACAGGTGAGTGAGAGTTGTCCTTAAAGGAGTTTACATATGTGGAATGGAAACAAAATAATTGGGACTTTAAGTAGGGCTGGGCGATCTGGCCAAAATTTGTCTTATGTCTTTTTCATATTGTTCGATATCGATATTTATACCGCATTTTTGATAAATGACTTTTACCATTTATCAAATGAAAATGAATGTTAAAAGACCATCTGTTTCAGGGGTGTCCTGAGAGAACATTTTGAAAACCTTTTTTTTTTTTTCAAATTTAAAAACATTTTTATATTTTCATTAAAGTGAGAGACTAGGCTACCAACTAGTAATTTTAGTATTTCCTTATCCATTCCAGACACTTAATTAATTTTCACAAAATTAGAACAGAAATTGATTTGTTTATTATTAAAGGCTCGAAACATCCTGATTAATAAATATACATTTAGAAGGGAAAAACGTTTTGGTCTAAAAGGTTCTTTGAAACCAGGTTAACTCATGCAGCGTTCATGTCTACACACATGCAGGGAAAAGTGGCAATGCTTGCGGAGCGGGACAGGGCATAAATGATGCATGTTTGGTGCTAGAGAACAATATTCAAGATTACAGCACAGAAAGATCAGAGCTGTTGTCCACATCAATGTTGTTCTGTCGTGCTCTTTACTAGAGATGATGAGAGGGCGCAACCGTTGCCATGAAGTCTTAAGATTAAGATTCAACTTTATTGTCATTGTGCAGAGTACAGGTACAGAGCCAATGAAATGCGGTTGTTTTCGCATATCCCAACTAAGTTGGGGTCAGAGAGCAGGGTCAGCCATGAAACAGCGCCCCTGTAGCAGATAGGGTCAAGGGCCCAACAGTGGTATCTTGGCGGTGCTGGATTCAACCCCCGACCTTTCGGTCAGTAACCCAGAGCCTTAACCGCTGAGCCACCACTGGTCCCAACTTGCGGTGCGGATGGAATCAATCCGGTGTCCGACGTAACTTAGTCAGGTTCACCCATATGTTATTCACCGTGTTGGTAGATATAGGGACAATAGTTGTGCATATTTTGTCAACTAATGGAAATAATTTTAAGATGCCAAGATGCTTTTTTTGAGTAACAAATTAAGATGATGCTTACTCAAAATAACTACTTCAGAAAAGTCATCCATTTCCTGTTAATTTCAAACACTTTTAGCATTTAATTACATCTCAAGTATACTATAAACAAATGAATCTCTATTATGATTGGATAAGTTACTGTGAGCCCACTTTGAATATTTTTCATTGCAAATCTATTCGCCCAACTTAAAAAAAAAAAAAAACTATGTATTTAATAAGGGTCTTTAGCCCCTGCAACAGGGGGGCTTTTTACCCCAAATACTATCCTTTCGATTATTGGACAGCTATTGAAAATGTTTTGATTTAATGACTGTGGCAGCGGGGGTGTGGTCAAGTGCCCGTCTGGAGAGAGGGAAGCGGTAAGGGCACTTACACCTGAGCTAAATTATGTCTAACACCTGTCTCTAATTCCAGTGAGCACGGGGAGAACGGATAATAGACCTACGCCACCAACACTTGAGAGAGGGAGATATTTTACGGACACATGTCCGTCATGTGTGTGTTTGTCTTTTATCTGCTCTCCCCGTGCTCACTGGATTTAGAGACAGGTGTTAGACATAATTTAGCTCAGGTGTAAGTGCCCTTACCGCTTCCCTCTCTCCGGGCGGGCACTTGACCACACCCCCGCTGCCACAATGACCTTAAACAAAACTGAAAATTATTTTGTATTTTGTTTCAAAAGAATTTCAGGGATTTCATTACTACATAAATTTGCAGCATTTAAAAAATTAGATTAGATCAGATTGACTCAACCTTTAGACACCACACGCAACGATCTCATGGATCAGCAAAATTTTGCATTGCATAGTGACAAACAGTTGTTTAAGAAAGTACTTTTGTCATTTTTGTTGCTATTTAGTGGTTTGGGAGAAAAAATCAATGGAGCCTTTTACCCTGTGGAGCATTTAGCCCCGTTGTACCCTACGTTGAACTTGTTATAGAAAGATGAAATACATTTTGATATATGAAATGACTCGTTTAATTCTGTTTACTAATTCAGAATTTTTCCTTTCACAAAGAATTTGCAACTGATTGGAGTTTTGTTGTTTTTTGGAACTTGGTTCAAGAAATGGAGCACTGTACTCATTTTATAATCTCTGTGTCACAATATTGAGGGAGGACCCAAGTACAGAGGCAGTTAAAGGGCTTTTTAATAAAAAACTAAAATACAACTCAATTGTTATATTTCTTATTATTTTTCTTTACTAGGGATGCACCTATAAAGCCTCATCAGGAGCACTTCTAATTAAATAAATTGTGTAAAGTGGATTATTGTTTTTATTTAAAAACAACTTCAATTGCAGAAAACAAGTAACCTGCAAGAAACACCTAAAACTTTTAAATAATTTACCAAAATGTAGCCTACTTTGAACCAGTTAAATAAAGAAATGTACATTCCTATGGCCAAATTCCTTTTTATTTAAAAAAGCATAATGACTGCAATTGAACATTTATTTGTGAGAGAGGTGGGAAGAGGTGCCAAAGTATGATAGAACGAGCGGGGTCCGCTAGTGGAGACAGCCTTGCACTAGGGTCCACTCGGGGGATAGGATACTGGGAGGTGTAGGATAGGCAGAGATGGAGAATGAAAATAGTTGGAAGCACTGAAGAGACAGTGGCTGTTGTGGCCGCATGGAAATTAGCTCTACAAGAGCTGAAAACCACTGGAGGCATCATTACGCCCAAACACAGAGGCCGCCCCCGGACGGAGGAATGAATCCTAGCTGCCCGGACTGACCTTAAGTCTCCTTCCAGCCTTGGTGGGTTTGACGGATGGTCCCATGCAGCAAACGGGCAAAGCCCGTTCGAGCAGGTGAGCCCAACCTGTGATCAAATGGGGGCTCTCGCTGGTGCATATGTAGCCAAGATATGCGTTCAATGGCCAGCGGCCCATTAATCGTATGTGGTGTTTGGGCAGGCCTCTGTGGGCTGCTGTGGTTGCGGCGTAGAAGCGAAAGGAATGGCTTGAGTATAGTTTATCTGAGATGCTGGAATTGAGTAGGACAAATTTGAGGTGTTTTTAGAACCAGAATCGTGATTTTTGTTGTCGACGAAAGGGGATCAAGAGGGTTTTGGTTTGGGATCCTCTGTTATGTCGATTGTGGGCTATTAATTGGAAGGGCTGGATGGGAGTAGGAAGGTTGAAAATGAAAATTGGGTGCCCTCTTTTGGTTTAGTCTGTTAAACTTTGTTTGATGAATTATCTGATATGTCGTTGTCTAAGATGTTGAGGTCCGAAATGGTGAGATGGATTCTTGGGTCAAATTTTGTCATGGCGATGAGTTATGGAGTGTTTTTGAGGTGTTTAGAGAAATGTAGCCCTTATGTTGAGTGTTTAGGCAACGAGTTAGTAGAGTGATTGTAAGTTGTTTTGTTGGGGTGTGAAGCGAAGGAGGATTTGGAGAGGATAGAAAAATCTGGAAATGGCAGATTGTAACTTTAAGCATTTCCAAGTTGTCCGATATGTTTGTGGGGGGGGGGGGGTGGCTTGAAGACTGGAGTCCTGAGGGCATGGAGGAGGAGTCTTAGAGGGTGATTTCTAGGAATTTCAGTTCTGAACTGGGAGGAACTGGGGTTGGTTTCGGGTTCTCTTCTGGGCCAAGGCTCTGGATCTTTAAGAAAAAACATATTGCTGATTCCTTGAGCCTTGAATGTGTTCTGCTTTAATTATGGTTAGCTGAGGAGGGATTAGGGATGAAGTTCACTTGCGGAGGTAGCATTGCAACGGAGTAGAAGTGGTTAAAATTGTAGAAGGGAGGAGGGTAAAGTGAAGAGGGGAATGGGTCTGGAGTCGGGTTCTTCAGCGGAGGCAGCTTTATGTGGGAATATGCTCTAGTTGCCCATGGACAGAAGGGGGTAGAGGGATGGATATTGGTAGAGAGAACAGTTTATGTTGAAAAACTAAGGCACCTGGAACATATGTGAGGCAATGTCAGGATACGTGTTTGCATGGGCAGTTGTGATATGAGCGGGCTGAATCCTCGGGCAATTTGCGTGAAAATGTTATGCTTAATTTTACTGAGCTAGCTCAAAGCTGCGAGTGGCTGGATCCGCAGGCATGGGCCTGCATGGCATACAATTGTAGAATGAACTGGATGAATCCTCAAGCTCAGCATTTAACAGGAAGACCCCAAGATTTCATGTGATGTTTTACGCTGTGAATAAGCTAGAACACACTGCGGTAGGAATGGGTTGAGCACGGCATTTGTCGTGAGGACGAATGGTTGTCTATTTTCAAATTAAATTGATTGATTGATGCGGATATGCAGGCTTATGGTGAACTGTTTAGGGATGACCTGAAACAGCCCGATTGTTGTCAGTTGCTAGATGGGTGATGGTTAGTTTGGTATGAGTGGTATAATGTAGGTTATGGAGCCATGCAGGCTGAGACGCATGGTCTGAAAGATGTGCTGTGGTTGTGGCACATGAACAGTTGCAGTGCTTGGACAGCACATTTGCGCTGTTTGCCATGTAGTGTGAATTTGTCGTATGGCCCTAAAGATGCCACAGTTGCAGTGCTTGGACAGTATGTGCACTGTTTAAGTGTAGTGGGAGTTTGTCGCATGGCCCGAAAGATGCCACAGTTGTGCTGCTAAGGGATGTGTGTAGCCAGTGGAAAACATGGTAACGTGGTAAACGCAGTGTCTGTGGACACCTGAACGTAATTGTTTGCTACAGTAAATGTCAGGAACATTTGTGAAACAATGTCAGGAAACTTGCTTGCATGTGCATACGAACAACGTTGTCTAGAGTTGGTTTGTCATGAAATTGGAAGGCACCTGAAACGAAGTGCCAAGATGAATACCGTAGTTTGATGTTTGTTAACTTAAGCATATGGTTTGAAGCTTTGTTGATTTGTTTTCAATGTCTCATGTCCTTGTCAAATATGATATCATAAAAGTTTGTGCCTGAGAGTTGGATTTAATAGATAATCACAGTTTACATTAGTGTGGTGAATAAAATGATTTGTTTATATTTATGACTTGTAATAAATTCTACAGAAAAGCTGAAATATTGGAGTATAAAGCAAGGTGCCAGGCTGAGACATTTAGCATGGATTTAAACTTTAAAGTTGGGTGGAGTGTAAAATTATGACAGATTATTGAACTGTTTTAAACTCATGCATCAATTAAGTTGTATGGTCAAGCTTGCAAATAAAACTTTGTTATCCAATGATTCGGGCAAAAGTACAGAAGACTGTAAAATAAAAGGATAGACTGATTTTACCTGTATGAAGCGTTTGTCCTGACAGGAGGAGGGAAAGTCATGTTATAGTGTAGAACTGAGTGGATGTTTGTAGCAGCACTTGCTTTGTGTTATTGGGGCTGTGTGGAATGTTTAGATAAGAGAACATATGAGCGGTCGTGGAGAGCTGTTTGACATGTATGCAGAGCCGAAGCAGCCAGTATGCACAAGCAACTTCACGCTATAAACTGCTTCGGCAAATGGAGCATTGAAAGAAAGGCAGAGTAAAAATATAACGTGGTAGCGGTCAGTACTGCAAAAAACAAATGACTAACGAGATTGTTTGGATGGAAGAGCTGTTCTGATGAATGCTTTGCAGCGTAGTTGTGTCCGATGATCCGAGTCACTGCCTGGGTTTTTTCATGGGCAATGGGCGGGGCCGAATGCCAGAAGACTTTATGCCATGTAGAGGTAAGCAGCTGTTTATATAAGCTTACGCTACCGATGTGATTGGTCGGATTAAATTACCTTGCTCCTTCAGAACCTTGTTTATAAAACTCAATGTAAAGTGAAACCGGAGTGCTTTGCCTTCTTTTTCAAAGTTTATATTTGTCTGTTAATATTTTCTCGAGTGTTTGGTTCAAGCCTCTGCTGATGGCGTACGCATCAGAGAGCTTGAGAAGTGCTTCACGCAATCTTCCTGACAGTAGCTGCTCTGGTTGATGTCAGTTGCAGAGTCTCGCCTTGTATGTTCTTTTTTTATAATCTGAAAAAAAAAAGTTATGCATTCATCAAGCAATTTTATTTTCTTATTTTCCAATAATACAAATCACCTGATCAATAAACCATTAGTATTGCTGGGAAATGTGACTTCAAGTTAAATATAACTTGGTTGCTACTAGCAAGTATTTTTAGCATGTCTGCAGAAAATTGCTTTTTACTTGTTGAATGTTCAGTTACAACTGAACCTCAGCCGCACACCCACAATCCTCTGCTTAAACTCAAGTCCTGATTCCGTATCAATCTTTACATATCAAATCCCCCTAAAGAATCAATTTGTACAAGACGTTCACAGGAAATACAGCATAGATCTGAAAAGACGGACAACACCCAGTGTGTGTTATGTGGTGATTTTCTGTTTGCTGTGATTGAAGAATTTGCTCACCCAGCCTGTTTTTGTATCAACGGAGTTTACTTGACACACAAATAAGATGTCTTGACCAAGTTTGTAAAGGATTCAGACGTTCAAGGGGGGCCTGAGGTCTGGGGGTGGGCCTCAGGTGGTGTGTGGATGTTTTGTTTTGGGGCAGGACTGAATGGGAAATTGGCTTTGGGTAATTAGAATGACTCAGAAGAGAGAAAAGTTGGTGAAGAGAGCGGTTAAGTCGTGATTTAAAATGAGAGACAGCAGCGTTCTATCTGCCTTCACTCTGTCCCAGGAGACAGATTAATGAGTTTGACCTGAGGGTTTTCTGTGTAAGAGGACAACAGATGGGATGAGGGAGCTTTAGAATGTTCCATACAGCTATTTAGGTTTTGTATCTGCCTCCATTCAGGGGTTGGTTACTTTGATTTATAGATATTAGGGCTGGGCATTTTATGTGTATTTAAATAGTATATATTAGGGATGTTAATGATTGATCAAAAATCGATATATTTTTGTTAATAATCTGATACATCTGTTAATAATCTGAACAAATGTTAAGTCTGTCTATACAGTCACCCACTGCTAGAGGGCTCTTGCGGGCTGCATGTTATTATCCGGTTCACATAAGAATGGCTCAATGAAGCAGGCTCAATGTAACCCCTGTTGGAGCATTTTTATTTTTTAAATGAACAAGGTTTTCTGCACACACTGTGATAGTGTGTTAAAGTACATGACTACAAGCATTGTTGATCTCCTTGTTTCATCCCAACCTACAATTACATCAGCAATCACCGGGAAAGCAGGAAGGTACAGTCAGCTGACATCTCACCATCATCGAAATGTGAAATGTGGACTGTGGAGCAATGCAAAAGGTCATGTGGTCTAATGAGTCCAGATTTACCTTATTCCAAACTGATAGGTGCATCAGGGTAAGAAGGGAAGTGCGTGAAGTGATGCACCCATCATGCATAATGCCCACTGTACAAGCCTCTGGAGGCAGTGTTATGATCTAGGCTCAGCAATGTTATGCAGCAATAAAATGAATTCAGTGGACTACCTGAATACTGAATGACCATGTTATCCATGAAAGGAATTGTTCTTCCCTTATGGCACAGCATATTCCAGGATGACAGTGCCAATTGGGCTCAAATTGTGAAAGAGTGATTCAGGGAGCATGAGGAATCATTTTAACACATGAATCGGCCACCAGAGAATCCTGACCTTAACTCCATTGAAAGTCTTTGGGATATGCTGTAGTAGACTTTACGGAGTGGTTCAACTCTCCCGTCATCAATACAAGATCTCGGCCAAAAATGAAGGCAATGAGTTTTATAATGAAATAAATTAATATGGTGGCACAATTATATTTTTGTTTACAAAACTAATTTCAAGCATTTAAGCATAAACTTTTCAGACAATTTTCGTTGTCGAATAGTCCTTTGATCTAATTTAATGCAACATGAGATCACTTTAAACTCTCATGATGAGAGCAGAACTGCAACTGAAACTGCATCCGGCTGATACACACTGTCGTGGGGACGCTTGTCCCTAGAGCACGCACGCTTAATGCAGCTAGATTATAACATATTGGCTTGCGACTTAGTGAATCATAATATATGTTACTGTGCATATCTTATCGTGAAGAAAATTGGCAATACACAGCTTTATTATTAGAGGGTTTATTTTTTGTGAGTAAAAAGTTGGATTGATGTGAACAGAAAGGTGAGAGAGGGTAGTCTTTTCCCCATTATACACTGCAACAAAATATGTTTTTGATTTGTTTTTGTTTTGGCTTGTTTTCCGATATAAATATATAAAACTATTTTAGAACAACGTATATTTTTTTTTTTTTAGCAACTGTACTGCAGAAGAAAATTTTTGGAAGATGAATGTTCAAAACATATCCTCATGAAGCACCAGTTACATTTCTCATTTCTGGACCGTAGAGGTATTTTTGTTTTTGTGCTTTGTGCATCAGGCTGTGTTGGTCTTTAGGTTGTCTGATTTCATGTTATATACACATTCTTAATTCACAGATTAGGCCTTATATCTCCCTAATGTATATTACGCATCACAACCGATTTGGTAGCAAGTCTCTCCTCAGGGTATTACATTCAGCCAATAATCACATCTTTAACTTTGTGATTATATCTTTGATCATGTGTGAATACACTACACATGGCCAAAAGTTGCATAGCAGCATGACTAAATGGGTGACCGAAAACCCATCATCTGCACAACAGAAATCTTTGCTTAAAAACACTTTAAATGGCAGGACGGCTGAGGATAATATGATGTATTTATGAATTTATATCTGTAAAGCACTTAAACGGGATTACTTAAGGCATAAATCATATCTTACTACGGTCGAATAATCGTTTGACTAATCTATTGTCAAAATAATCGTTAGTTGCAGCCCTAGTATCAACATAGTTTATGCGCTTTTATGTTGACGCTTGTGAAATTTTAGCGAGAATTTGCATTTTCATCAGCTATATTGGTAAACTTTTCGATGCGCTGCACTTTTTGTCACAAGACAACCCTTGGAAACTTAATGTTGCTTAATTTTAGATTGCCTGGAAACTCATTGTGAACATTCAGTGTATTGCCCAGGCCTACTGTTAATATATTGAAAAATGTAAATCACAATTAATCTCATATTTGTTTTTGGGCATTAATTATGATTAATATCACATTTTAAGAAAGTCTCTATTTTTTTTTTCTTTTAAAATGCTGTGCATTCAATTTTAAGGCATTCAGTTCCTCTGATATATCAGGGAATGTGGAAAGCGCTTTTTGAAATTCTTATCCAATTATCACGTACAACTAGAAAAGTCATGGCAGTTTATTGGTCAAAAGTATGTCACAAAGAGTTTTGCCACTTGTGATCCAGCATTACAGTATTTTAAGGTGATTTTTCTTGTCACACAGAACGATCCAGATTTCATATATAATATGTAATGCATATTAGGTAAATTCAGTAATGTCATTAAATACATTTAAATTTAACCACGTAAAAACATATCTAATTAAAGGGATAGTTCACCCAAAAATAAATATTCTCACATAATTTACTCACCCAGATGTGACCTCCTGAAAAATATCGTCTACATAGCCCTTTAGGTCCATACAATGCAAGTGAATGGACATAACGATTCACTCCAGTGGTTAAATCTATATGAAGCGTTACGATAGGTGTAAATGAGAAACAGATCAATATTTAAGCCCATCTTTACTGTAAATCTATCCTTTAACATTAATTTCCACATTCTGGTGTTGAATTGTCAGTCACTCTCACATTCAATCACTTATTGGTCCAGGCTGGTCAAAGGTGGAGATTGATAGTAAAAAGGATAGTAAAAAATCTGTTTCTCACCCACACGATTATATTTTTTCAGAAGATTTGGATTTAACCACTGGTGTTATATGGATTACTTTTATGTCCTTAGTCATTTTTGGATCTTCTGAGTTCTGGTCACCATTCAGTTGTATTGTAAGGACCAACAGAGCTGAGATATTCTTCTAAAAGCCTTCATTTGTGTTATAGAATGTTTCCCAGATGTATATGACAAGAAAGTCATACACATCTGGGATGGCAGGAGGGTGAGTAAATGTTGAGAGAATTTTCATTTTTGGGTGAACTATCCATTTAAGTTGACAAATTAACTTTGACAGCCCTACATTTTACTGCAATGCTTTCTCCTGCCAAGGACCACCCGCAGCTTGGACCATCGTAAAATATGGTTAGTGATTCAGGGCTGCTCTTGTAGTTTCATTTGAACTGAGTTTCAAAATAAGGTGTTAGCTTGTAAACCTCATAAATAAATGCATGGGAACTCTCTCCAAGGGTCTGCATAGCAGTGTGCGCCTTTTTTCTTCTCAAGAGCATAGGAGATGTGGATGGTGGACTTGATCAAATATTTATTTAATTCTGAAGCCAATGGCGGGTGAACGTGTTAAGTATGTTCATTTTCTCATAGCCAGTTGCAGTGTTGAAAAAGCGATTTAGAAAATGTAGATTCCCAAGCTACAAGCTATTTATAATTTTAATGTAGTTAAACTAAAGTCAAACTACTAACAACTAGTTAACTACATTGAAGATATTTAAGGGGGTAATATCTTTTTAAGTATCTTTATAACTATCACATAATACATATTTTATTTATAATTAGAATTTTGCTTGTCTGGTCCCCCAAAAAATTAGGATCTTATTTAGGGTAACAGCATTTGAACAGATAAATTAATACTGAATACCACCAATGTAGCTAGAAAAGAAATATACTTTAATTCAGAAATATAGTTGAACATATTTAACTGCCTCTCAGGGACTCAAAGGAATCAGTCGATCCTTTCTGAACTTTTTCCATTTATGTGAATCATGCAAATGAACTGATTCACTCTAATGAATTGGACTTCTCAAAGCTTTATTAGAGAGAGGGGGAATATTGTTGGAGAGCATGTATGATTATATTCTCAGTTTGCTTGTCTGTAAAGCTGTGTACAATTTAGTTTCACCGTGAATTATTTTAACCTTTTGGTCTTGAATATTTGTTTAACATCCTTGATTAGATCTATAAAGCTCTGAAAAAAAAAAAAACACTCACTGTGGTCATTGATATCTTTGAATGTGTGTGGAAATTTTGTGCATATTTTACTGTTTGATTATTAATGAGTCACCATGGGAGTGCTTTGACTCTATTTCTGTCTAATACTATTGCATCTTCAGACCAGGTGTTACACAGAAAAGTGTTTTTGTGTCTGATTGCGATGATATTTTCTGGCTTTAGAAATGGGCACAGATCTGTCAGGACCAGTAGCCATGCCAGTGGCAGTGGTGGGCGCAGGCCAGGTCAGGATGGCGGGCACCATGCCAGGACGAGGAGGCAAGCGGAGATCAGCAGGGTGAGTAATATTGCAAAGCAACATATTGAGTTCAGAATATAAATATGTCATAATTAAACATTACTAGGTCAGATATTTCCATATTCCTAATTTCTGCTGTGCAATGTAGATTTTGGAGGGGAATTAGCTATAATTGCTCATATGTTTAGCTTTTGTCCTGGCTTTTTTTCCATAATTATGTCATGAACCAAAATTCAGAATGTCATCTTCAGAAGACTACCATCTTAAAGAGAATATTTCTCTTCATGTATAGACTCTAAGAAATCAGATTTTTTTGAGACTAACAGATCATATGCTGGTGTACTACTAAAAGTTGACAAAACATGTCCTCAAATGTTCTTGACTCACCTTGCACTCAGGTGCATATGCAAAGTAGTCCAATAAAATACTTTTTAAAATGTGAATGTCACTTCCACTAATACCACTTGCCACTGACCAGCTATAGTAGCAAGTCATGGCTTTGATGTAAACTAATAAGGGTTGAGGCCTTTGATATGTCCCTGCCCCACTTCCTGTTTCAATAGGAAAAACGTCAACACAGAAGAATTGTGTTCCTCAATCTATTTTAACCATTCAAACTACTGTTCATATATACTTTTCCATTAGGAATGAAACTCCTATTTGATTAATTATCATAATGTCTAATAATGTCTTCTGATTGGAATGAAAATTCATACCTTAAAAAAGGATCCCCACAGCAAACAGCATAAACCAAATATATTTATTGCTCATCTATTATGAAGGAGGAGGACTCCTCTTTTTCATCATCTCTAGTTATGTAACACTATATTATTTTTATTTTTTTTTTCTGGTTAAGAGGTTTATTTTTAATGACAGGAAATAAGAAAAACATCATTCTAATTTATGTCTTTCTCATGGGTGCAAGTATGGGATTTACTGAGCGTATGTTTTGAATATTCCATTAGAGTAGAATTACTCTTAGACCAGAGCACGGCAGCTGTGCGCATTTTCCATTTCCCTTTTTGATTTGTAATTAGAAGCACCTAATAAACATGCAAAAGAGAAAAAGAAGAAACCCCCTATTTTTCCTAAAACATTGTCCACTTTTTTATCAAATTGTTTGTTTCTTGGAGTGTTGAATATTCATGTTTTTAAGACGTTTACAGACATTACAGCTCATTTTCTGTAAAGCTGCTTTTGAACAACGTGTATTGGGGAAAAAGTACAAAACAATATACAAATAAAAATTATTTTACTTTATTTCACTTTTATGCTACTATATTTATTTTCTGGTTTGGCAACAAAATTTCAATGCTGTCTCTTTGCACTGTCAAACAAACAAGTGATGGTCAGTGCTGAAGCATTTTACCAATCAGAAATTAGCTTAATTCTGATTTAAGTAATGTCTAGCATTGTCCAATCACTGCCAACTAGCCGCGGTGCGATTAATGCCATTAAGAAAACATAGTTAATAAGCCGCTATGCTATCATACATTATGTGGTAGTCAACTATTAATACCAATTGACATTTTAAAAACATGTCCACGCACGAAAGCCAGAACTTGAAACAACACTTAATGCTGAAGCAAGCCTAATTTTAACTGCAGCAGGACTGTTTTGTGAAATGAAAGTCAAAAATCAAGCAGGATCTACCAAGCAGGTCTATAATACCTGGAAAAATATATCTAATAATATTTGCACTTTAAACGTTTCTTGCAGTAAATTTCATTTCGTCAAGGGTACACGGTTATGCTGCGTTCCATTCAATTTGGATGTGGGATATTCCTACTTGACATCTCCGAAATGCATTCCACTCCCCGATATTCAGAAGATGCTCCTATTAGCTTAGCAGGGGTTTGACTCTCATTAGTGATGTCTCCTAGCAACCCAACTGATAAACAATGCTGCAGCACTTTGTGCTTCAGGTGTTTGATTATCAAAAGAAGATGTTGATGTTTTATACACCCGTTTCTGCAGGCATTTGTGAAACAAGCTTTAATATCATGTAATGTGAAAAACTCATTTATCGATATTAGTTATAAAGTGAATGTTTATCACTTACTTTGAACATCTCCCTGAGTTTCGGCATGTTTGTGTGACATCATGCCCCTGCATCTCAGCGAAATCAGAGTTCAGAATTTCTGCACAAGCCTACAAGTTGTAATTCTGACTTTAAGATGCACTTTTCATTTTGAGTTGAAAGGAACGCAGCAGTATTTTTCAACACTTGATCCGATGCTGAATGCTCAAGCGGCCTAATTTACACTTAGAAAGCTCCACATGTTGCTATAACAACACAAAAAGCACTTACCAATTTACTTGAAGTGAAAATCCGCCCTTCTTTCCTGTTTAATAAAGCAATCACACAGTCATGCAGAACATCTTGTGTTTTTAAATCCATAAGGATCTCTTTCTCAATGGCGATAGCGGCAGTGATGACGATCTCGCGCTCTTCACTTTCAAATTACGTCACTTAAAGGGTGATTGCGTCACTCAAGGCCAAATAACAAATAAATCAATCTGATTGGCTGATAAATCTGACTTTAGTTGCTCATTCATTTGCACTGTTGAGGGATTCTGTGGAAATTCTTAAGGCCTGAGGGGGTGGAGCTCAGACTCGCGTGCTGCTTCTGCTAACAAGCTCGGCTTCGGACAGTTGTCACACTTCGCTTGTAAGCATCAAGGAATAAATTCTGACTGGATAAACTTTTTGTTTTCTCTTTGTGTGTAGATTAATTAAGAGTGGAAAGTGATTAAAAATAATAGGCAAATAGGTGATTGAAATGAAAGGATGAAAAATATTTATTGATTTGCCATGTTAGGACAGCAGAGAAGGCTTTGCTGGCCCTGAGAATTCACCACTGCTGCCAACCATGTTAAAATAAAAATTTATAAAAACTGATTCTACTGATTACCATTGTCCCATGTCTGCCAACAATGTTGAGTGATGCAAACATCATCATCTGCAGCCTGAAACTGAACTTTTGACCAGAAGTTAGGAGCAAATGCACTTGTCTGTATAAGAAAGCTATAGGATGCTCTTTTGCACCCTTGCTCCCTAATTAGCAAATTACTTAAAAGGAAAGTTCAAAAATGAAAATTCTCTCATTATTGACTCACCCTCGTGATATCCCAGGTGTGTATGACTTACTTTCTTCACCAGAACACATTTGAAGAAAAATAGAAAAATATCTTAGCTCAGTAGGTCCTTAAAATGCAAGTGAATGAGAGTTCTCTTTTGAAGCTCCAGAAGTCACAGTCAGTACGGATATATGTCATCGATACTACTCCAGCTGTTAAATTAAAGTCTTCTACAGTGATACATTCACTTTTGGGGCGAAGAATATCAATATTTAAGTAATTTTTAACTACAAACCATCACTTCCGAGAGTCCAAGCAGTCTCTTATGTGATGTATTCACATTGCCATGATACAGATGTAGTCTCACGTTCTCCGCTCGATTAAGACATCCAGGATGAGCACACAGATAAATAGTGGCGTAGTGGTGGTGGTTTAGTGGTCTAAGCACATAACTGGTAATCTGGTAATCAGAAGGACATTGGTTCAAGCCCCACAGCCACCACCATTGTGTCCTTGAGCAAGGCACTTAACTCCAGATTGCTCCAGGGGGATTGTCCCTGTAATAAGTGCACTGTAAGTCACTTTGGATAAAAGCGTCTGCCAAATGCATAAATGTAAATGTAAATACAGACCTAAACCAAAACAACTAAGCTGCTGTACAGTGTTCCTCCTTCTCAATTGTAAACGGTGCTGCTCTCCCGGCTGTAAACCCTGACGTGTTTAAAACGCCAATGCGATTATGTCACATGCACATTAGGGCTGAAACAATTAGTCGTCGTATAAAAAAAAATAACAAATAAAAAAACTCTAGCCGTTTCATGTCATTTAACGTAACTTGAGATCATACTAAACTCTAATGAGGAGAGGAAAAAGACAGCTCACAGTCCAGATGCGCTCCAAACATTCACAGCTCTACACTCAAAGTATGAGGGAATTATACAAAAATACAAAAGTAAATACAGAAGCACTCTCGTTGTGGAATCAGTGGAGCTGGAGCTGCCGCTCCGCTGAGAATTTATATTTAATTTGACATTAATGAGAAGCTGAAAGAGAAGAACAGTTTATTTAATATGTTGCACTGTTGTGTATCTGGGTGCCAATCTTTCCACTATTAGTGACCCATATTTTACACTGGACATCAAGTGGTGAGCCAACACAGTAACAAAATCAAACAGAAGCACAACTACTGTACAGTACATGCAAAATTATTAACATTCCTGAATAAGAACGTTTTGTTTGTAAATGTATTAATTAGTTTACACAAGTGTTGATTTTTTGAGGTAATATTCTTTATAATATCAGTGTGTGGTTTCTAAATGTCTCTTGAATTTTGCTGGACTTTCAAAAAGCTTACATAACGCATTGTGGTTGGTTGGCACAACTTAAAGGAACATTCTGGGTTTAATACAGGCTAAGCTCAATTGAAAGCATTTGTGGCATAATAATGATTACCACAAAAATTAATTTCGACATGTCCCTCTGGGTTCCAGTGTGATACTTACAATGGAAGTGAAATACTCCCTTTTTCAAAAGCATAACCATAAGACATAAATTATATGTGTGTAAACATGATTTTAGTGTGTGAAAATCACTTACTGACATTTTCTGTGTAAAGTTATTGCCAATTTTACAACTTCGTTGATGATGTAATGTCAACAAACCCTAAAATAACTGTAAAAATAACAATTTAATCAACTTTACAGCTCAAATAATACATGAGTTTTAACAGAACACATAATGCAAGTGCTTTTATAAAAATGATAAGCTTCCAATTTCTGCACTTAAACCCTCCAAACATTTTGCCCCATTCACTTCCACAAAAATCTTTGCATTTTTTTTAAAGAAAATTAGGAATGTGTCAAAATACAATTTTGTGGTAATCAACATTATGCCACAAATGCTGTCGATTGATCTTGTATTGAACCCAGAATATTCTTTTAATGCAGTCTTGAACGTAATTTGTTTTCATAAGCTGGATGATTTGGCATCAGCTGCGAATAATTATGTGCATTTGTTTTTAGTACATTGCAACATCAATCCCATATCTGTTGGTTGGGTTTTCCTCAGGAGTTTTCTGCTAGACCCTATTTGCTGGGTTTTTCCCAGAGTTTCCTGTGGATGCCACTTGCTGTATATTTAGTTTGTACATTTGTTAAAAGTTCTGTCACACAGGCAGAACTTTGGGTTATGATTCACAAGGGATAAGCTACACAATTGTCATCAATAAACTCCCAACATCTGGTCAGCCAAATACAAGATAATCTAACAGCTGTCTGTATATTCATTTTGATTCATTTTAAATGTTACAAAAAAGCTGTTAAAATATGCCCTGCTAAAGAACAATATGCTATGCATTCAAAAATAATTTTGAGGAAGTCTGTTTGGTTTTTCGTCTTCTGGTTAGGATGGACTTTGATGACGAGGATGGAGAGGGACCCAGCAAATTTTCAAGGTAAATTTTTTGTGATCACAGGTTTTCCAAACAGACAAATAAGACCATACATAATGTCCATTCTTTTAAATTTTTATTGTTCGATCATGTCTGCCGGCAGTGCCACAGAGTTTGTGCCATTTCAAGACATCTCATGTTTTGTTGTCCTCAACTTATGGTTTCCTTTCAGTCCATGTTCTTTTTAAAGGAGCTGTATCCATAATTACGCTGCGGCTGACGGTAATGATCCTGCACTGTTAGCTCTAGCATTGGAATGGAGACACTGCCCCCTGCTGGAGGTGGAGGAGTCACTCCAGTAATTTCTCTCCCTCTAACGATGAATATTCTGTCATTATTTACTCACCGGCATGATGTTCCATGCCTTTACACTGGTGTTTGTTTTCTGTGGAACACAAAAAACTGAAATTGTAAAGAATATTCATGTAGCTCTTTTCCATACAACAACAGTTCACAATAACCAAGGCTGTCAAGCGTTAAAAAGGACAAAAACACAATAAAATATACCATAAATGGAGTCCATTTGACTTGCAGGACATATTCCTAGTTTTTTTTTGTAGACAAACCATAGCTTTATGTTGACATTCTGTGCTAGAAAATGCTAGTGCTTCTCGTGTGTGTTGTACCACCAGTTCAAATATGTGTAATGGAGAATGACATTTGAGAGCTCTAGCGGAGATAATCAGTGAATTAATATTTACATTTCTGTCTGTTCCTCTCACAATTCTCATATGGACTTCTATGGTGTTTTTCATTTTTGGAGCGATACAGCCATTGTCACGATTAACTGTCAATGAATGGAGAAGAGCTATGGAAAAATTGCTTCAAAATGTCTCTGTGTTCCATGGTTCCAAAAAATAACAACATTTAAGTCTGGAACAACATGAAGGTCAGTAAATAGGACTTAAATTTCATTTTAGGGTGATTTTTTTTTTTTTCTTTAAACATTATAGGGTAGCTATATACAGTATACTCTTAATAATATTTCATACCATGGTCTATTCGAATACTCAGTTCTGATTGGCTGGAATGTGTGTGTTAAAACTGTTTAATGCACAGGTAGTTCCAGTCAGTTTTAATCACCATTCTATATTAATGCACCTACTCTGCTGTTCTCCATAATGAGACATTGCGAGAGTTGTATGCCTTGGTTCAGCCTCTGGATGTGAATATGCTACAGGAAAAAAACGGGAGAGACACTGGGGTACATACACCCTGTATTACTGAGTCCAACCTGGAGATAATTAGAAATGCACCTGCATTTTCCCCTTAAACACAGATAAGGCTTATCATGATTTCATTCTTAATTCAATCAATCCTGCAGCCTTAATGGGTACCATAAGTCTCAGAAGTCAAAGTCTGCAAGTTTCAAAATGTTTTGGATTGTTTTCGCCTCGACATATAAGTGCCACTTTAACTACTGTCTTGACTTCAACACTAGATTTTCCTTTTTATTGTAAAAATGACAACGAATAGAAATTAAATATAACATGTTCTTAGAAGCCCTTGCCAACCCTTCTACATTATGTGACTCATGTCCAATTATTCGTACGGCTTTTGAATTAACAAACTCGAATGTTATATTATCCCACTACTTTATCTCTGTGTCTGATTTAGAATAGGCAGAACTCCCGTAGATACAATTAACCGTTATTGTTTATCTTCCAGTCACAATTTGCGCTGCAGAAATCAGTGACAGCTGTATGCTGGCAAGTGACCATGGTATAAGCGTGATAATCCACGGCTAGGTGTGCGTTAAAGGATTTGAATGCTCTTCCACTTTGTGTCGGGTGGTTCTTTGCCTCCAGGTCATGCATTAAAATTGCACACCTAGCTGTGGATTATCTCTTATATACAGTATATGGACATATAATGCTTGAGTTTTAAGAGTTTTAGGTATTTTTTTTTAAGCAGGTAGATGTGTCCCTTACAGAGTGGCACACTTACTAAGGGAAGATTGTTTTTATTTCTTACTCCAAAAGTGAGTTTATATCCTGGGATACAGACACATTAAGTTGTTTAGTTTGTCCTTGTTGTTGTTTTTCATCATCCTGTGATCTCTGTCCATTATTTAAACATTTTCAACACGGCACGGAAATTTTTTTTATATATATATATTAACAAGTATCTTGTTCTTGTTTTCAAGTAAAAATATCTAAACATCCTCAGAACAAAGTACTTTTACCTTATAATCACAACTGAAAAAGATATCATGGTTTGTTTTCAGAGTATCTATATTCAATGTTAAGTGGGTTTAACATTGTGGTGCAACCAGATACTCATTAAGAATAGGATTTTTGCAGTAAGCACACAAATAAGCCATACAATATAATAAGATTTATAATCACATCACTTTAGCAGCAATGATAAAAAAATAGAAATAAACGTGTGTATAAAAGTAATTCATACGATTTTGATAATGTTTCGTATTATTTCATCTCTTTTTTTTTCTTTTGTTAGGTATGACGATGATCAAATTCATGGTGATAAGGAACGCTATGCCAGGTAGGGCTGTCTCGCAGAAGTTCCCTCAGGATAGCTAGAAATCAGGCTAGGCAGAACAGAGGGCCCACCTGCTACCAAAAAGGACTCAACTTCATTCTTTCACCTTGGCCTCACATGACCGAATCTGTCTAGATGTAATCTTAAATGGGTGTTTAATTGTCCTCGGCTGACACGCTCATCTGAAATTGTCGCGCCACGTTGCTTTGAGCCATTGCACTCTATGGACTAAGACAGCAGCCTGGCCTTTGAAGATTTATTGATTCACATTTTCTACTTAAGAGATGTATTGGTTGGTATCTGTCAGCGCTGTGTTTATTACCGAAGACTCAGCTAAGTCACAAAAATAAACTGAAAAGTTGGGTGTCTTAAATTTTCTTCTGTGGCACTTCTTTAACTGTAGTTTGACTCATGAGAAAGAAGTGCAGTGGTAAATCATCCCAAAAAAATTATATTGTGGATTGTTACAAGTTCAACAAAAGTGCGCAAACGTTTTCATCTCAGTGTCTTGAGAGAATAATAATTCAGAATTCTTCCTTTACATTTTATCAGTTTATATTTTATCAGAGGGCAGTCATAGGTATATGGTGTTTATGGTTGGCGCCATTTTACGTTTTCAGTAGTTGATACTGATACCAAGAAAGCTTTGCTTCAAGTAGTTGTGCTATTGGCTATTATGCACATATTCAGTATTTAGAAAAAAATTATATTTTTTACAAATGTTTTGTCCTGCCTGTTTAAATGTATTTAATGCACTGTTTATATTTATACCTCGCCAAGATGACAAGATACCTCGCCAGTTTCACGAAGTGAATTGGACTAATTACGCAGAGAATGCATGCACACACGCATGTGAGCCAGTCAGACAGTACATGCTATAAATTGAGTCAGTATTCATAAGCAGGGTTTCCCACGGGTTCTTAAATATGGCAGGGTCTTAAAATATCTTAAATTCAGTTTTGTCAAAATGGCATAACAAAAGTCTTATTTATCATTTAAAGAGGTCTTAAATTTGGGGACGGAATAACAGGAATTGCGATATGCCCTTAATTATTAAATTGCTGTGATGTAATTAAATAAATATATAGTCTGTGTGCTCTGCTTGCTTCAAAGTGTAGACGTGGCACTGTTGCACATACGCACTTCAATTACCGGGGAGCTCATATTACAGTGTTTCCAGTGGTTTCAAAGAAGTTCACAATCACAATTATTGCTCATATTTGTTATATGACAAAGTTTACTTTACATTTACAGACATTTCAAATTAAGAGTCCCAGTGTATTTTGGGCTTGTTTATAGTCAAATGTCCTGTATTATGCACCAAATATGATTTTTTTTCTGGTTATTATTGGGAATTAATTTGGTTTCTTGTTGCCTCTGCGTTTGTGCCTGTGACAGTAAGGACATACTAAAAACATTTGAACACATTCAACATATACATTTTAAAAACTATTTTTTTCCAACACCTTATTATTGTATCAGCAACAAATAATCTTGTCCTACTTCTAGCTTGTGTATATATTGATTAGTGGTGTAACAATTCACTCATCTCACGATTTGGTTGGGTTCACCATACTGAATTCACGGTTTGGTTAATGATGCTTTAACTAAGCCTGAATCCAGAAAACATTTAAAAAGTTCTTTATTTTAAGACATATGCAAAACAGTTAATTTCCTTTTAAAGTTATGCTAAAAGTGCTGAATGATACATAAGAGATGTACTGGGACTAAAAATCAGGCCAGAACTGGGCAATGGTGACACCAAATGGAAATACAGTATAAGATATAAATACCCCCTATAGCATTATTAAACAAAGTATTCAGCATTTTACTGTATATACAGAAGTAGATAAATATAACATTAAACCTCTCTAAACTTCAGATCATTCTTCAACTTCAAACTCTTCCACTCCTGGTATAAGTTTCTGCAGTTTCAGCCAAACTCATCATACAACACCGGTGGATGCTAGTGTGCAATCATTTTAGAGCTCCTTGTGTGTAGTTCCATTTGTATGCCCATGTTACGTAGGCTTAGGACATTGCACATTTTGGATAGAGCAGGTGCTAAAATTAAAATTAATAAATAAAAAACTGACCCTTCTCCACGATGTGTGTAGTCTTATTTTTGAACCGCGATGTATCGTGCCATGATAAACTGTTACACCCCAATTGTATTGATATATTGGTACATAACGAATTTGTATATGAACATACAGTATTAGTTTTATTTGTTCAGTCTTAAAAAAAGCATCTAAAAAGTCTTTATTTTAAATTCTGTGTAACAACCCTGTTACTACTGATACTGTAGAAAGAATGACATGGTTACATTTTTAAAGAATTGGGGCTTTTGACATCCCTAGTAGTGAATTTGCAATACACTTATGTCGAAAGTTCAAACTTTTGAAAATTGTTGTTGATGTGCTACATATCTCTCATTACATACTAATAACAGTCATATTGTTCCCCTCTATTCATCCAGAGAGAACCACAGTGAGATTGAGCGCCGTCGGCGCAATAAGATGACCCAGTACATCACAGAACTGTCGGATATGGTGCCCACCTGCAGCGCACTGGCGAGGAAACCAGACAAGCTAACTATCCTGCGCATGGCAGTATCGCACATGAAGTCCATGAGGGGAACAGGAAACACGTCAACTGATGGAGCTTATAAACCCTCCTTCCTTACTGAACAGGTATGTAGAGAAATATCTCACGTGACCCATTTGATTTAGAACAATGGTTCTCAAATGGTTTTAAATCAGGACCTAGATTTTACATTGGATATCAAGTGGTGACCCACCGAAATATAAACATTTTTGATCATACAAAGGAAAATTATGTCCTTGTAATGGAACATTGACATTTATTAATATTACCAATAACTGTCTAGGCCAAAAAATATGCAAAATTATTAAAACTACATTGGTTTTATGAATATATTATATATCTGTATTGAAGAATGAAGAGCAAAATTTACTCATCTGGTTTCTATATGTTTCTCGACATATTTTTATGGTTTCCTGCTCTTGGCAGCAAATAATTAACTGCACCAAACACAGTGTGGTCTGAATACACCATGTTTATCCTCGCTGCAAGTGATCCCATACATTTTCTTTGACCTTGTATTTGTTTATTCATTCTTTTTTTTTTTTTTGAGGATCAGGGCATGTCACTTAACCTGTTTATATTGGTATCTACTTAAAGGGATGGTCAAAAATGGAAATTCTCTCATCGTTTATTCACCCTCATGCCATCCCAGACGTGTATGACTTTCTTCAGCAGAACACTAACAAAGATTTTGAGAAGATTTTTTTCTCAGCTCTGTAGGTCTTTACAATACAAGTGAATGGTGATCAGACTACTGTAGCTCGAAAAATCACATAAGGGAAACATAAAAGTAATCCATATGACTCCAGCAGTTAAATACATATCTTCAGAAACAATATAATAAGTGTGGATGAGAAACAGATAAATATTTAAGTCGTATGGACATACTAAGCTGAGATATTCTTCTAAAAATCTTCATTTGTGTTCTACTGAAGAAAGTCATGAAGGTGAATAAATGATGAGAGAATTTTCATTTTTAGGTGAACTATCCCTTTAATTTGGCTTGATTCTCCCAAGTGACAGATGAATTTCCAACAAAATATTGTAGAGTTTGATTGGACACACCGCAAATTATTGTACTTTATTGTTTGCATTTTACATTATTTCCGCCATCCTTACCCAAATATCAAACAGACCTGCGTCCCAGTTGAGGGCCCTCCAGTTCAGAACCAGTCTGTTTAAAAAGATTTTTTAAAATCTGTCACCAGGGTTCACAAATCTTTGTTTAAACTTAATTTGAAACACTTGGTTTACTGTTACAGGAACTGAAGCACTTGATTCTGGAAGCAGCCGATGGCTTTCTGTTTGTGGTGGCGGCTGAGACGGGTCGTGTTATCTACGTGTCGGACTCTGTGACTCCCGTTCTGAACCAGCCGCAGTCTGAGTGGTTTGGCAGCACGCTGTTTGAGCAGGTCCATCCGGATGACGTGGACAAACTGAGGGAACAACTGAGCACATCTGAGAACTCCATGACAGGTGAGAGATGATGCTATGCATTGATAGAAAAGTAGAAGACAATACGTTTCTTACACCCAAAGATCTGTAACCCCTGTAGAGAGCTATCCGTTAGCTATCCCATTCATCTCAAAGGCAGTTGCTTGGCTTGCGCATACAATGCAATCCTTTGCAAACAAATTGAAGGGTCATCATGACTGCCACCAGGGGGTGAATTGTGACAGTCCACCTCCCACATTTACACAACACTTGCTCAACAGGAAAAGTTCACCCAAAAATGAAAATTATGTCTTCATTCATCTTGTTCCAAGCCAGTTTGACTTTCATTCATGCTGCTTTTTTTCCTTTCCATTTTAAAATGAAAGCAAACTGTGACTAAACATGTCCAAAAAGTACCACGAAAGTACTACGTCATAGTTGAATTGTATGCAATCTAAATGAAATGTGCTTCAAAAGTGTATATTGCCCCCTTTAATATTCAACTACTGGGAACAAACAAGCCTGTGCAATTGACAACTCATTAGTATTAGAAGCGATGCATGGAGTCAGTGGCAGCTTTAATCATTTGCTGGTAGCCTTTAAAATAATACGCTGCTTGTTTATGAGAAATCTGTATTTAGTGTTTGAGCAAGCTGTCTATACTTGAGCTAATTAACTTTATATGAGAATGAGAAAAAAGTTTGCGGTTGCCTTTTTTTAAACTTTTTTTTTTCTTTCATGGTTAATTTTTCGAGAATAAAACAAAAGGTTCTCACATGATCAGAATCTTAACTGAGTTTGAGGGAAAATTCAAGATGTACATAATGGTGGTAGATGAAGTACCATAAATTGTGAAGGAATGTTCATCAAGTACAGTACAGATGTAAGAGTAGGTTAAAGGTATAGCATTATGCATTATAACCATTGAAAGTGTTACCGTAATTTCTTTATGCAAATAAATAACTAAAATTGGATGACTAAACAGAAACCAGAAGAAACTCCTGTCTACCATTTAAAACATTTACATTTAGTAATTTAGCAGACAATTTTATCCAAAGTGATTACAAATGACAAAAGTCAACAATATATTCAGTATCGCACTGCCCAAGTCCTCACAGTGGCTGGAGTAGTAAAGATGCTTGCACAGAATGGCTAAATTGTTCAATAGTTAGTGCATTTAGTGTGGATTAAGTGCATGTGAAACAGATGTTTTTTCAGCTGGTTCTTGAATGATGAGATTGTATCAACAGATCTTGTGGAGCTCATTCCACCAAAGTGGAACAGAGAAAGTGAATGATTGTGAAAAAGACTTTGTGCCTCTTTGCGGTGGGACCACCAGTTTCCGCTCATTCATTGACCGCAGATAGCGAGTTGGGATGGAGAACTGGAGGAGTGAATTGAAGAGGGTGCTGTTCCATTGGCTGTCCTGAAGGCCACAGTCAAAGCCTTGGTGGCCAGTGATGTGAAATCAAGAGTGGGGTGACGCGAGTTTTTTTTTATTAAAATTTTTATCATTTATGGATTCCATCCACACAAAACAATAAACACAACATAAAATACAGAATCAGTTATATGAATTAATATAATGCTGAAACCTCTCATCTCCCTGCACCGCTCCCGAAACGAGGTTGCCCTAGCCGTCTTCCACCCCTGAGAATTATTCGCCTGGCCACCATAACTCCGGCCAGGGCCCAACCTCTCACGTGGCTATCCCCAAAATGAATGACCTCCCATCACCCAAAATGCAGAGTCTGGGGCAAAATGAAAATTGTGTGTCCAACACATCACACATAAATGCTTGAATTTTCAACCAAAATTCCTGTATTTTAACACATCCCCAAAAAACATGGGTTGTGTCCCCGTCTTCTGATTGGCATCACCAGCAGGTGGGTGTGTATTTAAGACCAAGTCTATACAATCTAGAAGGGGATACACTCTTGAATCTCTAGATGTAGAACTGATGTTTTTTTAGAATCTTAGCCCACACCCCCTCCTCGAATACCAAGTTTATATCTCTCTCCCATATCCTTTTGAGAGAAGTTAAAGCTCCATCCCCCAGACTCTGAATTAACAAGGAGTAGTACACTGATGCCTCATTACATTTTTCCAAAAGCAGTAATCACCACTTCTAGAGTATCTGCCCTTTTAGGGGGGGGTGTATGCTACACCCAAAAATAGTACAGAGCAGATGGCACAGCTGAAATGTTAGACCAAATTTTCAAACGATCTCAACACACCATTCTCATATAGGTCACCGAGCGTATTAACACCCCTCACAATCCACTCCGACCAGCAGAAAGGGGACTCAACAATAGACAACTTTGGGTTTAGCCATATGCTCGAGGCTATAAATAAATAAATGTATGAATTTAACACTGAACACTTTTGTCCATACTGCGTTCAGATGCGAGATAATGGGGTGCGACTTAACTTCTCTGGTTAGTTTAATAGAAAGGCTTTGTAATGGTAAAATAGGGGCAAGAGCTTTGTTCAATTCCAAACCAGGGAAAGTCTCTCTCAGGTGGAAGTGACCAATGAGCTAAATGTCTGATACGAATGCATAATAATAAAACTAATTCTTGGATAAGCCTAGCCCACCTTTGTCAACTGGCCTATGTAACTTATTGAAATATAACCTGGGACGCTTTCCATTCCAAATGAAGGACTTGGCTATGCTATCAAATTGCTTGAAATAAGAGAAGGGGGCATCTACAGGGAGAGACTGTAGTAGATAGTTGAATTTTAGAATACAATTAATTTTAATAACATTAACCTTTCCAATCATCAATAAATGTAATGAAGCCCACCTACCCATATCAAAATTAACTCTTGACTAAATCACATAAATTTGCTAGGAATAAAATACCCAAATACTTAATGCCCTGTTTGGGCCATTGAAAGGTGCCCGGCTGTAAAGCAGTTACTGGACAATATGCAGTCAGAGCCAAAGCTTCGGATTTAGACCAATGAACTCTTAAATTTAATTTAAATTTAAAAAAGGAATTTATAATTCTGTGGAGGCAAAGCGTAGATTTAGTGGGGTCGGAGACGAATAACAAAATATCATCCACATAAAGTAAAAGCTTATGTGCCACACCTCCCGTCATCACCCCTGGAAAATCATCCTCCTTTCTTATGCTGCTAGTGGTTCCAGGGCAAGACAGAACAATAATGGGGATAGAGGGCAAACCTGCCGAGTGCCCCTATCCAAAGTAAAATATCAAGCAAAAATCCAATTTGTTTGTAATGCTGCTACAGGGTGTCTATAAAGTAACTTAATCCATCCAATAAAAGTATTTTCAATACCAGATATTTCCAGATTCTTAAAAAGATAATCCCGTTCTACCATATCAAACGCCTTTTTCGGCATCAAGTGAGATGGCCACAACTGGAGTCTGATCATTCGTCACTGACCACATGATATTGATTAGACACCTAATGTTATCAGAAGAGCTACAGCCCTGAATAAACCCCAGCTGATCTATATGAATAAGAAATGCCATAACTTAATCGGTTAGCCAGAATTTTTGACAACATTTTTTAATTTAACTTAAAAAATGTTGGATGGGAAGTTGGATGGGAACTCTTACACTCGTTTGGATCTTTGTTCTTTTTAAGAATCAGACTAATCTGGGTTCATGGTTGGGGGAAGCTTTCCATTCTTTAATGATTCTGTATAAACTTCTAACAAAAGTGGAGCCAGATCTGTAGCATAAGATTTTGAAAAAATTCAGCCACAAAACCATCTGGCCCCGGAGACTTGTCTGTAGGCAATGCCTTAATTACTTAGCCAAGCTCCTCCAAGATTATCTCAGAATCATTCTAATGGTTCCAGAAAGTTTTTAATATCTTCATCAGTAGACGAAGACATGGAACTATAAAGATCAAGATAGAACTTTTTAAAAGCATTATTAAGATCAATGGCTAAAAATTAAGGTACAAATTTCACGACCAGCAGATTTCACTGAGGGAATGTTAGAGAAAGAGTCTCTCTACTCAAAGTATTTGCCCACTGACAAAGAAATGATCAGTCTATAATTGTAATGGTTAATTTGAACAGTGAGAGACAGAATAACAACAAAAAAAAATCCAGAAAACAATAGTAATTTATATTAGGGACAATAGTATCGGGTCAATTCTCCGAGGCCATCAGATGACATATGGCACTTCAGCTCTGCCTCTGCACTTTTAATATTTCCTTCCAAATCCACAAGTTCTCGTGCTTTGGATTTTTTTATGAATGAGGCTTACTGTATGATCTGACCCCTAAGAACCACCTTAAGTGCCTCCCAAGCCACACCCACAGAAGATACTGAGGACCAGTGGGTCTCCATATACACATTGATTTCAGACTTTAACATTTGTTGGAAATCAGGATTTTGCAAAAGGTATACATTAAGGCGCCAACTATATGATTTATTTTTCTCTGTATGTGGCAGCACCTCTAAACTCACCAGGGCATGATCTGAGACGAAGATGTTTCCAATTGAACAAGCCACAACAGATGAAAAAAAAAACATCTATTCTAGAATAAATCTTATGGCTGATGAAAAAAATGTACGGTCCCTACCAGATGGGTTCAAAAGTCTCCAAATATCTGTAAGCCCAAGATTTGTACACATCCTGTGAACCGTCAATGTTGCTTGAGGGGGCTTAGACACTTTTGCTCCACTATGATCAAGGACTGAGCCCATCAAAAGATTAAAGTCTCCTCCCAATGTTAAATCATGAGGGGTGCCAGCGACTTGAAACATCCCTTCAAGATCTATAAAAAAGCCCTGATCATCAGCATTATTTGCGTAAATATTAGCCAAAATCTGCCTTTGCCCCTGAGTTTTAGCTTGAACAATAATAACTTTCAAATGTGTCATTAATCTGTTTGAGAAATTTGAATTGTAGATGTTTATTTATCAATATAATGACTCCCCTGCTTTTACTTGAGCCAGCACTGAAGAAAACATGTCCACCCCATATCCTCCCAAATTTTCCAGCTTCCTACGGGGAAATATGAGTTTCTTGAAGAAACACTATCATATTTCTTACGTTTAATAAAATAAATAATCTTCCTTCTTTTTATGGGGTGCCCCAACCCATTCACATTACATGTGGAGAGATGAGAGCTAACCCACTCATATTAACATTTGACATTTTGATATAATAGAAAAAATAGAGTGTGTGTCAAAAATAAATTTATAAAGACCACAATTTCAGCATTAGTGCAACAATCAAACCCCAAACTTCCCCCCGAACAAAACAAACAGAAAAAAGAAAAATGTGCATTAACCCCACGCACGACAGTGCCAACCGGTGTCAATCCCTCTAAACTCAAAAGGTCCATGTATGCCTATGAGAGCCCCCACGATTGCTGTCGGATTGCTCAATTTTGCCTAACAAATTTGTAAGGCAAAATTCCATAACAGAAAATACTATGTAAAACTAACCCAGCCAATAGGCAGAATACACACAAATAAAGTGTAGATTCATTCACAGAACTGTCTCGAAGGTGTGTTCTTCCACAAAACAAAGTCCAGCCAATATAAAACAGTTCAGTTTTCTCAGACAGACAAAGGAATGTTTAGTGAGCCGGCTGTTTATGAGTGCAGATGATGTAATCATTCCAATGTCCCGCAAAAATACTCCACAAAACAAACTCCAACGAACAGGAGGCATAAGCACAAGGAATGAACAGATTCATCCACAAATGTCCCGAAGCAGTGTTATTCCACAAAACAAACTCCAGCCGCTAGGTGGAACCAGCACAAAAACAAACAAAACATGCTGGTTCCTCAGATGGTCAAGAGTCAAATTCACTCGGAGGCCGCATAAAAATATATACCATGATTTTCTCAGTCCGTCAACTTTGTAAAAGTCATCCTTTGTGTAGGCATGTGGATATTTTGCGGTCACGCATAGTGTCCATTCTCAATCTAGCCAAAAACTTCAGTGTAAAAGCGAACTTCTGTCAATGCAAAAGCCCTTTGGAGTGTCATTCAACAAAACAAACTCCAGCCGCTAGACGGAACCAATACAAAAATAAACAATAATAATTTAGCTTCCTCAATCCGCTCACATGGGAAACACCCAATGGTTACTTACCCATTGTTTTTATGAAAGACAATGCTTGTTTTGCACACAAATATACCTTGCGGCCATCTTTGGTGTATTCTAAGTTTGGCAAGAATCATCAGAGCAAAGAGATCTTCCGTTGATGTAAGTGTTTCTTCCTTGAACCGATCACGTTTCTCTCTTGTCGAAATAGCAAAGTCTGGGAACAAGAAAATATTGTGATTTTTCCAAGAAAGCTTTCCTTTGCTCCTCACCTGGCGCAAGAGATCTTTACCAGATGATCTCAGAAATTTGGCTCAGCGGAATTGCGAGCCGGGCTCTGTGAGCTCGCTCGATTTCCAGTTTATGGACTGTTATGTCGAACAGACTCAGGAAGAGCACATCTACGAATTTCATCATACCTCTGCCCTCCTCATGCTCAGGAACAATTTGGATGTTATTCCTGCGGCTCCTATTCTGCGGGGAGATTAGCGGATTATTTTCCTCTCCGATAACTCCAGAATATCAATCTGTTTCTCAACATCTGCCACTCTTGTAACCAACTCAGAGAATTTTGTTTCCTTCACTGTAATCGATCGACATATTACAGCGAGATCTTCCAAGTTAGCAACAACCTTCGTCAGCATCACAAGCATGTTGGACAGTTGATGCTGAATTTCCAAGTCGAGTCCCCGGTCTGCAGGCATGTCGGGGCTTTCATCTTGAACACCTAAGTGTCTTTTGATATCTCCAGAGCCCGATGATTTTGACTTCTTTGCCATAATTAGCTCAAAGAGCAAATGTGCCACTGGGTGTATCGAATTCCACCTGATTCTAACATAAAAATAAAATAAATGAGCAAAGTGTGCAGAGCTCGCAATCGACACATCTGCTCCTCTCATGGGGTCACGTGTACCCTCCCATCTGCAGTGTCTTAATTATGCTAGATGGGAAACTGACCAACAGGGCATTACAGTACTCCAGTCTTGAAATGACCAGAACTTGGAGCAGGAGCTGCGCTGCATATTCAGACAGGATGATTTTCCTGATTTTGTAAAGCACGAACCTGCAAGACCACATGGTTGATAAGACGTTGGCAGTGAAGTTAAACTGGTCATCCACCACCACTTCCGGGCTGTCCTGGTTGACGTTAGCATAGCTGAACCAAGATAAATATTGAGGTTGTTGCCATCAAACAGGTTGGCTGGGATCTTGGCAAGGCTGAGCTGAAGGTGACGTTCTTTCATTCAGGCCGAGATCTTTGAGAAGCAGGCAGAAAAACGAACTGAGACAATGAGGTTGTCGCAAAACACACCTTTTAAATTTTTTTATTCTTATATTTGTTTTAGAATTTGTACAATTATTTTACGGTTAATGTTTTGTGTGAAATTTGACTCCAATCCATTTAGGTTTTAGTAGTCTAAACAGGACAGAAACACAAAATCAGATTTTTCAAGCCTGATCCAAATCACGTACGTAGGTGATTTGGAATCCAATTAAAATCTGAACGAGCAGATCAGATTTCTTGTGTTTTTTTTCATAATTTGTCAAGTGCTGTGATGAGAAGACATGTACTGCATTCCAAATGGCATAAATGATGCCTTCACAGGACATTTAGAAGACAAACCAATAATGATAGCCACGCTGTAGGATCGTTACACATAATTTTCAATACATTTGGATTTAAAATTTGAGTTCTGAATGACCATTTTTGAAACCTTTCAGCCCTTTGAAAGTGTAAAGTTAAGTCTAAAAGGGGAATATCTTCTGAACGGAATGCATCCATATGTCATGTATATGTTACAGAGCATCCAAAGCAGTGCAAAACTCTTCTAAATTGGCTTTGGAAGAGATGCGCGAAAAAGGTGCGTTAACCCACACCGGCTGCAAGCCACCACAGCGCGATGAGATTGAATGTCTTGTGCGAATATGGTAACAAAGGTTCAGGTTGGGCAGATAAAGAAGGAAGTGGGAACCGGTTCACATGAGTCCATTTTATTCACAAATAACCAGCAATCGTTGTAAAGCTTCACTCAAAACACAAGAAGGCTTTTCAGCATCACTCAAATGAACAGTCTGCTTTTCAGCTTCACACAACACAAGGCTCTCTCTCTCAGGGGACAGACATGAAGACTCAGGTCTGTCCGTCTGTCACTTCTCTCTGTGAACTGGCTGTCATTTTATCTCCTCTGACTCTCATTGTGAACATAGAGATGGTAATTAGTCAGAATCCATCTCGGGTGGATATCCTTACCGCTTTCTCTCTCCCCAGATGGGCCTCGACCACGCCCTCACCTCCACAGGGACACTTGAGCATTTTGAGTTCTTCAGTAAAGGACAACGATCAAAAGTCTCACTGTCCGACCTTTTTATGCTTTACTATGGATCATAAAACCTTTATTAGGGGGCATCTGCTACCCGATAAGTCACAGAACAATAGGCGTCCTGTATGGGATAAAATACGGGATGTCTGACAAAAATGGGACAATTCTGAACCTAGCATTAATAAACATTGCATATGCCACCTCTCCTATTTTTTTAAGCCGTTTTCTGTAAATAATATGTTAATGTGATGAGGATGAGGGCATGTGATGATCCGCACTAGGCACTGCCAGCAAGGAATCAGCTGATCAGCGAGATAAAGGGGAGCCGGAGGCGCAGTTCGAGAGAGACGCACACAGGTGCTTTGCGTGGTTTTCTGGTTGTTTGTTTGTTTTATGTTGAGTTTCTTATTAAATTTGATTATGTTCAGTCAGTTCCCCTCTCCTCCTTGCCCGTCCTTTATCTGTTACAGTTAACATTTGGATGCCCTCATGAAAAACATCCATTGATAAACACTCATGCATGGTGAACATACTCAAGTTTGCATTATTACTTTGGCAACTAATGTAGACATGCTTGCACAAGCGACTGCAGTCTGAACAGCAAAAAATCTGATCTGTCCACATGTAGCTAAAGTCTAAAAAAAATCAGATTTGAGAGAAAAAAAATCTGATTTTTCCTGCAGTGAGAACAAAGCCCTAGTGTCACTGGTTACTATCAAATCCTTGTATTTACAACAACTGGTTCTTCAAAGGTTTTTCAAAATGTCTTGTTTTATATTGCACAACATGCCAACGCAATTGTGTCACAAAAGAGGCCGCGTGATCGTTTCGCTTTAGAAGATATTCATTTAACCACTGGAGATGTATAGATTACTTTTACTATGGTTGTCTATGCTTTTTGGAGCTTTAAAGTGCTGATCACCATCTGCTTGCATTGTGAAGACATACAGAGCTGAGATATTGTTCTTAAAATCTTCATTTGTGTTCAACGGAAGAAAGTAATACGCATCTGGGATGGCATGATGGTGAGGAAATGATGAGAGAATCTTAATTTTTGTGTGAATTATTCCTTTAAGTTAAACCCTTTGTAATGTTCTTGGGGTGTACTCAAACTTCATAAAATAGGCACTGATCTTCATGTTAATCATTAGAAAACAAACAGTCATGTTTAATGGGCAGCATATGTGGCATCGAAGCACTTTTAGAGGAATGTCTTTTTGTGGCAGTAATGTAAACCAAATCTGCAATTCCTCAAGACAAAATAGTTTCAGTTTATGTAGACTGAACGGCCTGTTTCAGTCACATCACAACAGTTTAATCAAATACAGGTCAGGACTTTGATTCTGCCCTCTTAAACGAGGAGATTCTTGTTCACCCTGTTAATGATTAACCTCATTGTCAATTGCATGACCCATCAGCTTGCTTGGGTTTTTGTTCATTTTCAAATGCTCTCTTTGTACTGTATAATTTACTGGTCGGACAGTGATTGCGAGCTATACGTTTACTGAAGCACCATTAACTCTGTTACACACCACGCTTTACAGTTCCAATGAGATTTTGGTGTTGTCATACAATGATTTGTTTTCTCCAGATATAAAGCTTTGTTCATTTACCGAAATGTTTCATTTGTGCTTTTTTTGAAGCAGGAATGCTGTGGGATATCAGGATGATAAACTTTGATAGGGAGCAGGGAGAAGCATTAATATATATATTAATAAAACCTCTCTTATAAGCATTTTGCATTTGTTTTCTTTGAGTTGACTATAAGCTTTGTTCCAAATTCTAGTGAGCTGCCTTCCTAAGCAGCCTTTAAAGCATCATAGGTGCGCTTCCAAAATCAAGGCTGTTTCAAGTGTAAGTTACAACCAGGGCTGCTTCTGAGCATATGGGGGCAGATCATATTTAGTTGCACCCTATAACTGTCTAATTGAGCCATAACAGCTCTCTGAGTCTTACTTGCAGCTTTTAGTAAAATAAAAAAGCTAGAAACGACCCTAACATTATAATGCCTAATAAGATGCCTTCATTTGGTCAAATTCTAAGGCAGCATTACAGTTATTTCTACACAGCTTATTCTACATTATATTTTGGGGAGTTAATGCTCTTAACCACCATAAAAACAATTTTATGCTCATTGAATCTTTCATGTGTTTCTCATATGCCCTAAATAAAGCTTCCCCTCACTGTCTGTTATTGTTCACTAGAGGGCGCTAGTAACATATCACAGAGCTCTATCTTGTGTTCTCCTTTACAGACATGACAGCGTTTGTGACTAAACACAGGAAGTTTTATATTTGTTTTTCTCAGATAAAGAGAAAAACATTTTCACTGTTGGTAACTTCTCGATCTCAGCCTTCTTGAAATAGAACCGATTATTTTGAAGGATTTGTGTCATTTGTAGCTCATAATCCTTGAGATACTTCTCTCTAAACATCAAATATGACATGAACAAATAGTTATCATTATTTTGCCATTTTTATTTGCTTTTTATTTTAATATATATATTTTTAAACATTTAATATTTGTATTTTAAGTTTATTTTCGCATGTTTGTTTCAGAAATGGGCTCATTCTTCATATGTTGCTCAATACATCTGAGTTGATATGACTTATGGCAGATCTTCTAATTGTGATAATTCCCCTTTAGCAGTTTAGATTAAAATATCTTAAGAGAGAATTGATCTCAAAGACTCAAATCAATACTTTAAACCATGATCAGCACCGTAGCGTTTGGCTGGCGAAAAGATAATCCAAATCTTCATAAAAGAATATTAATATTATTTTAATCATTATATGTATTTATTATTTATAGCTAAACACTTATACAATACATTTGTTATTTTGTGTATATAAAGTTTATACAACATTGTAGATATAATAATATATATAGGCCTATACAAACATTAATAGATTATTAATAGATATTTCTGTATAAAATAATGTATAGGCCTTTAGATATTTATTGCATGTTATTAACATTAACACTGGCTGAACAGAAAGTAATTTTAAACACAAACTCCACCAATTATTTTCAGTTGCATTTAGTCTTGGCTTGATTTTCAGCAGATTTTTGTATTTATTTTATTTCAGTGTCATAGATTTTAATCCAAATTAGATGAACTTGACAAAAAATGTGTAAATGTTTAATGATTAATTGTATAGTGATGAGGGTTGTGTGATTGCATAACTGGTCCCTTCAAAAGTTGGTGTTCTCTTACGTGGTTGGGAAACTATGAAAACATGCCACATCACAGCAAACAGCACTTCCCTTTTACTATGTTCTTTGCCACGTTTCAGCTGTAGATGACTCTTAAGAACCAAGGCCAATGTAGACTGTCTACATTGTAGTTAATGCATGGATAAATTGCACTGATTATAAGCATCATAAACTTTTATGAAGTATATTACTCCCTGACAACTAAAGCAGTACCTAAATAAATAAAATGGGTCATACCAATTATTATTTACAATATTAATATTTTATTTTAAATTACTATTGAAATTAGGGTACACTAAGATCAGGTGTAACACTTTTTCCCATACTGATTAGAATAAAAATGCATTTTTTTTTCACATGAGACACCTTTGTCATCTGTCCATTAACAAAATAAATGTCAAAAACCTACATACACCCTATTTTTCACCATTAGTGTGTGAAGACAAGTACATGCTGTTGTAGCATGCAATCTTTTAATGTGCTAAATAAGGCATTATTTAAGTTAACTTAAGTTAAATAAACTGACACATTTCATACTCTGATTGTTTTCAAATATATCTAATGCTTGCATATACACCAATTCTATCATAGCTGCTGGAACTCCTCTCTTGGTTTTTCTAACCCTGATACAAGGCATCAAGTGACATAAACACACATGCAAATAAACATAAAATACACACTTACAATATTTTTTGGACTAAATCTGCTAATTGCCACTGCATAATTTTCTGTCTATCTATTTACACTGCATAATGATCTACCAATCTGTCTGTCATTTATTTATATATATATATATATATATATATATATATATATATATATATATATATAGATATATATATAGATATATATATAGATATATATATAGATATATATATAGATAGATAGATATATATATAGATAGATAGATATATATAGATATATATGTAGATATATAGATATATATATAGATATATAGATATATATATAGATATATAGATATATATATCTATATATCTATAGATATATATAGATATATATATATATATATATATATATATATATATATATATATATATATATATATATATATATATATATATATATATATATATATATATATATATATATATATCGATATATATATATATATATATATATCGATATATATCTATATCTATATATATATCTTTCAAATTTCTCTCATAGTGAGAGGATGCATTTGTGAATGTATACACTGATAATTAGTATTCAAACTTGCACGAGAAAGGAAATATTTTAATTGTTACTTGGTCTACCCTATCATTATAATGCTATATTATTATTGCTTTTGCTTTAAAAGGGTGCTTTTGTAAGAATGATGTGGCAGCTGGGAAACACTTCTAGTATTATATCTGCGTATAAGGCACGATCTAATCCTGTTATGTTAAATGAACCTGCTCGGGAACAGACCTGTTGCTACAACAGCAACTCCAGGTTCGATTCCTGGCCTACATGACTCCACATCCTGAAGTGTCCTTGGGTAAGACACTGAAGCCCAAGTTGCTCCCAATGTCAGGTTACCGCCTTGCATGGCAGCTCTACTGTCATTGGTGTGTGTGTCTGTGTGAAAGAGTCACAGTGTAAAGCACTTTGAAAAAAGTGCTATATAAGTGCAGACAATTTACCATTTACTTTGATTACGAAGACAAAACTGAATACATGTAAATATATAAAAGCACAAAACAGGGATTTTGTTGAGTTGTGTCTCGCTGCTCCATTCACCTATACATTGATATGTTCGGAATGTGATACTACCATACTAATCTTTGTATTTTTGCAGTATATACACTTTCTGTTATGGTATGCTGCCAGTCATTTTCTACACACGCTCTGCTCATAATTGTCAAATTAACCTACATTACATACTACTTTATATCTGCAGATAATTGTGTTATCTTACACATACTGGTCTGTACCCTACTTAATGAATTCAATGCAGTATATACTGCCTGATAATTTATTTTATAGTAAGGAAAAAAAGTAGTGTGCTTCATTGTGGTCACATGACCTTATGTTGCATATGAGTGGCATTAAGTTATCATCTAAAAAAAAGATGATTGTTTTGCGGTATCAATTAAATGTTTTTTTTGGGCATTCTGATTAAATAATCAGTTAATGATATTAAAATCACAATTCATATGTCACACAAAAAAGGTAAAGTCAAGCGAACTGCATTGCAGGAGAAAGAATTGAATTGTGCTCAAATACTGCTTATTTTGGGTCATTATTTGGGATTACATCCGGGTTTTTGTTTAGTTTAGTTTTAGATTTTCATTTAGCTAATTATTTCTGTTTACAAAAGTAAAATAAGGTTTAGTCTTAGTTTTATTTTGCAATAACCCTGGATCGCTGACCCCTGTGCCAAGCATTGACTGTAAAATTAAATTATAGCGATAGCTAAACAAGATCCAGTGTGGTGTCAGACAGCCCTTTTCTATTTCCTTTCCAATTTTCTTTTATTAAAATGTTTTGCCATATGAGAACATCCACTCACATATTAAAACATCTTTACACTTGGCAAAGGTGCGGGCAGTGTGCGGTCACAGTTGATTGTCAACGTATTGTGAGATTATAATTTTTTGACCAGTCGATGCTGAGGCTCGGACAACATTTAAATGAGACATGAGGTCAAAGAGCCGTCGCAAAACAGGGAATTCACCATATATGAAAAGGGGCATCTGAATTCATATCTCTGTATAAATCTGTTGCATAATTTCACTCATCTTGTCTAGCTTCCAATGGTTTGGCGGTAACATGAAACATTCTAAGCTGATTTTTCTGGCAAATAGACATTGGGATCCAGAATTCTGAGACAATAATTTTACATTTGTTTTATTTTAATACTTTTATTAAAAATTGTATTCAACATATCCATTTGAGTGAATGTCCTTCTGCGCGGGCATTGTGTTTTTGTCTTCTCTATATGCAACGCATCAATTAAATTCATTTAAACTGACTGATGTCAGTTCAGAAGACTCTGGGTTGTCAGTCAAGTTTTAAACTTTCAATGTATGGAGTCATGTGACAAAACAACATGGCATCGTTCTCAGCAGAGTTTGTCTTTGGGAGAAACGTCAACAAAACTACATCTGGTAAGAAAGTTTTTATATTGAAACCTGCTTGAGTCAAAATCTCAAGTTTCATCCTATATGCCAATTTTTTTTTACATTTGAGCATTTTATGCAAAATGGCACACTAATAAACACAATGACCACAACAGTGTACAATAGTGCTAGTTTCTCATTAGAAATCCTATATTTATTGTGCATTTTCACATTGAGGAAAAAAACTTTTTTGCTTTCAGAGGTTTTATATGGAGTTTGTCAGTAAGGATGAGACAAAAGATCCAAGTGTGGAGAACAATGATCAGTTTATTAATATAAACACAGCAAGGCTGGCTGGTAAATCTTCGAGAGAGGAACCCGGCAACGACTGCAGCATAAAGAAGGATGGTGTGCGAAGTGGTCATTTAGAGTAGATCCTTGAGGAATCCAGAGAGGATAGCATGTTCATAGGCTTGTGCGTAGTGGTCGTGTGTAGAGCAGTCCCGGTGCAGAGAAGTATCACTGAGGAGAAACTCAGAAGAAGCGTAAAGGTTGCGATTATGTGCCGCTCGTACGCAGGAAACTGGCATGATCAGCGTTAACATGGAAATAATCAAGGCTTCCATGTCAACGCTGATCACGCCAGTCAGTGACGCCTGAATGAAACAGAGAGAACGTAATGACAAAAGAAAACAAACCAGCGTACTCACAAATTCAGAGTTGGAATAAAAATAAGGTGCATTTCGGTCATTCGCTAAATAAGGAGCAATGGAGATGATGTGAGAACCCAAATGCAGTATTTATTTACTAAGTGAATAACCAACATAAACTAGAACAAAGAGACTTAGCTGGACTTGACTAAGATGGATTACCACAAACAAGAACAACATCATTACACAATCAATACACTACAAAAGGACAATGGCAAACATCAGGGCTTATATGCATGGACATGGGTAACATGTTGATAAGACAACCAATGACAAGATGGAACTAATAAACAAGATAAAAAGACTATGAAACATGAACCGATGAGAACAACACATGAAACATGAGGGTCACAAGACAAACAGGGAACTCACATGACACAAAGGAAACAGGAACTAAACTTTCAAAATAAAAGTCTAAAGACACAACAGAACATGTTACAGTTTCAAATCAAAAAGAGAAATGGAAAATGCACACAGTCACTCTCCAGATGATCCATGTTATCCCAAAATGATTGGAACATCTTCTAAAGAGCATCTTATGTGCATCAAATGGACACTAAGACGTTAACATTGACAATGTTACAAAATTGCTTATTTTTCAAATTTTAAGTTTTATTTGTTTAAAATTGTTGTAAATTGTACATTTTAAATAAAATTTTAAATCCCAGATTTTTAGTGTGGTCTTAAACTTTTGGACACCACTGCATGTCACAAAGAATTAAGGAGTTGTTTACATCTCCACAAGTTGTGCAAGGAGGTTCCTTTCCAATCAAAGAAGCACTCAAGTTTCTTAAGGAATTCCGTGCTTGCAGAACGTCCAGATAAAATATTGCAGTTAGAGTTGGAGTTCTTGATGAGGTTTTGACAACCTCATTTGTTTAAGTGATAAAGTGATCAAATTAAACTTCCAAGGGAGATATTTTCCATGTCTCCTCAAACTCTCCTCCACTAATGTGATCTCTGTGCTGGAATGTTATGGGTTGGCTCTGCATAAATAGTTAATTAAGAGTGATTTGTAATGGATTGTGTGCATGTGTTGGGTGTGTGTGTGTGAGAGAGATATATTGAGATTCTCTGATGTGAGAAATGATGGTCGAGGAGATCTGTGAAATCTTACACATAATCCATCAGACCACACAGTACTGCACACCTCTGTAAAACTGCACAATATGTTCTTGTTTACATATTCATAAACTTGATAACGCTTTCCTTGTAGCCTGTATGTATAGTATAATGCATCATAAATATACACTTAATACCCTATAATACAATAATTTTGCAATAAATTGTATTAAGTTGTTGTTATCACTGTTATAGTGCATTGTAATTGTTATATCTCTAAAAAGTATAATGGATAGTAACACATTACATATATAATATATGGCATATGATCCAAGACAACAAACTGGGTGTTGATGTAATCATTCATTACACTCGGTGAATATGTAGGAATTATAATGTATTTTAACTGTTGCTTAAATATTTTACTTGTAACTGATTATTGTGTATGCCTTACGGATGGCCCATGGAATGCATTTCTTTGAATCAAAGCTGTTTAGAGATATTTTGATATAACGTTGGTTATACGCATAATGCAGTAAGTCACAAATTCTGTTGATGTATCAGAATTTTGATAATGCACTTCATCATGGTGACAAAATGAAAGATTTGCTCATCAATTATTTAAGCACCCTGAAATTCACACAAAACATTATTACATGGAAAGAATGTGCAAATGAGTTTCTGTTGCCCATAGCCTAGGTATCTAACCTGTTTGCAATTTTATGAGCCATGAGCTGTAACATCAACGAATGACTAATTGTGTGACAGGGAGTACAATTATATGAGAAAGAGAAGGTGGTGATTTGAATAATATTTGTATTCGTTTGATGAATGAATGCTTGTTCAATTACTGATACTTGTTCAATTAGTGGTAGAGTATGGTGCTAGAAACTGCAAGGTCAAAGATTTGATTCCCAGGGAATGCATGAACTGATACAAAAATATTCAAATCACTACCTTAGCATTATCATATAATCCTGGATGCATTGATAGTTGACAAAGACATCTGCTAAATTCATAATGTAAAATGGAAATGAAACAAGTATATAATGCTTGTCAGCTGAAGGTGATGCTTTCATGTTGCACTTGAGTGCTGGATGTGTAATTATAGTAGATGGCAAATGTAAAATACTTTTTTTCATCTAGCAACATCCCAACCTTCTCTAAATAAAATTATACATGAATGCAAAGTTTGAAACCACCTGAATTTGAAGCATGAATTACAAGTACCTCTACTATTGATTCGGTGTAACAGCTCTCTCAAACACAAGCTCTCTTTTTGGCATCACACAGAGACATCCACAAGGTTAGCGATTTGGATGTAAATCTTCTCGAAATCATCTTGGTGCCATGAGTTTGGTGCTGGACTATTTGTTTATCTGTTAACTCACTTAACTGATGAAGATAAAGTTGTCATTGTGTGCTTAATTTTGCTATTGGATTCTTTTATAAGGCACAGCTATTATTTCTCTGGCAAGACTTTTTGTTTGTCCTTCCATCTATGATGGTCTTGTCTAAAGTGACCATTGCTTAAATATTTAGCTTGGCTGTCATTGGTGGCCTGGGATATTTGCTGTTTGTTACGTTGTCCATTTGTAGAATTATAATGATACGCTTGCCCTCAGAGAAACAATAGAGCCTGTGTGACAAAACCTGATTGGGGCATTCATTATATATGCTCGGAGTGGCCCTTTCCCAAATTCCATTCGAATTTGTGGGATTGCATTTTTTTCTCAAAGGATTTGGGGTTTTGCTTGGATGTCCTTGTGGTTCTGGGATTTATCTGGCAAGGAATTCCCATTTCCTTCAAATTATGTCCTTAGATCCCTTTAAGGGGAGGAGCTGTACTCATCAGGAGTTGATGTTCCCATACTTTATGGTGAAGTTATTCAAAGATGAAGCAAATATCTTCTTTCTGAGCTGAGAACAGACTGAGAACACTGTGAATGCTGCAACAAGAAGTCGAAAGTTTTGCTGCCAAAATTGGTCTGTGCTTACCGAAATTCAAACCACTGCCCTGAGTGGCCGAAGCTGGAAGTGTTGCTGAACATATATTCATGTGTGAGCTTTATTTTCCAGGTAAAATGTCCAAAGAGTGGAGCCAAAAGCAAGTTTATTTTTTAGTTTTAAATCTTGCAATTTTATTAATCCTACCACCTATCACAAAATCCTAGTGCAAACCTAACATCAATGGAGAACATCTTTAATTTCAAAGTGAAAATGCAACCTCTGAATTGCGTTTACCATTGTTTATGCGAACACGATGACTTCTTGGATTTCATGGAAACCTGTGTATTGGAGGTTGTACGTGCTACGCAATCAGTAGCACCAAAGGGAAAGGTGATCATATTTAACTTTTGACATATTTTATGCAAATTGTCAGTAGTTCAGCAGAATGCAGTCGATTTCAAGGTACATGAATTTTCGGGAAAAAAGCATGTCAATTTCCCACGTGAACATGTTGTGCACTCACCAGTTCATTCTTGTTCTGTTCCCTGCTTCCTCCCTTTCCCAGCTCTCAATGCTCTGCTTTGCAGAATTGGCCAGGGAACTCGCTCCAAAGCAAACCCCACCTGCTGAGTTCTGCTTTGGGAAGCAGGAGGCTGAGTAACGGCCATCCAATCCCATGCCGGTCTTCAAAACACCTAAACTCTTACGTTAGAAGAGTGTATGTCTAGTTCTTATTCATACCAGTCCAAACAAGAAGATTGATTGAGGTGTTATCAAAGGGATTTACCGTAAAACTGGTCACTGGATTTTATGCTTTCCCCAACCAAGTTCTCAAAGTCCTAGGCCAATCTAAACCCAGTGTCTAATATTTCTTTACATGAGGTCATTCAAATAAGACCCATGGAAATTGTTGCTGTAAAGTGATTGTTTGTTTTGGTTTAGCTTTGTCCGTGTTGTTCGGGAGAATTCACTTGGAGTTGGAGCAGTCTTGAAGGGTCTGGTTCCACTTATGACTAGCCATCAGTCTGGTGTCATCCCACCTCTCTTTTCAGGAATTCTTCTATATACTGTTGTCTTATATACATTGCGCCATCTCACTGACAACTGTTTCTTTACATAACTGTGCTATCTTGATGCCATGGCTCCCTTAAGTATGAAAAGCCAAACTCAGTGCTGGCAATTTATCATTTTTTGTCATCTTAAATCACTCCAAAGCTACATAAAATCCCCATTTGACTGCTACAAGTTGTTAAAGTCAGAAAGTCAAACAAAGTTCAGTATTAGAGAGGCTGGGAGGTCACAGTCATTTTTGGAGGTGATTGTGGTTTTGGAATGTTGAAGTTTGAAAAAATTCCTGTCTAATCTCAGAAATGTTACTTTACTAAGCTGTCATTAAATTGGCCTTGAAAAAACATATGTGGTTGAAATATGTTTTCCATTTCCACCTAGGTTTGGCTGGTGGTAAGGCTGATATTGAAGCTTGACTGATCCCGTCTACGTTATTAAGCTGTTTGTAGCAGTGTATGGCTGTGCACAGGGTAATGGGTCTCCATTCGGATTATTTGTAATGTAGTCAGGCCTTGTTTAGCTGTTTTAACATCATGCTTGCTTCCTTAATATTTTTCACAATTTCTTAGTGTTTTTGTTTTGACTATACCTAAATGTTGACTGCTTGATGTTGATGCTTTTGAACTTATGGAGTGGTCAAGTCGTTATCGTCTTCGAGATGAGTATTAATAGCTTTTAAATGCTTCCAGAGTTCTTGGCGTCTGTCCTTCAGAGTGGAAAGACTTTTCGACAATTAGATCTGCTCCTTGGGGCTATAGCAGCTGTCACCAGATCAGTTCAGATTCTGTATTTTCGTATTCTCCCCTGAAAGGCATGTCAGCTAATTTGTTTATGGAAATAACTTCAGGCATCAAGAATTGTGAGCTGTTGTCCTGTAGGTATCATCTTTCTGAGAAGTATAACTCACGCCTTGACTATTGTTGTGGGTGTTTTGTTATGCCTAAAAAATGTTTGCCTGCTTTGGATTGTTTTTCTCTCTCATTCTATCTATATTGGATGGTAAAAACAAATTTAAAACAGGCAGGATTTGATTATTTTAGAATGTCTTTGGTTTCCTGTAATCAAACACATGTCTCAGTGGTGAAATATTTTGATAATGTTTATTGTACATCTATGTGTTTTTGTGGGCACATTTTTTATTTAATATGGAGTTATATTAGGATAAAATACATTTCTGAAAAGAGTTACTATGAAATCTCAGATAGGTATTATGTAAAAAAGACCATGTGATAATAATTATTGTGTTTAGCGTTTTCTCGTTTTAAATATATATTTTTTTCTATGTTCAGGACGTATTTTGGACCTGAAGACGGGGACAGTGAAGAAGGAAGGACAACAGTCTTCTATGAGAATGTGTATGGGCTCCAGACGTTCCTTCATCTGCAGAATGAGGTACAATTATGGTCTTGATGAGTTCTCAGCTCACAAATCTCATTATCAAGAGGTGGTTTGGTGTATTTGGTGAGAAACAGTTTGAAAGCCTCACTATACTCTAAACAAACCCATGTTTAGCCCATGTTTAATTAGACTATTTAAAATTTAGAAATATTTGTATTTATATAACTAGGCCTATTTAAATATTTATTTATATTAGAGCTGTCGATATAACACATTAAGTGTGATTAATTATCTTTTAATAACTAATCAATCCTTCTGACCCTTTTGAAGCTTGAAGTACATGGAACTTGTTCAATGCATTTTATTACAAGCCGCTTCAGCAGGGGGCAGTCAGCATAGCTCAACAAATCTCACAGGCAGCACAGCAACAGAACAAAAGCCAGTCACACATGACATGTTCTTGACAGCTGGATGAAGTACAACAGAATACAGGGACAGCGAGATGGGATTTTCATCTCTACTTTTAACTTGCCACAGCGTCAAAAAACACCATTTATGATGCTGAAAACAAGTGAGGTCTAATGAATATCTGACGAATATGTACATAGAGGGCAATATGATGGGGAAAAAATAGCACAGATTGAATGTAAAAAAACATTGTGAAGAACAGGACAGACTGACAAACTAAATTGCAAAATGGATTGCTGTCGACTGAAAGCTTATGCGTAATTATATGTGAATGAAAAACAAAAAAAATATATATATTTTAATTTTGAATATCTAAATTTTATATATATATATATATATATATTACGGCTGTCGATTTAACACGTTAATAACTTGCGATTAATTTGATAAAAAATAACGCGTAAAAAAAATTTACACTATTAATCGCAATGCCTGTTTGCACATGACGTCACGTCACTGCGTTGCTGTGGAGCAAAATGCAGATGGAGGGCAGGAAGTGATTTTCTACATAGGATTATTAGCATAGAAGCACTATCACAAACTCAAAATGCCTATGATTTGCATAGTTTACGGTTGCTCAAATCGACCAAACCGAGAAACCACAAGGAGCTTTTTATCATGTACAAGGTGTTGTTGTTCATAAGGGGGAAAATGCAAGAAATTGACTGAAAAATGCTGGACAACCTGCGTCTGCGGTTTAGAGGAGCCGATTCGGATAATGCTCATGTGTGCAGTGACCACTTCGTCAAAGGTAAGTTAATACAACTTATGTGGCTATGTTTATGTAACGTTAGCTGTTTCCGTACTTTGTAAAGTTAAAGAAATTGTTTTTTCTTTTCTTTGTTTGTTTGAGTTTGTACCCCTGTAACTGAACAAAAATACGTAACGATAGCAAAGCGAATTACAAAGCCTTTACTGGCAAACGTAAATAACTTTTACAGTGCATTACAATTGCAATTGCAATGAGCTGCAATGATTTCTCCGTCTTGTTTCGCAATGATCCATGTCTTTAGTGGCGTTTCGGCGGACCTTTGAGAGTGGTTAACATAATCACGTAAACAACCGCAACACTAACATCGAGAGGTGCCGCAGTGATTAATGTTTGTTGCTAGGTTAATCCACAGGACAAAAATTTGTGTTCCTCCATACTTTTGTATGCTTTCATTTGTGTTCTGGAGTAGAAGGATGTCTGGAGGACAAGGTAGTTGCTTATATCTACTGCCTCGATGGCAGGCAAGTATTCAGTTGAAAAATTGCTCCTTTTCAAAACATAAGGATCAAGTCCAACATATGTTGTGATTTTCTGTTTATTCCTTTCTCTCGTAATATCGTCTAAACTAGTAAAGTATGGACTTTCCTCCATCTCGTCCATTGTGCTTTTCACTTCCTGCCCTCCATCTGAATTTTGCGTGTCTATATATATATATATATACACAGTTGAAGTCAGAAGTTTACGTACACTTAGGTTGATGTCATTAAAACTCTTTTTTTATCCACTCCACAGATTTAATATTAGCAAACTATAGTTTTGGCAAGTCATTTAGGACATCTACTTTGCGAGTAATTTTTCTAACAATTACTTTTAATTGACTATATCACAATTCCAGTGGATCAGAAGTTTACATACACCAAGTTAACCGTGCCTTTTAGCAGCTTGGAAAATTCCAGAAAATTATGTCAAGCCTTTATGCAATCAGCTTCTGATAGGCTAATTGGAGTAAATTGGAGGTGTACCTGTGGATGTATTTTAAGACCAACCTTCAAACTCAGTGCCTCTTTGCTTGACATCATGGGAAATTCAAAAGATATCAGCCAAGAGCTCAGAAAACAAATTGTGGATCTTGGGGTGCAACACAGCACATTTTGTATATCTCCCTTATCTGACACACCCATTTCAAGTAGTAGAGTCTCTACTAATGAGCTAATGAGTTGAATCAGGTGTGTTTGATTAGGGAGATATCCAAAATATGTAGTGTTGGGGCAGCCTCCAGGAAAAGGGTTGGGAACCACTGCTCTAATTATTTGTTACACTGTTGACTTCTTAGGAATGTTCTGTCTTTGTTTATATTAATAGTGCTTGAGGTAATAGGACGCAGCTGCTGCAATAACCAGAGAAAAACATCAGAATTCAATTGCACTTGATCCAGCCCATCAACGCTTTGTGCACACGATTTTGCGAGACCCACTTGCCCCTAGACTTAGCTCATGCTTGCACAAAAATACCAAAACTTCATGGCCATGCCGATCTAGCGATCTTAAAATAGGGCCCATTGAGTGTAATGTTGCTGCCTGAAAATATCAGGGGTATTTGAACATTTTTATTTCCAGATCTGGATAAAATGTTTTTTTAAATGCGAGACTGATCACACACGGCAACATGAGGTACAAAGTTCTGCTGCTGAAATCGGTCTGCGATTACCGAAACTCGAACCACTGGGAATGGCAATTTTCAGAAATTTGGGAGATGAGGGATGGCTCTTGTCAGTAATTTGACAGCATGGGTTCAGTTTCAGGGTGCATTCACATTCGGAAACAGCATGTCTGTTTCCAGTGTGTTCATCTTGGGAAACCTGAGGTAGGCAGCTGACTAGGTCAGCTTTTTGCAGGTTTTGACTAATTTTGTGTCACACTCAATAAAACAAATATATCATGTGACAATTAAAATGTCATAGTTTTTATAGTGGTGCTTTTAGCATTGATATAACAACTGACAGTACAATAAATTCCACTGAATACATTTATTTCAGCCTAGACATACTTCTTTTGAACAAAGGTGTTCTAGAACCACTACTATCAATCTGAGAGCAACATTAATAGTGTCAGCATGTTATTCTCATAAATTGCTCTTCAACTACCTAGTTTTTCTTGAAATATTTCCACTATTTAGCTGAACATTGTCTGTTCCCCACTCATTCCGAGCAGTTTAAACCAACAGTTTAAAGCCTGCATGAACCTTTTAGACAACAAAATGCATTACCTGCATTCTTGTCAATAAGCCGAGCAGACACGTCCCATAGAAACCAAGATTGTTTTGTTGTGTTTCCTCTGAACACATACAAAACGTGAAACCTGTCATTCCCGCAGTAAGGTTAAAAGATGTTCTCTTACGAGAGGTTCTCTCGTATTGCGTAAGCTAGCTTACGCTACGGGAAAGATTCATCTTTTCTGAGATATTGAAGCCAAAAAATTATCCTTAATTTTTGTATCCATTGTCAACGCAGTGCGGCAGCTGCAGACCTTGAGCGGGCTATCTAGCGAGCTCATAGGTTGCTCTGCGGCAACTGCTGCAGCCTATAGACGAGCTTGGGCGAACTCGCATCCAATGAGAGGCGTCCGTGCGCTCACTGCATCAAAGCCCGCCAAAATGGGCGTGACTAGAGTGCATATAAGCGTAGTTCGTAGGCTGGAACCCTGATTTTCATCTCTTCAGCGAAGCTCTTCGCATCACTGAACTGGAAGCCGCGTTGCCGTTCGAGGGGCATCAAGCAAGCGTGGACAGCGCTCGAAGAAGCCGGCCATCTTCGCCACCTTCAGCCGTCCTGCGAGCTACGCCATCCGCCGACGTATCCTTTTTAAAAGCAAGCTAGTTCTTAAGAACTTCACAAAAGAGTACGAGCGTCTTTTTTAAGATGCCTCGCTCCACTTGCGCCTCATGCCGCGCTCCTCTCAGCACCGGAGACCGCCACATCATCTGCGCTCTCTGCCTGGGACTGGGGCATGCAGAGCTCGCCCTCAGATGCGATTTCTGCGAGGAGCTGCCGATGTCGACCCTGCGGGCTCGACTCGAAGCGCTCAGGACCGAAGCCGCCGCGCCGCCTTCCGTTCAGCCGCGCAGTAAAAAGCGCCGCTCTCAAAGGCTGCCGGAAACAATGGTAGAAGCGATTGCCTCGCCGGAGCCCATCCCTCGAGCATCGCCTTCACCCTCCCGCCCACCGGGACACGCAGTTGCCGGCGGCGGCTGCTCTGCTGCCATCTCGGACGAAGAAGCGGAGGATAAGGGCTGTTCCATCATGGCTTTGGACAGCGAGGAGTGGTCAGGCTCACACGCCTCCTCCTCGGCCCAGGAATCCAGCAGGACCAGCGCCGGGTCGAAGGGAATTAACACGCCTCCTCACACAGGCCGTCGACCGCCTCGGGCTCGAGTGGTCACCGCCCTTGAGCAGGCACCCAACAGACTTGACGGCTGCTTTCTACAGAGCCGCCGCCCGCAGCACCCGCTACCGGGCTGCTCCCTTCCTGCCGGAACTCCACGACGAGCTTTCCAAATTATGGAGCAGCGCCTTTCTCGGCCAGGGTCCGATCCCACGTCTCCACCTCTCTTGCTCGGTGGGCGGCGCCACTGAGAAGGGCTACGCTTCCATCCCTCCGGTCGAGGATGCGGTAGCAGCACACCTTTGCCCGCCCTCCGCGAGATGGCGGTCTAATCCAGTGCTCCCGTCTAAGGCCTGCAGAACAACTTCCGCCTGTGTTGGCGCGCCTATTCCGCCGCCAGCCAAGCTGCATCTGCTCTGCACTCTATGGCCGTCCTACAGATCCTCCAAGCGGACCTTCTGTGGGAGTGGGATGAGGAAAGTAGGCATCCAGAGGCGGTTGCAGACATACGGAGTGCTACGGACCTCGCCCTCCAGCTACCAAAGCTGCAGCCCAACCTATAGGGAAGTGCATGGCCGCTGACTGTGACCGAGAGACATCTGTGGTTAACGCTAGCCGACATGGGAGAAGCAGAGAGCTCTACGTTCCTCAACGCACCGCTCTGTCCATCCGGTCTCTTCGGCTCCGCGGTGAGTGGTATCATTGAACGGTTTTCAGAGGTCCAAAAAGCCACACAAGCCATGAATCTCTTTCTGCCTCGTCGCGCTAGCTCCTCTGCAGGCCGCTCACGTGATCAGCCTCCTGCACAAGCCTCTTCACAGCGCCCAGCTCAACAATCTCAGACTTCTCAGCGTCGACAGGGCGGCCGCCCTCGAGCGCGCTCAGACAGCCGCCGCAGACCGCCGCCCCCCCGCGGGCCTCGATCTAAGGTAATGCTGAAACCCGAGCAGCCGAAGTCTTCCTAACTTTGTTGAACAAACGACGGCTCAGTCCCGCCGCGGCTGGACCACCGTCAAAGCTTTGCCCCCTGTCAGTCCCCTTCTCTCAGGCTACTAGAGTGGTGAATTTAGCAGCCAACAAGCCGGTGACACTGCCCGCTTGCCTGCACTCAAACGCCGTTTTCACGGCGACCCAAATAAATCTTGTAAAGAGCAAACATGTCTTATGTGTAGAAAATGTGCCCACAACCCAGTGTTCAGCCCCTACACACAAGCATAACACATCCCGTGCCCCTATCAGAGCACGCTCTCATAAAGCGATTCACGAACCGCTCGAGCGTCAGAGTCAATGAAGGCGCCCACAAATGCGTCGGCGTGCCCATTCTCTGGCAGCTCTGTCACACGACCAGCCCTATGTGTAGAAAATGTGCCCACAATCCAGTGTTCACCTCTACACACAAGCACTGCATGTCTCGTGTCCCCACCAGAGCACGCTCACATAAAGCGGTTATGAACCGCTCGAGCGCTAGAGTCAATAAATGCGCCCACGAATACGTCGCGACGCCCATTCTCTGCCCGCTCTGTTACACGGCCAGCAAACATTCCTCTGTGTGTAAGTCCCGTGCCCATGACTATGCTTGCGCATCACGTAACAGATGTGACTCTTTCCCCATTCATTCCAATCGGAAGTCACTCACAAAACAGCCTGTTCATGCTATCTGCGAGCAATCATGCATAAACACACTAAACGCAGCTCACACATTTTGTTCAGTGCTCTGTGTGCGGCAATCAGAGCGAATTGGCCATTCACCCTCTAGCGTTACGCTTCAAAGCGTGGGAAGCTATTCCAGGGATATCCAAGTGGGTGTTAAGCACAATACAACAGGGCTATTTGCTACAGTTCGATCGCCGCCCTCCTCGCTTCAGAGCGTGCTCGAAACCACTGTGAACACGGAAGCAGCGTGCATGCTTCGTTCAGAAATAGCAAGCCTTCTGTGCAAAAGGGCCATAGAGAAAGTGCCACCCTCTCTGAGCTGAGTCGGGGCTTTACAGCCGTTATTTTCTTGTTCCCAAGAAAGACGGCGGCCTCAGACCCATATTAGATCTCAGGGTTTTGAACAAGGTGCTTGCAAAAAGACCGTTCAAAATGCTTACAATCAGGAAACTCCTCGCGCATGTGCGCCAGGGGACTGGTTTATGTCTCTCGATCTGAAAGATGCATACTTTCAGATTCAGATAAATCCCGTCACAGGCCATTCTTGAGATTCGCCTTCGACGGCCAGGTTTATCAATACACCGTCCTTCCGTTCGGCCTGTCTTTAGCACCCCGTACTTTCACGAAGTGCATGGATGCGGCGCTCGCACCCATGCGGAGTCAGGGTTTGCGAATTTTTAACTATTTGGACGACTGGCTGATTATGGCACAGTCACATATGGAGCTTCTGTCTCACAGAGCAGTTCTCCTCAGTCATCTGAACAGTTTGGGCCTTGCAGTCAATTGGACCAAGAGCTCACTACAGCCCAGTCAGACCATTTCCTTCCTTGGAATAGAACTAGACTCCGTGGCAATGACGGCTCGCTTATCTACACAGCGTGCGCGCCGTGTTCAGCGACTAGCCGCATTTTTTCAGATGAACAGCCTCACGCCTCTGAAGAAATTCCAGAGAGTGCTAGGTTACATGGCCTCAGCCGCAGCAGTACTTCAGCTGGGTTTACTGCACATGCGCCCGCTTCAGCATTGGCTAAACACCAGCGTCTCGCCGGGCTTGGGCCACAGGCCGCCAGCCCATCAAGGTGACTCAGACCTGTATATCAGCTCTGCAGCCCTGGACAGTGGCCGAATGGTATCAGCAGGGAGTGACAATGGGAGCTGTATCTCGCCGAAAAGTCATCTCGACAGGCGCGTCCAACACGGGTTGGGGCGCGGTCTGCGAGGGCTCTCCGGTTTTCGGCCTATGGTCAGTTCAGGAAAAGCTCCTTCACATAAATTGTCTGGAAATGATAGCGGTCGAGTACGCGCTCGTGCACTTTCTCCCGGTCATTCAGGGTCACCACGTCCTGGTCCGTTCGGACAACAGATCTGTGGTATCCTACCTAAACCGTCAGGGCGGTGTCAGATCCAGGAACCTCTTCCATCTGACGAAACGCATACTGAGTTGGTCCCAGTGCCACCTGCGCTCGCTGAGGGCGACGCGCGTGCCAGGCCACCTGAGCGACGGCCCGGACAGACTGTCCAGAGACAATATTCCCCAGGAGAATGGTCCCTGCACGCTCAAACAGTCCAGACGTTATGGCACCTATTCGGCAGAGCAGAGATAGACCTCTTTGCGTCCAAAGAGAACTCTCACTGCCCAATATTTTTCTCGAAGCGAGGACGCGCTGGCCCAGGACTGGCCCAGGTGCCCGCTTTACGCCTTCCCTCCCGTCTCGCTATTGCCACAGGTAATGCAGAGGATCAGGGAAATGCGTCACTCGGTGCTCCTCATAGCCCCACGTTGGGAGAATCAGACATGGTTCCCGGAGCTTACGCAGCTGTCACTGACAGCGCCGTGGACCATCCCAGTGAGAGCAGATCTCCTCTCTCAAGCTCGCGGCACAATCTGGCATCCCCACCCAGAGCGCTGGGCGCTGCATGCGTGGGTGATCAACGACTACCCGTCGCTCTGCCAGAAGGAGTAATAAACACCATCATACACGCTAGAGCCCCTTCCACGAGAAGACTCTATGCGTCAAAATGGTCTGTGTTCTCAAAATGGTGCACCGACAGAGACCTGGACCCGCGGACATGTGGGGTGTCGTCGCTGCTCAGTATTCCTACAAGAGCTGCTGGATAAGGGCAGATCCCCATCCACGCTCAAAGTGTATGTGGCGGCCGTTGCGGCGTTCAGCTGCACGGTCAGTCATGGGGTAAAAGCGAGCTGGTCATCCGCTTCCTCAGGGAGCTAGAAGGATGAACCCCTGCACCCCCATCGGTTCCTATCTGGGATCTTTCTATAGTTCTCGAAACTATGAAAGCCCCCTTCGAACCACTTCAATCCGTGGATTTGAAATACCTTTCACTCAAAACCGTTTTTCTGACTGCCCTGTCATCAGTCAAACGTGTGGGAGACCTTCACGCGCTGTCTGTCAGCGCTGCGTGTCTTGAGTTTGGACCAAGTGACTCCAAGGTCATTTTAAAGCCTAGACACGGCTATGTTCCCAAGGTGATCGGTACTCCTTTCAGAGCACAGGTCATTTCCCTATCGGCACTGCCAACACCCGATAGCGAACGCAACGCCAATCTCCTTTGCCCGGTCAGAGCACTGAGATTGTATACTGCGCGCTCCGCCGCTTTCAGACGCTCTGAGCAGCTTTTTGTTTCGTTCGGAGGGCGCACCAAAGGTCTCGCCGCCTCGAAATAGACACTATCTAGATGGATAGTGGACGCTATTGCTGCTGCATACGCGTCAAAAGACCTGCCATGCCCGTTGGGCATTAGGGCTCACTCCACTAGAGGCATGGCATCCTCGTGGGCATGGTCCAGCGGGATTTCCATTCATGACATATGTTTTGGCAGCGGGATGGACTTCCCCCTCCACCTTTGTCAGATTTTACAATATGGAAGTGCCCGCTCTGCAGGCAAAACTGCTAGCGGTTTAATACGCTACAGCTCCCCTGGTGAGCTGCAATGATGGGTCACATTCCACACAGACCGGCACTGCCGCTCTGTCGTTCCCTTCCCACTATGTGCTTATGTATTACACAATCAATGACCCGCATTCTTGCCGGCCAAATATTATTTCCCCACTCATAAGGGCTCCCCCGGGTCCCCCCTTAATTCCCTGGGGCTCATACAGTGGATGCTTGGCGCGACGGCGTTGACAATGGGTTCCCGTAAGCGTAAGCTAGCTTACGCATATACGAGAGAACCTCTCGTAAGAGAACGTATCGGTTACCTAACGTAACCTCGGTTCTCTCTAGATGAGGAACAGTATTGCGTAGCCGGCCGTGCTTCGCGCCACGGCGACTTTTCAGCTTCAGTCAATGAAAACCAGGGTTCCAGCCTACGAACTACGCTTATATGCACTCTAGTCACGGCCATTTTGGCGGGCTTTGATGCAGTGAGCGCGCGGACGCCTCTCATTGGATGCGAGTTCGCCCAAGCTCGTCTATAGGCTGCAGCAGTTGCCGCAGAGCAACCTATGAGCTCGCTAGATAGCCCGCTCAAGGTCTGCAGCTGCCGCACTGCGTTGACAATGGATACAAAAATTAAGGATAATTTTTTGGCTTCAATATCTCAGAAAAGATGAATCTTTCCCATAGCATAAGCTACCGAGAACCGAGGTTACGTTAGGTAACCGATACGTTTTCATTGAAAATGTTCTTTTGAAAAGGTCTATAGTTATCAGCAGATGAAAACAACACTATGACAAGAAAATTATATCATAATGCATGATAAGGCTCCTTATGTCAGCACATAAAAATGAGAGTTGGCAACAGTTGCTAAAAATGTGTTCATGTTTAATGATTTCTATTTGGGAGAGTTTTTTCAAAATGAAATTGTATGTTGGCAGATGATTGCATCTTTTTTCAAAACATAATCAACATTCTTAACACCACACAGTTCTTAAGCATAATGTATTTCATGTAATCCCTTACCTTAATTCTACTAGCCATCATGACCCAACTTTGAAGGATGCTTCATTAAGTCACAGAACACTAGCGTTGTGAACCAAAAACACACATACAGTTCATTTTCATACCATGCATTCATGGACAATAATCAACCTTTTTGACAGAGAACTAAGGGAAGAGCCAGTTTGCATTGCCAGGTCAAAATAAAGTGATTTTGAAAGGGATGAACAGCTCAAGTTTGAACAGATGTTAAATATTTGGCCCTGCAACAATGTCAGGTCTCTAGTCACTCATATAGTTTGTACGATAGCAGGCTGATGCTTTGATTAACATCACCATAGTTTAGATAGTTTTAGGTGTCAAATGTAGCAACAAATGTGCAACTGTAGAACAAATAGATCATAACTAGTGTACAAGAACTAGAATTGTATTTACGTAGAATATTCAGTTGTTGCACTACAAATAATTATTATCCATCACTTGGACTGGGTTTATTTTTATTGTCATATTTGTTTTAATTTCCCTGATAATTCCATTTGTGTATTTATATGTAATATAATCTTGATATAGCCTATATTAACATTTCCAATTATTAAAAAATGACAATGCGCAACCAGAGACTTTTTTACCTGGGAGTAGCTCTACCCTAAGTAGTAACCCAGCTAACATGTATGGTATGTTATTTATGTTTAATAGCAATACTTTAAGCCAACATAATTTTTCAAGCCATATTCTGTACTGAAAACGAATTATAAACGAGTAAACTCGTTCCCTCAATTGAAATGAGTATCTCTAAAACTTATGTAATGATGTTCAATTAACTTGTTCATATAGAATTAACTTAACAATTGAATTTAAAGTAACTAGATGCAAGTAGACAACTCAGATTTGCTATTTAAATATTTTGTTTCTACTGTTGTTAATACATTTTAATTGAATTTATTCAATTTTAGATCAAGATTATAACTGATTCTGGGTCAGTCGTTAAATAAACATCATTCTCCACAGAAAAGCATATGCCTGTCCTTCAGTTGCAATTTGACCAAAAGAGACACAGATCACCCTAATGATGACATCACACGAAATAACTATTTGCGACAAATCAACATAAATAATACTACAAAAGGGTTAAAACGTCTGTTAATTCTTAATAACACTATTTAAATACCTCCATATGTTCCCTTTGACTAAGGAAACATAATTAAATAATTCAAGTGCAAGGCATTGTGGGTATTCCCCATAGGCTCAAATTTTCACACAATCGTTTGAGTTATTAACACTTAAAATCTTAAATCTATGGATTATTTAGATAAATAAGTTCAATTAATTTAAATATTGTAGTTATGTTTTAATTAACATTTTAAGACAACTAATTCCAGTAATGACAACTTAAGGGTTTGCAGTGTATATTTTATTAAAGGAATTACTAAGAATACCAAAAAGCAGAGACTAAGGCCGGGTTTCCCAATAATGTTGCATTTTAAGCTTTTACGATCATCTTAACCAATCGCTGATTGTTTTACGATGGAGTAAAACCTGTTTCCCAAACCAGCACGTAGATCGCTCGCTATAAAGCTGAACTTAAGGGCTTGGTTACGGGAGCTGTACAGTCCAAAGGTGCTGAAACTTGGGCCAGAATATGTCCAGAGGTTTGTTTTCTCAACAGGAGAATAATGTGGAAAAACTAACAAACATGGAAGTTGTTTGTAACATTGACGAGATGCCAAAATGTATGAACTATTACAGAATTTACTAAAATAAATAATGATTGCTTTTTTAAGAAGTGGTTTCAGATGTATTGGTGCTCAACCTCATAGAGATTAATGGAATTGACACAATACATTTGTGTAATGTGATTGTACGCTATATGAATCCTAAGGGGCTCTCACGTAGCCTAAAGTTTTGTTACTTTGACTGGAAACTGAGCAAATGCACCCAGAACAGGATTAAAATGATGGGCATCAGTATTGAACTACTCTTAGACCTATCTAAATATCAATAGATCAGCTCATTAGTAACATTAGTTAATAAACTGTGAAAGATGCCAGAAAGATACTTTTAAGTTGCACTTAATGGACTAAGCTCTTGTTAATTTACAAACATTTTTACGTACAACTTAGATAACGATGCTTTTGGGAAACATGCCATAGAGATATGTGCCACTTAAGTGCTAGTAAAGTAGTACTTAGTGCTTCGGGTTCATTGAGTTTGTATGCCTGGCCTTTTGTGATGATAAAATGACGTCTATGATTGTGATTTCTTGAATGTCTCTTTAGGTGTGGCAACGCACCACTGGATCATATCTCACTGAATCGGTTGTCCAGCATGAGAAAGAGATACAGGTATGAATACTCTCTCTTTCCCTTAATTTCTTTCTCATTTATCTATGAAGTTTTTTTCCTGACTGCAGGAGAAAAACATGCATGAAAAAATATTATTTGAAAGAAAACCAAAAGCCCTCTAATTCAAAACAGAGCTCTGATGATGGGTTGTGATCATGACATATCTATTGGAATAACATTGCAGTATTAAGTGTTACTAATTAATTTGGCATGTTTTGCCGTACATTTACTTATTTAAAAATGTCGCTAAATAGGTAAGAACATATATTGGTATTAAACTGTAAAAGTGCAGCTTACCTTAAAATTCAGAAATCTCATTTAAAGGGATAGTTCACCCAAAAATGAAAATTCTCTCATTATGTACTCACTCTCATGCCATCCCAGATGTGTATGACTTTATTCTGCTGAAAACAAATTAAGATTTTCAGAAGAATATCTCAGCTGTGTTAGTCCATACAATGCAAGTGAATGGTGATCAGACCTTTTGTAGCTCCAAAAATCACATAAAGGATATATAGCTATAAGCGATATAATAGGTGTGGGTGAGAAATAGATCAGAATTTAAATATTTATCTACTCTAAATCTCCGCTTTAACTTTTACATCTGAAAGTCACATGTGGTGACTGTTTAGTTTCACTTTCACATCTGAAAGTGAAAGTTAAAGTGGAGATTTAAAGAAAAAAAGGACTTAAATGTTGTTCTTTTTCTCACCCACACCTATTAAATCACTTCTGAAGATATGGATGTAAACTCTGGAGTCTTATGCATTACTTCTATGTTCCTTTTATGTGATTTTTGGAGCTACAAAGGTCTGATCACCTTTCACTTGCATTTTATGGACCCACAGAGCTGAGATTTTCTTCTAAAAAATGTTTATTTGTGTTCAACAGAAGAAAGAAAGTCATACACATCTGGGATGGCATGAGAGTGAGTACATAATAAGAGAATTTTCATTTTTGGGTGAACTACTACTTTAATATAACCGAATCAGCCTTACTACAGTATATTAGGTAACACAAATGAAAGTAATTTTTAGGGTCAGATCAGGTAGAAATAGCTCTTAAGGTAACAACTGCAACTTAAGAACATCTAAAGTTCGAGGAAATATCAGCTGAAGATTAGGAACAGACTGTGCTTGTTTCATTTTCCACAGCATCACAACTGATTGACGTGTCGAAAAGCCTTTTGTGACATCTGACCTATAGAACCCTTTCCTGACACAAAATCGATTAAGTTTGTGAATTCCTTATCTGGGGAGTCAAATGGAATCACATAATTCCTAGAAGTCGTTCCTGAGAATGTAACACCAATGTTCCCATTCCATACTCCATTAATATGCCCTTTGAACCCTTATGTTTAAGCCCCTGGCCACCTCTAAGCGCCATGCATGATCTCTGTCTGCAGGAAATTTTATGCGATGCATGTTTTGTGTGCTGTGACAGCTCTGGAATGCAGAAATCTCCTCTTCCAGGAACATCTGTGTGAGAAAGTACATTTCAAATGTCTAATTGATACATGTGTCTTGTGCTTTTATGCAAAAAAGGCCTGTCAGGCAGTTCACAAAACACACAGGTAAAAAAACAGCAAAATACAGATGTGGACTGATGGAGTCATGCTGTTGTTTTGGTGTGATGCAAAAGGGGAACATTTTGCTATGGTCCATGCTGGGTTTCCAAATAAGTTCTGCAGAACGGAATCCTTATTTGACCTGAATGCTGACTTATAAGTACTAAACACAAGTACCAGACATGTTTTGTTTGTTTTATTCTTTGTTTTTCTACTTCACACACAGGAATGGTCTGGGACCGTCAAAAGAGGGGGAGGCGCAGTACTCTGTTGTGCACTGTACTGGCTACATCAAGGCCTGGCCGCCAGCGGGTACTAACAGCCATGCACAAACACACTCAATACCAGCTGACATCTCTTTCAATTCAGCCTCTGAATCTGAGAGATACAAGGACACAAAAACAGAGAAATGAATACACAAACATAACAGCATTGGGTAGTAACAAAAAGTAGCAATTTTACACTGCAAACATTCATATTCTGTCTCTCAAAAGATACAAATTATTAGTATATCTGCCTTATTTTCCGTAAAAAACACCTAAAGGAAAATAAAAACAGTCAGATTAATAAGCAAAACTGCATGGGATATTAAGGCTTGTTTTTAGGGAATGTATCTCGAATATGGGATCATTTTGTCTTTTTAATTTTGTGGTTAAAGACAAAATACTCTTTTGCTTATAAGGTACATTTTTCATGTTTTAGGATGTCTTTCATATGTCAAAACTTCAAAGTGCTGAAGAAATACATATAATATAGCTGTAAAAATTCATGTGTTAACACATACGATTAATTTAAAACATTTAACGTGTTAATTGTCCTAATCGCTATTAACGTATTTACTCCGTGTGAGTTCTGAAGACTGGTTGAGATAGAACCTTTGCGATATGTCAGGCCGGGATCATTACACTGATGTACACACCACAAACACACACAACAGGGATTCAATGATCAAATGATGGAGAAAGGACCTCTGAAACATATATTTTGTACAAAGCATACTAAAGTAGGACCTGCAAAAAGCTGCATTCACACGACTCGTTGTAGAAAATAATCGGCATCTCCCTGGCGCCATTTTGCGCATCCGTCTTAACGGATCATTTGGATAAAGTATAATTTACACGGGCAGTGCAGCTTTAAAAGCAAAACTTGTGCAATTCAATACGGCACGAATCATGTGAATTCAACTTCAATATGAGAAGTAGAATATTTCACCCAAAAATGAAAATTCTCTCATCGTTTAATTATGTACCTTATGTCATCCCTGATGTGTATGACTTTCTTTTATCTGCTGAACTCAAATGAAGATTTGTAGAAAAATATTTCAGCTCTGTGGGTCCATACAATGCAAGTGAATGGGTACCAAATCTTTTAACCTCCAACAATCACATAAATCAGCATAAAAGTAATCCATAAGACTCCAGTGGTTAAATCAATGACTCAGAAGCTAAATTATAGGTGTTGGTGAGAAACAGTTCAATATTGAATTCCTTTTTTTACTCTAAATTCTCCTCCCTGCTTAGTCAATCTCCACTTTCACATTCTTCTTTTGTTTTTGGTGATTCACGTTCTTCATGCATATCGCCCCCTACTGGGTAGGGAGAAGAATTTCTAGCAATAGAAGGACTTAAAGGAATAGTTCACTCAAAAATGAAAATTAATTATTCATTTTCTCAGCTTCATGCTATTCGAGATGTGTATGACTTTCTTTCTTCTGCAGAACACAAATTAGATAAGAGTATCTCAGCTCTGTTGGTCCATACAATGCAAGTGAATGGTGACCAGATCTTTGAAGGTCCAAAAGTTACAACCTCAATTTAAAAAAAGTTATCCATAATACCTTCAGAAGTGATTTGATTATAAGAAATTATATATGTAAATAATTGTATTTACATTTAAGCTAAATTAATATATTTGTTACTGTTTTAATAACACTTACTATTAAGCAATTATTACTTAATATATAGGTCATAATTGACAAATTGCTAACTAAGCATTTTGCTTGACCTAATCTAAAGTGAGAACTGTGTATGCTTAATTACACATGTATTAATGATCCATTACTCTGAAAATTTGGCCCTGAAATAAACATCTCCTTAGCATCTCAATCACAAAGGCTCAAAACAGACACTAAACACCTTAACCCATCACTTTTGAAGCGTACAACACGAGAACTGGATATTTCTTAAATGAAAGCGCAGGCTGATGTTGTTTAATAATCAGACTAGGACACATGTACAACACACTTACAAGATCAATGGAAGATGGGTTCTACTCATCATAGGAGCTATGCTGTCCATTACAGTCCAGTACAGGCGTCGGAACCATCGTCAGCCGTCCATGCAGCATATCTTTGTTTGTGTGTGCAACATAGGAATTCCTGGCACTGTTTTGACTCCTTTAAACATTAGCTCTTGGTTTGTTCTCAAACTACCACCATATATATAAATAAACATAAATCCAGCGAGCACATTAAGCCCAGCAGCCAGCATTGTTTTGGATGTTTGGCAAGTTCCGTCACAAAATATACATCATAAAAGCTGTCCAATCAGGTTGTGAACTTATCCTTATGCCTTTTGTTTTGTAGCTTTAGGTTCGGTGTTAAAAATCCAGTGTGAATGTCAAGCGAACCAGGCCTAAATATATCCTTTTCTTTTTGGTCCGGAACAACAGACCCAAAAGAACCGAACTAGAAGTAGTGACATTACCATTTGGCCATACTTACTGTTGAACCATGTTAATAAATGTTTAATTATACATATATAATTCTCTCTTTAGGTTACGCAAAACACTTAGCTAGCCATTAGTAAGTGCTTTATTGCGACCTTTATTAAGCATTAATTGATTTAATAGTAAGTGTAAACATTAATATACACATTAAGCAGGAATGTTTATCCAATTCTTTATTAACTATGAATTTATGCTTTCTTAATTTTCTCATAAACACTTCTTTACCACTGGTTTGCATCAACTAAAATACATCAGTTAGGTATGAATATCAAATTGTTTATTAAGGATAAACAAAATTATTGAACTGCCTATATATCAACTTATTAATCAATAATAAATAATTTTCTAAAGTGAATAGAAACAAATACAATTCTATTTATATGTAGCTTTTAATCTATTAATAATGTAGGAACAATAATGTGTAAATTATCATAAACAAATGCTTTACAAATACTTTATACCGTGTAGTTATTATAAAATGTTACCGACTTATTTATTGATCTGTTTCTCACCCACACCTAACATATTGCTTCAGAAGACATGGGTTTAACCAGGGCCGGTTCTTGACATTTGGAGGCCCTAGGCAAAATTGATGGTGGAGGCCCCCCGCCATGCCCTCCTCCCCTCCACCTTTCAGAATTCACGAGTTCACACTTACATCAAATTAAATAGAGTAAAGATTATGCGTATTTGGCATGCTGTCCAGGGGAGGGCTCCAGGCTCTGAATTTTGGCCAGATTTACACAGTATTACATTGGATTGCATTGTATTTTGGATTGTGTTGTTTACGTCCAATAAGAGATTATTAAAAATCAAAGTGAGGAGATGGGGGTGGTGGAGGGATGCTGATAAACTGTCAATGAACAGAGGTTCACTGCAGTATATATATACCTGTTATCTCGTTGATTATCTGAATGTGCTCCCCCCGAACTTTGTTATTAAAACATCATTTAATACAAAAGACTTGAAAACAAATATGATTCCTAACCATTTTATTTATACAAAACCTGTTATCAGTATTTTTATATTTTTACTTAAATGTGCATATTAATGTAACTTTAATTAAGGTAAACAAAAAAAAATCATCTGAAAAGTCATCTTTTTTTTTTTAGCAGTCAGGAAGTTTTTTGCAGTAATTTGTTCAGTAATTTATTTATGGTAACACACTAACCCACTATTTGGGATAATGAACAGTTTTGTTTTTGATAGACTAAATATAGTCATATTAGGTATGTATTGTAGAGAAATACCTTATGATACACAAATCAGCTGCTAGTGGACGTGAAAAGACAAGTTCATTTCGTCAACTGTAATTGTGTGCTTATTCATATGCTTAAGATTGTATACAGTATTTATGATTGGAAAACGAAAAAAATGAAGTCTATTATGGTCTATAGTCTATTATGATAGACTAGAGCAGTTAATGTAGGCTAAACATCTGCGTTTTAGAAGATATACAGACTGTTTTAAAACATAATAAACAATGCTTTAGTATAGTGCTTATAGTCTTTGACTGACAAACTTGACTTTTTCTGTAGTATTTTGCGAGTCAGCTCCTGACTAGGGCTGGAAATCGATTCTAAAAGAATCGATTCCTTGATTCAGAGGCGTTAGGAATCAAGATTCTATTCCACAGGTTGTAATCGATTCCATCGAGGAGAATCGACTCCTTTGTAAGATTCAGTTCAACAGTTAATCATGAAATCGCCTCTATCTCTCCAACAGTGACTGGAAGTCTGATTCATTTCCGCGAATCAGACTCTTTCGGTTCATTTAGAACGTATTTCTTTTTTCTAACAAAAGTCTGCATTGTAGCTACGTACGCTCGGTTTCAAAGTGTCAGAAGCGAATTCAGTCCAGCAACGGTGCTCGCGCTCTTTTGGACTGGAAATAACCATCAAATGATCTATCTCAAAATGACGCTGATCGTTAGAATCAGTTTATTTTTTACAATACATTACAATCACTCAATAATAGATGATACCTGAATCACGAGCTGCACTTTCTTTGCGTGCCTGCTTAGCCTTACGCTTAGCAGCCCCTGAAGGATGAGTTCGTTTCAACGCCATCAGATACATTTGCAGAGAAGTTGGATTTTATTCATCTACAATCTCTTCATTCATAAATTCAGAGGTTGGGAGTGACTCGCATGTAAACGGTGATATTAATTGGTTTAACTACAGGTGAATGAATTGTTATATCCAATGGACAAACAGCATAGTATTTTGCTGCTCTTGATTGGTGGATAAGCATGTGTATGTTTTGGAGGCCCCGCCTCCAAGGCCGAGGCCCTAGGCAACTGCCTAGTTTGCCTATAGGTAGCGCCGGCCCTGGGTTTAACAATATGGATTACAATTATACTGCCTTTTGGACCATTACATTTGTGGTCACCATTCACTCCAACAAAGCTGAGATATTCTCCTAAAAATCTGTATTTGTGTTCTGAAGAAGAAAGAAAGTCCTACACATCTGGGATGTCATGAGGGTGAGGAAACGATGAGATCATTTTCATTTTTGGGTGAACTATCCCTATAAATATTGATCTGTTTCTCACCCACACCTATCAAATCACTTCTGAAGATATGGATTGAAACACTGGAGTCGTATGGATTACTTTTATGATGCCTTTATGTGCTTCTTGAGCATCAACATTTTGGCACCCATTCACTTGCATTGTATGGACCTACAGAGCTCAGATATTCTTCTAAAATCTTCATTTGAGTTCAGCAGATGAAAGAAAGTTATACACATCTGGGATGGCATGAGAGTAAGTAAATGATTAGAGAATGTTTTGGGTGAACTATCCCTTTATTACGATTAACTATGAAAAAATAATGTGATTATTCCTGATTAAATATTTTATTACACTAAAATAAAATACTAAAATAAAATCATCAATTATTTCTAAAAGTTCTCTCTTTCCTAGCGTTTGTCCCGTGTTGGTGCAGGGTCCACTTTGTGATGGTCCACATATATATATTTTACACCGGATGCCCTTTCTGACGCAAACCCCAATGGCTGGGGGACTCTCACTCACACACACACATATTGGGCAATTTAGAGTCTCCAATTCACTTAACCTACATTTTATTCTTTTTTTTTCCGGATTTGTGGTAGAAACCGAAGCACCCAGAGGAAAAACTGGGAGAACATGCAAACTCCACACAGAATGGTCCTAGTTGAGCCAGGACTCGAACCCAGGACATTCTTGCTGTGAGGCGACAGTGCTAACCACTGAGCCACCGCCCATCAATTACTTCTAGTTGTAGCCTGTTAAATGATAGCTTGACTGTAGGGTAGCATCTTTAAATTATGAGTAGATTGTAGATTGGCAAGATATGGTTTCAAAGAAGCATCCCAAACACTAATGTGTACACATTATCGTAAATAACACTGGGCAGTTTTATATGCATTATTGCCTTCAACTCGCCATCCAAAGCTTCATAGAGCACTTTGAACATGTGTGTGAACTCCTTGAACTATCAGATCTCTGGAATTTAGTGTTACATTTTGTTATACTCTTGTCCTTAGAGAAGTCTGGAGCTTTGGATGACTCCCATATGTCATAGACACGCTCCCCCCCACTCCCCTTTCAGCCTGTAATTCCTATTAGTACAACAGCATGTTGGAAGAAATAGAAAAAGAGTTGAGCAACCACAACTCCAAAGCCTTGTAGCCTTGTTGGAGGTGTTCCAGGTGTCATACTAACAAGTTTCCAACATATTTGTCGAATGTGTGCATCTTAAAATGAATCACACATGCTGAACATCCTGTTTGTTGCATAACAGCACATAATAAGGATAAAAATAAAACCTTGATTGTCAGACTTTATCATGTCATAATGGAATGCAGTGGTCTAAACAAAGACATCTCACATCATTTGCATCACACTGAATGGTAATCACTGCATTAACAGTAAGGAATGTGCTCGGTCCACACCAGATGGTCCTGCTATGCGTTGTTGATCAGTTTCATAGCGTTTGAAAACAAAGGCAACATAACGCAAACTTTATGTGCTCTTTATTACTTTGATATGCGACCAAATTATTCCTGTCCGATTGAATAAATGTCAGTTTTGGCAGAGGACAGCCATTTTAGCAAATTGGAAGTGGTAAATTAATTCAAAACATTGCTGCATCTGGTCTTAGTTTGCAGCCCACTTGTAGAGTGCTTCCTGAGTATCATCTGTTTATTAGAAATGCAAAGCAAATGATGATAGATATGGCAGCTCTAGTTTATTTGTTGTACCTTTAAAGTTTAACAAATCAGTGTTTTCTGCACAATCATGTGCTGCTGCTGAATCTACATATAGAGTGTAATTAAATGTGATGAGATGAAAAAATAGGTATCACAACATATTACAAAGACAATAAATAGACTTCACATCTTTTTATCGCAGTCTGATTCTTAAAAAAAAAACTCTATGACTCTTATTTTTAATTAATCTCTCAAAAAGACTCCCAATCTTGCGAGTTATCGGTTTAAATCACCAAATTACGAACAGAATCCATCAGGGCTGCGTTTCCCAAAAGCATTGTAAGCTTAAGTTGATCGTTGAGACCATTGGCTTACGATGCTTTTGGGAAACGCAGCCCTGATTACTGAATTACACTGAAAAAATGGTAACCTGAAAAAATTAGCTTCAAGTGGTTATATTGCCTATATTATCAGAAATTTGGTTAATGTAAACACCTCATTGACCCCATTTACACCTGGTTTTAAGATGTGTCTCGGGTGATCCGATCACATGTGGTCAAGCGAGACAAATTATACCTGGTCACTTAAATGTGTCTCCCTTGAGCACTTGTGATGGGATTTCGACACACGTCCGTCACTATGTCAGTGTGTTACTGCTTGACATTAAAGCGCAACAAATTCAGAAAAGACAAAGAAAGCGTGAAAAAAATCAAACGTTGCGCTGGTTCTCCCAGATGCATCTGACATTGAATCGAAGCACAAACACATTTCATGCAGAATGATCCGTTATTCTAGTGGATTTCCTGTATTAAAAGAGCTTGAGATGTTCGTGCTTCTCATAAGTGTCCCTGCATATTGATATCAGACACATTGAAAAGATCTGTAAAGTTCTTGTGCTTGTGGATATATATGCTTTTTTAAAATGTTCAGATCAGACAGTTATTTCCTTTTTAGTCAGCCCGGAACCGGCAAAGGTTAAACTCTTATTTTAGCGCAGCGGTTGATTGACAGATGAGGGGAGGCGCTTCACTGCTGCTGGGACACATACAGGATGGATTAGTGCTTACACCTTAAATGTGATGCGGTCATATGCGCAAAACATGATCTGTAACTGTGATCATTGTGAATTTTGTTTAGAACATTGCTTCTTTTATTCTCTCTCTCTCTCTCTCTCTTAATATTTTTTCTTATTCGAGTCATCCTCAAAATACCCTAATTTCCTGAATTTTGTTTTACTTTTTAACCTTTACTTTTTTCTTCTTCTTTTTGTTATTGAGTGATTAAGCTCATGGCTGGTAAACAGACCGAGACATTGCAACCTGAAAAACATTTCGCAAGCGTTCGGCCATCCGTAAGGAGATCATTAGCGAAGAGGGCAGCATATCAATGAGAAATCGTTAACATAATTAAAAGAGAGTAAACATTTCATCCATGCTCAAACAAACTCCTGCGCTGCACTCTAGTTGACTTCATGCAGAGTATATTTCAGATAAACACTGCACGACAACGTCCAAGAACAATACGTGCTTTGCTACTGGTTTTGGACAACCAAAATAATTTATTATGTATTAAAAAACTCCTGATGAGTCAGATTTTTAGTAGGATCGCTGAAGATAAACATGGCTTACAAGTTGAGTACTTTATAGGTTTTCCGATGACGTTTGCACCCAGTGTGACTGCGACATCTTCTCATCACCAGATATCTGACGTCAGTGTTTGACCAGAAAGGCTGAATCAGTGTTCTCGTGTTTGTTTTGTCAGGCATGACCATTCCTGAGGAAGACACAGAAGCAGGTCAAACCAGTAAATACTGTTTGGTTGCGATTGGAAGACTGCAGGTATGTCGTCATTGTTAGCGCATTAATTTGTTCCATGAGTGGCTGTAGAAAAACATACATGTAAATCATCATCAGAGCCATGACTCAGAAGTCAGTGCACGTGATCTAGCATATTGAGCTGTGGCACACAAATGAGGGTGACGCAAGTTCCAGTCTGACTTCAGCCATGTGTTAAACACATACTGCCCATTTCCCCATCATTCCCTAGTCTATAAATAATATTAAAAGCCAAAAAACAGGCTATGGTGAGTATCACCATTACTGCCATTAATATTGATTATACTCAAGTTTAGGGGTTATTCAAACAAACCTCTAATCCCATAGGAATTCAGCATTGTGGCTGCAAGTTTTGAGCAGGTTTTGCACAAATATATATTTATATTTGAATATTTTTCACAACCGCTTCACTGACTGAGCGGAACACTATTAGGAACACTATGGTCCTAATAAAGTGCCAGACTTGGTCTTCTGCTGTTGCAGCTTATCTGCCTCAAGGTTCATGTTTCGGAAATGCTATTCTGCTCACTACAATTGTACAGAGGAGTTATCTGAGTTACCGTAGCCTTTCTGTCAGCTTGAACCAGTTTGGCCATTATCTCTCTCATCAACAAGGCAAATCTTACTAGAACGTGCACCATTCTGAGTAAACTCGATACTGTTGTGTGTGAATATCACAGGTCAGCAGTTACAGAAATACTCAAACCAGCCCATCTGGCACCAACAATCGTGTTGAAATAATGGAGTTCACATTTTTTCCCCATTTTGATGGTTGATGTGAACATTACCTGAAGCTCCTGACCCGTATCTGCATGATTTTATGCATTGTGCTGCTGCCACTTGATTGGCTGATTAGATAATCACATGAATAAATAGGTGTACAGGTGTACCTAATAAAGTGCTCAGTGAGTGTAGTATATCCCTATGAGGGAAATCAGAGGCCTGTGATGCATTCGTCTTTGAGTCCTCGCAGTTGTGCTGAGTGTGGAATTTTAAATTGTCCGTAATAGTGTGGACAGAAAACATATTCGGGTACAATGTTGGAACACCACTGAATCTGTCGTTTACCTGTGCTTATTTATATTTCATGTGACTTAGAATATTTATGGAAACTTAATCCAACTGCCATTTATAAAAAATGACCATAACAGCTTTCAAGACAAATGACAAAATTGCTTTTTATATTCAGTGTCACTGCAGAAATGTATTACTTGCTGTTTTCTTCAGTTGGTGGTCTTTAACAAGTTTTAGTAAAACTGTTGGAGCAGCAACTTTTGAAATATGCTTTTATGGTATTAAAATTACTTTCGATATTTTGAAAGTGTCTAATCATTCATTTTTTTTTTATGTTACAGTATTTCCAGAGTGGCTTATTTAAATGATATTTAAGTTTCAGGTGTTTATATAGACTATATGTGTTTTGTTTGAAATGTGGAATGTGTTTGCATAAAGCTGTTACCCTCATCCTCTTGTTTCACAGGTGACCAGTTCTCCGGTTTCCATGGATATGAACGGGCTCTCTGTGCCGACAGAGTTCCTTTCCCGCCACAACTCAGATGGCATCATCACTTTTGTTGATCCTCGTTGCATCAACGTGATTGGCTATCAGCCTCAGGTTGGGCAGTTTTTATTGGATTCTGTTCATTTTTAGATTATTGTTAATTGATTGTCAGTTAGAGTTGGTATATCAGTTCAACAAAGTAGACTGCCAGAGCGAGATTTTTACAATTTGTATCAGATTTTCTTCAGATGGGATTAAAATCAGACAGGCTGTTTTCTAAATTCTTGAATAATATGAGTGTATATCACAGGTTTAATTATTAGGGGGCAAGCACCAGAGGTGCGTAGGCACCTATTGTGTTTGTTAGCGTTCTGTTTATTATTATTATTATTATTATTATTATTATTATTCTGTACTTCCTATGGCAGCCCATAGAACCAATTGCGGGAAAGTTATGAAATTTTGGAAGACTTTATCTCAACATTCTAGTGCCACTAACAGTTCAGAGTTTCACTTATATTTATGCTAATAACTTTTGAACCGTATGTCCTAGAGACACAATTTTCCCCTGATTTCGGAGCTCATGCCGAGTCGAAAGTATGCCATGGTTTCAATTTCCACCCTACGAGATTTTCCGGAATTTTTAATTTTCAGAAAAAACGACTTTGTCAAACTCGTCCTAGACCGTATGTGTGATTTGCATGAAAATTTAAGTGCGTCATCTGGAGACACTCAGGACAAAAAGTTATTAAAAGAATTTTGATAGACCAAACGTTTTTGAATGGCGCTTCAACAAATTCAACAAAGAGCACGCAAAATTGTATTTGAGGCTGTATCTCCACAACACTTTAACGGATTGTGACTTAACTTATTATGTGTCATGGACATCATGCCCTGAGGTGACCTTGAGTGTTTCGGCACTGTGCCCCCCAATTTTGTTGTAAAATGCTGTATTTTACAATCGCATTGGCGTATCATTACAAAACTCTGTATGTGTCATCTGCACAATGTTCTAAAGGTGCTCAACAAGTTTAATTTGGTATGTGTCATGGACAGCGTTAGCTAGTGGTTCAAAAATATTACGAAATATATAAAAATGCAGTGATACCACATTTGTCATGGTCAGCCAAACTTCCTGTCAGCCATTATTAATTTAATTGAAAACCCACTTTTTTAACTCCTCCCACAGCAATTTTTTCACCAAATTTTGACCATGCTAATCAAATGTTTTTGTGAGCTTGCAGTCTTAACTGAATGTAACACCACCACCACCAAAAAATAAAAACGTGTACCACCAAATAATACCAAAATTGCTCTATAGCATTGCTCTGTAGCATCGACATAATTCACTCTTACTCACAAACTTGCATGATGATTCTGTCTGATTAATCGTTCAACTAAAGTAATGGAATAACTCTGGATGTTAACCAAAAGCATTATTAGCCCAAGTTGCTATTATAGACCATTGGTGCCTATGATCAACTTTTGGGAAACACAGCCAAGAACAGTTAATAAATGAACATCTCACTGCACTGCGTTTCTTTACTCTCAGTCATCTCTGACTTCAAAATAGCAAATGTTCGGTATACTATCCCCTTAACTGTCACTTCCCTTTTTTAGCATTTACGAGAAAGTTACATTTTCAAATTTACTATTGATGCTTGGGACTAGAGACCTAATTTGATAAAGTAAAATAAGTTCTAAAACTCAAAATTTCTTAGAATTATTGTAGACACAGTACCAAATGTGGCCACAAGATGACATCAAAGCTCCATTGTTCCAACAGTGACATACTCCGATTTAAATGCTTGGGTCTACAGACATATTTATGGACTCTTTTTTTAGAGAAGACACTTGGGAGATTATTGTGCAAGTGAAAATCAGTTAAGTTAATTTAAAAAATATATTTAAGTGGCCACAGGATGAAATCAGATCTCCATTGGTGCAAGAATGAAAAGTAATTTCAGAAACACCACTCAAACCACATGAGGGCACAAAAAAGTTTGTATTGCAAAACATTGTATAAAATGTATTACAGATTATAATTATTATAATTATATTTATTTTTATAATGCATGGTTACAGAGTAAGTATTGTTAGCAGTGAAAGCCAGTAATTATTCACATTTCTTAATAACATATCATATTTTTCTGCCATAAATTATATAATAGTTTGTTTACATCACTAAATAAAATAATAAATTATCCAAAGAGCACATTCATTCACACTGATCAGTGCTTGTGCATTTAGCTTTAGCCCTATAGCTGCTAGGGATGGGCATTGTTTGTCATTTTGTCTACTTGAGTACTCGATAGGCAATGATATGTACATAACTGTATATAAACTCAGCAAAAAAGAAACGTTCCTTTTTCAGGACACTGTATTTTAAAGATGTTTTTGTAAAAATTCAAATAATGTTACAGATCTTTATTGTAAAGGGTTTAAACAATGTTTTCCATGCTTGTTCAATGAACCTTAAACAATTAATGAACATGCACCTGTTGAACGGTCGTTAGGACACTAACAGCTGTGATGGTAGGAAATTAAGGTAACATTAAAAAAACTCTACTAACACCAAAAGAAAGATGCCCATGATCCCTGCTCATCTGTGTGAACATGCCTTAGGCATGCTGTATAGAGGCATGAGGACTGCAGATGTGACCAGAGCAATAAATTGCAGTGTCCGTACTTTGAAGTGTCACACCTAAGACAGTGTTAGCGGGAGACAGGAAGGACAGCTGATCATCCTCGCAGTGGCAGACCACGTGTAACAACACCTGCATAGGATTGGTACATCCGAGTATCACACCAGCGGGACAGGTACAGGATGGCAACAACTACTGCCTGAGTAACACCAGGAATGCACAATCCCTCCATCAGTGCTCCGACTTTATCGTCAAAGGAATGAGCATTACACTGAGACCTGTATTCTGGAGCGTGATCGATTTGGAGGTGTAGGGTCCATCATGGTCTAGGGCGGTCTGTTCTTCCTTCAGGTTACCGTAGTAATCTTAGTTAGTGCACCAGTTTTTTTTTCGTGACCGTCTGAACCATCTATTTTCAAATCGTTTTCAGTTTTGAAGATGCTGCATTCTGTTCCATTTACTTCCAACACTCGCCTGCTGTGTATGTGTCAAGTCCACTGCCACACGTGCGTGTGTGTGTGTGTGTGTGTGTGTGTCTTCAAGTGTTCGCTCCTATGGGAAAGCCGCGATGCTCCGTATTGTCCATTCAACTCGGAGAGTCTGTATTTCCACATTTCAACTGGGAAAGTGCAATGGAATGACACTTTATGTCGGACTTCTAATTTGGAGACTGGTGCGGAATTCTTCAACTCCCATTTAGTCTACAGTAGATGCAGGTGTGTGTTGCGTCACTTAGGGCAGGGAGTTTTCCAGTCAATAACAAACATTCACTTTTATTGAATAATATCCATTAATGACTCAAAGTTCTTACATTAAATGATAATAAAACATGTTTAGCAAATGTTTTGCAGAGACAGGTGTTCAAAACATGGTTAATTACACTCTCTTTGTTTTGATTATCGTTACGATAGCATTGAAGCATCGTATATCAGATTGGTTGCTTTGAGACATCTCTGACAATCAATGTACCCCTCAAAACCACAACATAATCAACCTCAAAATAAAAAATAAGTTCCCTCTTTTTTAAACGTTTGTGTTTAGTTGTCAGGTAATAGTCACTGATCACCATCGATCATCGTTTTCATGATTGATCATTGCTGCCACATCCGAGTACTGGAGCACTCGTGCCCATCCTTAATAGCTGCTATGAGTCCAAACACAGAATATGTGCTCCTGCTGGTTTGGCATGTATTACTCCTCAAAACTGCGTGCAACTTACTCCAAAGTACACAAATCTATCTAGATTGTACTGTTTTGCATAGATCCATTGAAAGAAACAGCTAAAATGTTAGATTTGGCTCCAATCGGTCATCAGAAATGGAAGAGAGCTCAGAGGTTGGTAGTAATGTGCTATATTTACTCCGTTACATTCACTTGAGTAACTTTTTGGGGAAAAATGTACTTTTAGAGTAGATTTAAAAGTGGTAAATTTCTAATGAATTTTTGTACTTAATTGCAATGGGCAGAGTTTCTGCCGTTACATTACTGGGTTTAATTGTAATTAATGTGTCATTTATTGAGAGCTTATGAAATGGGACTTTCACGACAGTGAAAGTTCACACAGCAGTACGTGCTGTCACAGATTGTCACTCAAGTCCATCACTGATGCAGTATCATGTTCTTCTAACTAAGTGAAACTCATTCTTCGCTCTGTACAGTAAAACAAAATTATAGTTCCGTCGTACAATGCCTCTAACACCAAGTCAAGCAGATATTTCAAGGTTAAAATTGCAGCTCCAACTTAAGGCGCATGTTGAGGTACGTTTTGACTCTAATGATAACGCAGGCTTTTCTGTGACATGGTGACGGTCAATTTCAGGGTGATTCTGTAAATATGGGCTCTTGTGACATTAGTTTTTATTTGTACATTTTTAAATCCACAGCAATATGTCAGTGTGCTTTGTCCTGCATCCCGAATGTCATTAGCAGTATTTATGCATTTACCCCATGCCCTTGCGGGGATACCAGAAACTACAACAGCTTCTTTGGGCGGATTAACTGTACAAATCCATGTAAAGTGCCCTTTGCTCTACCAAACACGTTATTGATAACTGATAACCTCTCTTCTTATTGACAAATTCATCCAGATCTGACAAGAGTCCTTAAAGGGATAGTTATACAGTATCTCAGAAAAGTGAGTACATAGTAGTAAATATTTGATTATATCTTTTCATGTGACAACACTGAAGAAATGACACTTTGCTACAATGTAAAGTAGTGAGTGTACAGCTTGTATAACAGTGTAAATTTGCTGTCCCCTCAAAATAACTCAACACACAGCCATTAATGTCTAAACCGCTGGCCACAAAAGTGAGTACACCCCTAAGTGAAAATGACCAAATTGGGCCCAAAGTGTCAATATTTGTTGTGGCCACCATTATTTTCCAGCACTGCTTTAACCCTCTTGTGCATGGAGTTCACCAGAGCTTCACAGGTTGCCACTGGAGTCCTCTTCCCCTCCTCCATGACAACATCACGGAGCTGGTGGATGTTAGAGACCTTGTGGTCCTCCACCTTCTGTTTGAGGATGCCCCACAGATGCTCAATAGGGTTTAGGTCTGGAGACATGCTTGGCCAGTCCATCACCTTCACCCTCAGCTTCTTTAGCAAGGCAGTGGTCGTCTTGGAGGTGTGTTTGGTCGTTATCATGCTGGAATACTGCCCTGCGGCCCAGTCTCCGAAGGGAGGGGATCGTGCTCTGCTTCAGTATGTCACAGTACATGTTGGCATTCATGGTTCCCTCAATGAACTGCACTTCCCAGTGCCGGCAGCACTCATGCAGCCCCAGACCATGACACTCCCACCACCATGCTTGACTGTAGGCAAGACACACTTGTCTTTGTACTCCTCACCTGGTTTCCGCCACACACGCTTGACACCATCTGAACCAAATAAGTTTAGCTTGGTCTCATCAGACCACAGAACATGGTTCCAGTAATCCATGTCCTTAGTCTGCTTGTCTTCAGCAAACTGTTTGCGGGCATTCTTGTGCATCATCTTAAGAAGAGGCTTCCTTCTGGGACGACAGCCATGCAGACCAATTTGATGCAGTGTGCGGTGTATGGTCTGAGCACTGACAGGCTGACCCCCCACCCCTTCAACCTCTGCAGCAATGCTGGCAGCACTCATACGTCTATTTCCCAAAGACAACCTCTGGATATGACGCTGAGCATGTGCACTCAACTTCTTTGGTCGACCATGGCAAGGCCTGTTCTGAGTGGAACGTGTCCTGTCAAACCGCTGTATGGTCTTGGCCACCGTGCTGCAGCTCAGTGTTAAGGTCTTGGCAATCTTATTATAGCCTAGGCCATCTTTATGTAGAGCAACACTTCTTTCTTTTTTTCAGATCCTCAGAGAGTTCTTTGCCATGAGGTGCCATGTTGAACTTCCAGTGACCAGTTTGAGGGAGTGAGAGAGTGATGACACCAAATTTAACACACCTGCTCCCCATTCACACCTGAGACCTTGTAACACTAACGAGTCACATGACACCGGGGAGGGAAAATGGCTAATTGGGCCCAATTTGGACATTTTCACTTAGGGGTGTACTCACTTTTGTTGCCAGTGGTTTGGACATTAATGGCTGGGTGTTGAGTTATTTTGAGGGAACAGCAAATTTACACTGTTATACAAGCTGTACACTCACTACTTTACATTGCAGCAAAGTGTCATTTCTTCAGTGTTGTCACATGAAAAGATATAATCAAATATTTACAAAAATGGGAGGGGTGTACTCACTTTTGCGAGATACTGTATCTAGTTGTATTAAAGAGATAGTTTTATATATATATATAGTCTGTTATCATTTTCTTATCATTTTCTAACCCTCATGCCATCCCAGATGTTTATGACTTTCTTCTGCAGAACACAAATGAAGATTTTTAGAAGAATCTCTCATTTCTTTTAGTCCATAAAGTGCAAGTGAATGAGTGCCAACATTTTAAAGCTAAAAAACCCACATGTCAGCATTAAAGTAATCTTTTAATGAATAAATAAAATTTTCAGAAGCGATGTGATATGAGAATGTATGGATGAGAAACAGATCACTTTCACATTCTTCTCTGCATATCACCCCCTGCTGGGCTGGGAGAAGAACTTCTAGCAAAAATTACAGAAATATTGATCTGTTTCTCACCCACACCTATCATATCACTTCTGAAGATATGGATTTAACCACTGGAGTCGTATGGGTTACATTTATGGTCCCTGAATTTGCTTTTGGAACTTAAAAATGTTGGCACCCATTCACTTGCATTGTACTGAGCTACAGAGCTGAAAAATTCTTCTAAAAATCTTAATGTGTGTTCTGCAGAAGAAAGGAAGTCACTTGAGTACTCTTTTAATTGGATACTTACTCTTTCTCAAGTAAATATTTATGTTAGCACTTTGAACTCTACTTGAATAATATTTTTTTTATAACTTGAGTACAGTTTTTGGCTATTCTACACATCTCTGGTAATGGTGGCCTTTGGTTCTTTATCCTAGCAAACACTAGGATGACGTCACTATTCTGGAATGAGCAAGGCCAACCCCTGTGACCATGGAAACACTGTCAATCAAATCTTGACTAGCAATCCATTGGCTGCATCTATTCAATGAAACCGCCTGGAGCCTCTGATCTGGTTTGATTGACAGCTCCGCCTGTGAATTACAGAGAGACTCTGGGGTGGGCTGAAACTATTCGAGCATTTCACTGGAATAGTGGAGCCCTCTAGACCTTGATACTGATTGATGAATTAAGTTTAATATTCTATATTTTATTGATAATAGACATTTTAATATATGTGATGACTCAAGCAAAGGATGATCAGTTGTTTTTTTCCTCACTTTTCATTGTTTTGGATAAAATGGTCAAGTCTACTTTTAATTGTGAACATTTACCATGGATTGTATGCTTGAATTCCCTGCATCATCCGATTGGATCAAAACCAAAAGATATAAAAGATATGTAAGACCGCTCACATGTTGGATGTTTTTTTCGAAGCTAGAGACTTGTAGCTTTCAAACAATATAAGTTTTGTCAAGATTAAAGTCGGGAATGAAGATAATATAGTACAATAAACAAAAAAAAAAATGCTAAAAACCATATATAGGATGATGCCAGTTAACAGGCTAAACTAGCTCTTCAGTACACTCACTATCTGTTTGTACATATGACAACTAAAGAAGAAAACATTTGCAACATTTTTTAGAGAATTTATTTCATTTTAATTTATTGTATTTAAATGTTTTATAAAAGAGTTTACATCTATCTGTGAGTATTTTGATAAAATAATTGAAATATGATAAGATGCATCATGCTGCATCAAGATTATTTTGTAATCAAATCATAATTATGTTTCTAAAAATTAAAAAAACTTGATAATTTTAATCTATTGTCATTGATATACACTTTGGCTGATGCCAAGAACAATGTATTACAAGTGATTCTATACATTGTTTATCGAGCAGCAACAATCTTCACAAAAAGGCCATTTTTGAAATGTTACAGTTATTCATCTTGACGCTGAAGCTGAAAGCGCTAAATGTTTAACAAGTACTAAGAGCTTTTGTAAATCAAACATTCTTATGATGGTTAATTTTTCTGGGTTTACACAGGATCTTCTTGGCAAAGACATCCTGGAGTTCTGCCATCCAGAGGACCAGAGCCACCTGCGTGAGAGCTTCCAACAGGTACACACACCACAGTTAGACCCTAAAGGATCAAATCCAACAGACAGTTGTGATCTAGTCTCGCATAGCTAGACTATTGACTAGCGACATGAAGTCTGGGGCCAGATTCACGAAACATTCTTAAGAAGAAATTTCATCTTAACTACCAGAAAAAATTTATGAATATTTTGTATTTCCGAAAAAACTTAAGAAGCATTCAAATTCTCAGAAAAAAGTTCTTTAAAATCGTCATAAATAATATCTTTAAGTTAGGATAACCTCACAGTTGTCTTAAATTCTAATAAATTCGAGATGTTTAATGAATTAACTGGGGTTTTCATGTTGAGTCTGAAGTTGCAATGGGCTGTTTAAGAAGAAATTGAATTTTTAAATGTGATCTGTAATGCCACCTAGAAGATGGGCATGTTCGGGGGGTGGCTATGTAGCTAATTCTTTTTGAGCTACAGTCACCAAATTTTTTACATAAATAGAGATCTCATCAAGCAGGACACTGACAGTCATAAGCTCCGGCCAACAGGAAGTCAGCCATTTTGGATTGTTTGAAAAATGCATGCTCTGGAATTTGAAATACTCCTCCTAGGGTATTCATGTTACAGGTACCAAATGTGGTCGACACTATGCCAAGACATTGACAATGCTAAATTACGAACTGATTTTTAATATAGCGAACGGTGCTGCCACGGGATAAATTAACATAAAAAATAGGAAACAGGGAAGTGTCTCGCATATGCGTGCATCGTGTGATTTACATAAAAATTTAGCTGAATGTTTGGCCTTGCGGGCTGGTCACATTGATGTGGCTATTGTGGGTCACAGTCGTAGCACCACCAACTGGCGGAAGGAAGTGTGGCACTTTTAACAGATTTTGAAATATCCCTCTTATTTTGCAAACATATTAGATTTGCGGCCATTAGGCCTGGGCAAAAGTTAACACACGGGCGTGGCTGGGGAGCTCTGTAGCGCCACCTTTTGACAAAAGTGGTGGGGTCAGTTTCTTCTACGGTCACCATACTTGCTACATATATTGTTCTCAAGTCAGACAAATAAAATTACAGTCATTAGCTCCATCAAACAGGAAGTCGGCCATTTTGAATGTAAATGTTTTTATAATTGCAAGCCCTGAACATTTGAATACTCTTCCTAGGGGATTCATGTGACTGACGACAAATTTAGACAACCTTATGCCAAGACATTGAAGATGCTAAATTGTGAAAACAGATTTTTTGATATATCGAATATTGTTGCCATGGCGAGGCAATAAATTAATGGGAAAAAGTGCGAATCAGGAAGTGTCCCAAATTATCTGCATGCATTGTGTGATTTTAATCATATTGGTCGCATGGATGTGGCTATTGTGGTTCACGGTCATAGCGCCAGTGTGGCAGTTTCAACAGGCTTTGAATAAATCCTTTTATATTTATCTTGTATCTATTTCCCTTCGTTAGAAATAACAGTATGATGGTTAGAAACCTGTCTGACTTGCTGTGATGTGATGAAGACAAATGTCAAAAAATGTCCCGCGAAAGCGAGGTGGCCACAGTTGTAGCAGGCAGGCGGTGCAGTTGCTTTTTCCGAATTGCTAATCTAAAATGACTGGCTGATGACACAGCTTAATGCTCATTGGCTTAAACAACTGTGATGTTTCTTTATCTTCTAAAATGTTAGATTTTTTTATCTTTAATATCATGTTTTTATGTGGATAAATTATACACCTGCTACAACTGCCGCCTCATACTCGCTGCAGTAATTTTGACATACATGGTCATCATATCGCAGCAAGTCTGACAGTTCTAATAGGCATGCACCTGTCGGTGACTACCAGTGAATGGTTCTGCACAGAACTTGCCCATCTCCAATGAGCCTAATGAAATGCATGCAGTTTTTTCTTCAATCATTGGATTGGATCATAAGCAGAGAATGTAAAAAATAAGTTGCCTACTGTCGCACACGTCACAATTTAAAAATGCACTCTTTTAACAATTTAAAATATGTTTTTACTCTACTGTTCTAATTACAAATTTACTGCAGAAGATGAAAGTTACATTTAATTTGATACCAAGTATGTGAACACTGATGAAATTTTGGATATAAAACAAAGCATTTGCCAGTGACAGTTAACAGGTTTAAAATGGGCATGTAAGACGGCCTCTGTAGCACCCTCATTTTCACCTACTGTCACTAAAATTGGTACTTATATAGTTCTCATCAAGCCGGAGAACTTTTATTATTACAATCATTAGGTCTGCCCAACAGGAAGTCGGACATTTTTGATTATTTTTAATATTGCAGTCTCTGAACTTTTAAATTCTCCTCCTAGGGGATTCATGAAACTCTCACAACATTTAGACAATATTATGCCAAGACACTGAAGAGGCTAAATTGTGAACAGATTTTTGATACATCGAATGTTGTTACCATGGTGAAGCATTCAATTAATGCAGAAAAATGGGAAACAGGAAGTGTCATATCTTCTGTGTGCAATGTGGATTTAGATCAAAATTGAGATGTATGTTTAATGTTGGCAGCAGGAAGTGTGGCTCTTACAACAGACTTTAAAATATTCCTCTTGTATTAACCCAAATTGCTTAAATTGTTTAGAATAATGTCAAATGCCAAATGCAAATGTCCACCTTGCATTGTTTCTGAAAGCCACTGGGTGGAAATGGACCCATGGTGCTTAGGCCCATCATTGCTGCTTGCAGCTATATATATATATATATATATATATATATATATATATATATATATATATATATATATATATATATATATTACTATTGTGCCTTCCATATTATGTGCCTACCTTTTTAACCCTCGGTGGTTGACGGACGCACCGGCGCGTCCTGCTGGATATTTTCTTCATTACAGCAGAAACAACTTAAAATACTCCGTCATTTTTGGGTATACAGATAAGTGTAAGACATCATTAGAGACTATAAAGGGTCTACTTTTATTTGTGTACACTCACAATAACAACAAAATCTTGTACTTTTGTAAAATAAAGAAAATAAAAAGGGTGAGCTTTCAGCAGTCTCTCTGTTCACGAGCATATTTCAGAAACACGTCACAAAAATGAACTGAAACTCCGCAAATACTTATCACACAAACATGAAACATATGTCTAAAGAAAGCTTAAAATGTCTACTTTTAAATAAAACAATTCAAATTTGAAACAAATATACTCCTGCAATACTATCTGTTTGAAACAAAGCGATGTAATTTTTTACCGGTCCCATTATCTGTAATGTGATCCCTCCCACCAGCAGAGCGTGCCATTCATACGCTAATGTGCCGAGATGATCAATGCAAATGTACACACCCCCGACTGTGAGGTTTAACGTAAACACAACACAACTCAACTTTTCTGCGTGTTTGTAACGATGCACAGGCGACTGTGAGGTTTGATTTAAACATATTTGATTCATTTTTCTGCGCGTTTGCAACGATACACAGACGAGAACGCTCCAGGATAGTATGGAAGAGTTAACATTTTCCTTAGAAGAAGAGCGGGACTCGGATGAACATTTGTATTTTGAAGAGAGACTTGATCCAGCCGAGGATACAATTTCAGATGAGTAAGTCATTGAGTTTTCATTAGTTGACATGCTATTTTATATAAACATGTACATATTTTACTAGTGGGACTGTTTCCAGACTTGCCAGCCAGGATTCAGAGTATTGACATTTGAAATATGACTCTGAATAAGCAAGTTTTAGTTATATTTAAATGCAGTTTCGGCTAAAGCAGGTATTTAAATTTTATGCTGTATAATATAAATATGATATGTAAATATGATATAAAAATAATATGAATGTCTAGATTATATTTTATCTAGTGTTTATAATGCCTCATTATCATCAACAAAGCTTGTGCTTGCAAATATGTGTTCAGGTTAAATGAGTAAAATGCACTTTAAATATGCCCATATTTGAAAATCAGCATATTATAATGATTTCTGAAGGATCATGTGACACTGAAGACTGCAGTAATGATGCTGAAAATTCAGCTTTGATCACAAATTGCATTTTACAATATATTCAAATAGAAAACTGTTCTTTTAAATTGTAAAAAGAGTTCAGAATATCAATGTTATTTCTGTATTTTGGATCAAATAAATCCAGTCTTGGTGAGCAGAAGATACTTCTTTTAATGGTAGTGTAGGTCTAAAATTAAGTAAAGTCTTTATGTAAAGAAAATATATATAGTCAGATTACTTCTTTTAACTTAAAACTTGATTTGGATCTTTAAGTCTCCTCACATTCATTCTCTATCCCTCATTGATAGGCCCACGGGAGGGTCTTTGTCTCTTATATGTGAATTACAATGAATATACATGATCATTCACGCCTTCTCGCATATTACCTTTCAACACTAAAATTGTCTTACAAAAGTTAAATTACTATATTGTTTTGTATGAATGAGTGATCAGGATGGTTTTCACATCATTTTGTAGCAAAAACTCTTGGCTACAAGATCCAGTTCTCAAAAGTCTTGTGGACAAATGTTTAGTGTGTGTTAAATGACATTATTTCTGTGACTTAAAATTTTAGTTTTTTCAAAAAACATGCATAAACGTTATTTTCTTGAAAATACAAACCTGTACATACATGTTGCTCACATATTATTGTAGCCCAGTTTGTGCTGAATACAGTGTTATCAGACTTTAGCCAGTAATATGTTTTTAAGCAACTGAAAAAAAGCACAAATGTCAAGGCATGTCAAAACTTCTCCAGGGCCCAAAATACCCTCAGACCCCAGAGGGTTAAAAGACCCTCAAATCCTCTTCACTACTATATGGAAAATTAAGGTTGAGTGGTCAGGTATGACACAGAGATTTGTCAAAGTACTTTCGCTGTTTTTCTGGGCAAGTCTGTTGCCTGCTGATAAAAGGTCATCTGGCATACATCCAGAAAAGCCGTCAGATAACTGGACGTCTTCAAATCTTTAGACCACACACAACAGCATACACAAACATGCACTCACCATCATCTGTCGAGCATATACACCTGTTTCTTTTCATCTTATCATAGTTATGAAGCCAAGTGGAACAAAAGCCAACAATTTATGTTAGACGGTAAAGATGGGAGATGTAATGTTATTCTTGGCCCGGGGTTCGATATTAAGTCTTGGGATTGCTTTACGCAAATGTCAAAGGGTAGAACAATAAACGTGTACAGGGTAGCTCAAAATCATTTGATGTAGAGGTCTATTGTAACCTTTCGTGACAGATTCCTTACTGCTTAAAGATTTAGAGAGCATTTGTCATAAAAGAATGAAGAATGAAAGCCATTCTGAGATCTCAATCCAAGATTCTGCCCTAATGTTACAATTCCAGAGTTCCCTAGCTTCCTTAACTCTTTCCCCGCCAGCGTTTTTTAAAAAAAGTTGCCAGCCACCGCCAGGGTTTTTGACGATTTTTGCTAAAATTTAATGGCCCGCAGAATATTTTCTTCCATGAATATATGAAGATGCTATATATCATAATAAAGATCTGGGCCTCTGCTTTTAGGCAAAAAAAAAACGATTTTATTTTATCTTCATTTGTTCTTTTTTTATTGCGACTTGAACAGAGGTAGGTTTTGTCAAAAAAACAACATTTCAGACAAAAAGCTGAGGAAAAGGCATGTTTATGTCTGATATTTTGAGCTTCTCATACTCCACTTCTTCATGTTTGAGACGATCGCAGTCTGTTTCTTTGATCAAAGAGTTGCGTACTCTTTCAAAACATGCGCAGGGGTCTTCCTTACCGTATAACACCTAAAACACGGAAACCCGGAAAATTCCGTGTTTGGCGGGGAAGCGTTTTTTCATAAAACACGGAAAATTCCGTGTTTGGCGGGGAAAGGGTTAAGGGCCATCCACATGTTTCGCGTTACGGGTGGGCGGTTGAACAAAGTCTTACCAGGGTATAAGTAATTGTATATCAAGGTATATTGATCATAATATAGTTATCTTATCTGGAAAGTGTTTATACGTTAGAAAACCATGTGGTAATGCCGTTTTTTTTTTTTTTTTGTGAATCCAGTGAATTAAATCTTTATTAAATATACTTAATATTGGTGTATTTGGAACTTAGATGACTCAAAGACTCAAAACAGTCTCTCGCCAAATCTCGCAGTTACAATTAAGTCCACTGGGCGGATGCTGTGGACACGTGTTGTTGATGTATTGGATGAGAGAAGAAAATATATCATGGCATCTGTGCTTCTAAAGCAAATCCATGTTATATTACAAGACAAGACTTGCAATATTTTGATCCTTATTGAATTCAACTCTATTTCTATTTGGTTCTTGTTGGGGTCATGCAAACCAACAGATGAGCATCTGCTTTTATGGTGGAAAAAATGCAAAGCAAGCTTGGAAGCTTATCAGACCAGTATTTGTGTATGAGTTAAGTCTCTTAACACAGGCAGAGCGCATTTTATAAAAAGCCAACTTTCACCACTTGTTTTTCTGCTTAACATGTGAAATAATAAACATGTGATAGCCTTTATAAGGGCTCAGAGTTTATAAATGTGCATTACCCTCATGCTGTCAATATTGGTTTCTATGTAATTTCCTGGTGAGCGCAGATGTTTTTTTTTGTTTTAAATCTTTGTTGTTTTCCATTTTTAGTAATGGATATTGTTCTTTTTTCCCAAGAAAACAGCATAGTTTGTTGAAGTAATCTTATTTTGAATGAGTTCTTTGTTTCAGTTTGTGAATAAAACTAAATGTAACACTGTACGTGTTTTTAAATGTGCATTTAAATTTATGAGTAATCAGGTACTCGTTTTTTGCTGGTTAGAGTAATCGACTACAAAATTACTCTAAAATACCCATCCCTACTTTAAACTGAATGTGTGAAGCCGGTCACTCATACACTGTTAACACCTCATCGTGAATAGCACGTACGCGCTGTGTGTAGAGAGCAGCGCGCTCATTGGCCTTAAATTGTGCAGCACATGCAGACTATAAAATGATGTAATTAAATTGCTGCCTTTCGTTGTTTATTAAGCACATTAAGCCAGATAGCAAATTGTATATCTAGAAGTGAGAAGGTGTCAAAAACATACAAAAGCAACATGTTTTCATAGGGCCCTAATTATGAAAATGGGTAGTTTTGTGCATCCCTGCACACTACCATTGCACATAATACTAACATACCACTCAGCCCTAATTCATTTTAACGTTGCTCAATGCATTGAACTCTATCAACAGAAGAGTCAAGCTACAGCGGTATTCCCAGTGCTATATTGCACATAGGTCAAGCATTAAAATGGAAAGCTCAATGTTCAAACAATGTCAACTTTGACCCTGTTTGCCACTGACCTTTGAAATAAAGCCAGTGAATACCAGACAATTTGCCTGATGCATCAAGAATAAGACTGATTCAACTCATTTAAGTTCACCAAGAGCATCCTGACACAGTTAAATTTCCCTTTTTTGATGACTCCATTTTAACTTTCTGCAATATATTAAAGCATTTGGAAGGACATTTTATTGTTTAGGGTAGAAAATGAGTTCAGACTCGCATTAGAAGGAAAATATTCAGTGTTTCAACTGTACTCTGTCTACCCTACTGTGTACAAATTCAGCTGTCTTGCTTCTAAAACAACCTTAAAATTGCCCTAGTGACTCTCTCTGCAACACTTTTCATGTGAAGGTCAAAGCAGTGCATGGTGCTTGCGTAGAGCGTTGCGAGACATGTGAAAAAGGTTCAGGTGATTCAGTTTTGGTTTGAGTGTTCACACTGTGAACTCTGGATTCTGTTTCAGAAGGATGTTCTGAAAAAATAGTTAGTGTCTCACTGGCCTGTTCCCAAAGGAGATCTTTGGGTCGCTTTTCAAGCAGAAAAGGAAAGTGGCCTCTTATTGCCAAGAATAATATTCCATATTCTCTCTTAACATAAGGCATACACATAAAAAGTCGAGTTTTATTTTTCTTCCTTTAAATCACTGATTATTTTTTTATATTTTTTTTTTACTCCCTTGAGGTGCAGATGGATGTCCTCTTTGTTTAAGGGAGCCATTTCTTCATATATTTTAGAAGGATTTTGAATATTTTTCTCGTTGTCTTTCATGCTCTATAGAGTGGAAAGTTTTGTTCTCAGGGCACAGCTTTTTATTTAAAGCAATTGTTGTATTTGGATGAGCAAATACTGCCTTAAGTGACAGTAGAGGTGACTGTCTGGAAGAAATTACAATGTTCAGACATGAAACTCTGAATAGCGCATGCTGAGGTTATTTTAACTTATCTTTAAGCCAATCATCTTGCTCACATGTGATATGTTAAGCCAGTAGGCTCACATGGTATAAGCTGATAGGTAATTTGACGTGTAATCAGGTAGCCAATCAACTTGCATACTCTCTCTTTGTCTAACATTTAGATTTGCTCAGTTTGCCATTAATCCAGTTTTACTGCAGCTTGCTGCGAGAGTATTCTCTGAAACCCTCCACCTTCCCAGTTCACATGTCTAAATCTGCAACATGGGGAATGAATTTGTCTAATTATGCAGCAGCATGTCATACATGATTGATGCAGCATGTCTTGTGTTTTTCTTTTTTTTGTAATTAAAAATGTTTTATTGATTCAAAGAAAATTATACAACAGAGAAAAACACAACACATACACACCAAATCAACATTTAACTTTTAACCCTCACTAATATCCCTCCCCAACCACCAGCTCCACCCAACCCCAAAGAACACCCCTGTGGTCACAAAAACCATACAGACACAAAAAAAAGTTAAATAAAATATATTATATAATAAACATGCCTAATTAAACTAAACTTCTCTCTCCTCATCACCTCCCCGAGAGTCCTACAAAACCGCCAAATACCTACCCCACTCCCTGAAAAGCAAGTCCCCCAACCTCAGCCCTTCTACCTTTCGTCATCTCAAATGCAGCCACCCTCCCCATCTCCGCACACCACTCCGGAAATGGTGGTGCTCTGTCTGATTTTCAACCCCTTAAAATAATGTCTGTCAAACATCATGCTATTCAGAACCCAATTTTTTATATATTTGTCCCCCAAATGTAGAACTCTCCCACAGCCCAAAATACAAATGCCTCATGACCTTTTTCAAAAGCAGTAATCACCTCTCCCAAAGTATCTGCCACTTGAGGGGGGTGTGTGCTACTCCCCAAAATAGTACAGAGCATGTGGCGCAGCTGTAAATTCCTATAAAACTGAGATCTGGGAATCCCAAAATGATGACCCAAATTCTCAAAAGATCTAAACACTACACAATTTGGGGTTCAGCCATATAATTGATGCAACGTTTAAATAAATGTCTGAATTAAGTATTCTGGCCACTCTTGTCCAAATCACGTGCAGATGTGAGATAAGGGGGTGTAACTTAACTTCTCCGGTTTGATAGAAACGCTTTTTCAATGGCGAAATAGGGGCAAGGACTTCCTGTACAATAGAAAACCAGTGAGTGGCTCTTTCAGGTGGAAATGACCAATAAGCCAAATGCCTGAGACCGCATGCATAATAATAAAACTAAATCTTGGGTAGGCCTAGCTTACCTTTGTCAGACGCCCTATGTAATTTGTTGAAATGTAGTCTGGGACGTTTAACATTCCAAATAAAGGATTTCGCTATGCTATCAAATTGCTTGAAATAAGTGACTCTAGTAGGTAGATGAATTTTGGAATACAGTTCATTTTAATAACATTAACCTTCCCAATCATCGATAAATGTAATGAAGCCCACCTGTCCACATTGCTTGAAAACCTGGACATTCCGCTGTCAGAGCCAAAGCTTTGGATTTAGACAAATTGACATTGTATCCTGAGAACTTGGAAAAGGAATTAATAATTCTGTGGAGGCAAGGCATAGATCCAGTAGGGTCAGAGAAAAATAATAAAATGTGTATTTTTCTGTGTTTAGCAGAAGCTTTTGCGCCACAACTCCGACCATCACCCCTGGACAATCATCCTCCTTTCTTATCATGGCTGCTAATGGTTCCAGGGCAAGACAGAACAGTAATGGGGAAAGACGGTAACCCTGCCGAGTGCCCCTATTCAGAGTAAAATAATCTGAAATTAATCCAGTTGTTTGTACAGGGTGTCTATAAAGTAACTTAATCCAAACAAGAAATGTACTCCCGAACCCATACATTTCCAAAATCTTAAAAAGATAATCCCATTCAACCATATCAATTACCTTTTGGTGTCAAGTGAGATGGCAGCGACTGGAGACTGATCATTTGCTACTGACCACATGATATTGATGAAACACCTTATGTTATCAGAAGAGCTACGGCCCTGAATAAACTCCAGCTGATCTATATGTATAAGAGATGTCATAACTTTAATTAATCGGTTTGCCAGAATTTTTGACAATTTTTACATTTAAATGGATCAGGGAAATTGGATGGGAACTCTTACACTTGCTTGGATCTTTGTCCTTTTTAAGAATCAGACTAATCTTGGCTTGTGTCATGGTTCGGGGAAGCTTTCCATTCTTTAATGATTCTGTATAAACTTCTAACAAAATTGGAGCCAGTTCTGTAGCATAACATGAAAAATAATTTCAGGGGCAAAGCCATCTGGCCCCGGAGACTTGCCTGTAGCCTCGTCAAGCTCCTCCAAGTTTATTTCAGAATCAAGAGAATTTTTTTGCTCAGTCTTCAATTTAGAGAGTTCTAATGGTTCCACAAAGTTTCTAATATCTTCATCAGTAGACAAAGACATGGTACTATTTAGATCAAGATAGAACTCTTTAAAGGCATTATTAATATGAATGGCCAAGGTAAACATTTCAACACCAGCAGATTTCACTAGGGAATGGTAGAAAATGATTCTCTCTGCTTTATACATTATATCTAGCCAAATCTTCCCTGCATTGTCCCCCGACTCAAAGTATGACTGTCTTGCCCTAAATAACCAAAACTCCACTTTCCATGACAACATAGTATTATATCTGTATTTCAATCGGGTCAATTCTCTGAGTCCATCAGATGACATTTGGCGTTACAGCTCTGCCTCTGTACTTTTAATATTCCCTTTCAGCTCCACGAGTTCTCGTGCTTTGGATTTTTTGGTAAATGAGGCATACTGTATGATCAGACCCCAAAGAACCACCTTAAGTGCCTCCCAAGCCACCCCCACAGAAGATACTGAGGACTCCAATTGAGCAATCCACAACAGATGAATTAGGGACCCAAAAAAATTATTCGTAACAGTTCAATGGAAAGGAGGAAGCGAGAACCGGCTAGACAATATAAATAATAGTTTAATGGTAAACTGAACCAAAAAGACACAAACATAAACACACGACAGTCAGCTCCCTGTAAACGTTCTCTCTCTCTCTCTCTCTCTCTCTCTCTCTCTCTCTCTCTCTCTTTTGCACCACCGTCCACTGTCAGCCTTTATCCCTCTCAGAGGCTTGATTAGCCTGATAAGGGTGTGTAGCCTGATAAGGTGTGTAGAATCACAACCCGGCCACACCCTCTTTCCTGTCACAACTGTATTCTAGAATAAATCTTGTGGACTGATTAAACTAAATGTAAAGTCCCTACCAGATGGGTTCAAAAGTCACCAAATATCTGCAAGACCAAGATTTTTAAATATCCTGTTAAGCGTAAATGTTGCTCTAGGGGGCTTACACACTTTTGCTTCACTATAATCAAGGACTGAGTCCATTAAATGATTAAAGTCTTCTCCCAGTATTATATCATAAGGGGTGCCAGCAGCTTACAACATCCCTTCAAGATCAATAAAAAAGCCCTGATCATTAAATTTAGGTGTGTAAATATTAGCCAAAACTAACCTTTGCCCCTGAATTTCTACTAAAACAATATTGATCCTCCCTAATTAATTTTTTATCTGTTTGAAAGAGTTAAATTTTAGCTGTTTACTTAACAATGTAATGACTCCCCTGCTTTTACTTGAGACAGCAATAAAGAAAATATGCCCACCCCATATCTTCCCAAATTGTTCTGCTTCCTGCGAGGAAAGATGTGTTTCTTGAAGAAACACATGAAGAAACACATAATAGAAAAAAATAAATTTTGTGTCAAAAACAAGATTATACAGACTACAGTCCCACAATCAAACCCGAATCAAACAAACTGAAAAAATAAAAATGTGCACATTAACCCCATACACGACAGCGCCTATCAATCCCTCTAAACTCAAAAGGTCTATGTACGCCTAAGAGAACCCACACGACAACTTTGCCATCAGATTGCTCAAATCCGGTGCTTTTGCACAAATATTGTGAGGCAAAATTACATATAAGTGGAGCATGTACAACAGAAAATACTTTGTAAAACAAACCCTAGCCAATAGGCAGAATAAATGCAAAGAACGTGTAAATTCATTCACAGAACTGTCTTGAAGGTGTGTTTCTCCACAAAACAAATTCCAGCCGATATAAAACTGTTCAGTGAGCCAGCTGTTTATGAGTGTAGCAGATGATGCAATCGTTCCAATGTCCCGCAAAAATACTCCACAAAACTCCAGCCTACAGGAGGCATAAGCACAAAGAACGAACAGATTCATCCACAACTGTCCCGAAGCAGTGGCGCTGGGCGGAACTAGCACAAAAAGAAAACAATACAGGCGTATGGTCAAGAGTGTATTGAGCGAGTCAAATTCACTTGGTGACCGCATAAAAAAATACATCATGGCTTCAGTCAACTTCATAAAAGACATCATTTGTGTGGGCATGTAGATATTTTGCTGCCATCCTTATTATCCATTCTCAATCTGGCCGGGAACTTCAGTGTAAAAGCGATCTTCCGTCCTTGCTAAAGTTTCTTGAAGGAGTGTTATTCCACAAAACAAACTCCACAATAGTGGAGACAATATAAATAATAGTTTAATGTAGAAATAAACAAAAGAAACAAACAAACACTTGACGGTCAGCTGACCGTAAACGATCTCTTTCTCGTCGCACCACCTTCCGCAGTCAGCCGTTATCCCTTTCGGAGGCTTAATTATTCTGATAATGAGTGTATAATCACGACCCGGCCCCGACCTCCGCCCTGTCACAGACAGTGCTTGCTTGGGACCCGTAAATACTTTGCGTCCTTCCTTAGTATCTATTCTCAGTTTGGCCAGAAACATCAGTGCAAAAGCGACCTTCCGTTGATGTAAGAGTTTCTTACATTCCTTGAATCGATCATGTTACTGTCGTCAAAAGTCCAGGAACAAGAAAATATTGTGATTCTTCCAAGAAAGCTTTCCTTTGTTCCTCACCTTGCACAACATAAGATCTTTATTGGATGATCTCAGAAATTTGGCCAGAATTGATCGTGGCCTGTCCCACTCAGTAGATCTGCAAGCCGGGACCCTGTGATCTTGCTCGATTTACAGCTTATTATAGGTTATGTCTAGTAGACTCGGGAAGAGCTCGTCCATAAATTTCACCATATCTCTGCTTCCTTCATGCTCAGGAATTCCAACACTCCGTACGTTATTTCGTCTGCTGCTATTTTCCAAATCTTAAATTTTTCCAAACTGTTTTCCACATCTATTTTGGGCGCTAGCGAATTACCAGATAATTCCCTTTCTGATGACTCCAGATAATCGATCCGTTTCTCAACATCCGCCACTCGTGCTTTCGTGTGTTAATTTTAAACCCTGATGGAGGTCTTTGGTAATAGTTTTGGTATTTGATGTGGAATTGAATGGACTTATTTTTTCTCATTCGTTTACTAAAGAAGATCATCAATATATTGAGCATGAAAGTAAAGACAGATGTTAGTCATTACATAGTATTGTTTGTTTGTATTTTGAAGCCATGTTGTCCATACCAATCTTACAAATACTAATATTTCAAAGAAGATGTAAACAAATTTGACGTGAATTACCTTTTTATCATCCTTCTGTGTTCTTTTATTTTGTTAGGTGGTGAAGCTGAAAGGGCAGGTTCTTTCGGTCATGTATCGGTTCCGGATGAAGAACCGAGAATGGATGCTCATCAGAACCAGCAGTTTCACCTTCCAAAACCCTTATTCTGATGAGATCGAGTACATCATTTGTACCAACACAAATGTCAAGTACGTTATTCATTCATCTGATCACATCTCTTCCAATATATATAACAATTGTCTTCTCTGAAGACCGTTTAAATAGACTCCACATGCAGCATGATGCTTTATTTGAAATGTGTAATGTACTGACTGCTTATTTCTTGCTAAATAATTACAAAATGCCATAACATTATGCAAACATGCGCACTTTTTATGACTGATGGTTTTGGATACTTTAAGTAATTAGCAGTAGTCAGGCATAGCCACACAAGGAGCCTCAAGATGCTTAGCCAGCCTTTTGTTTACTTGGCCTCAGAGCTTAAATCAAAGCCATTTATTCTCCTTCTGTTAACACCTCTGAAATGAGGTAGAAAATGTGCCTGTGTTTAGCTCAGGTGATAGAAGAATATATTAAAAGAAAGAGTCAGCTTGATTTATGCTCACAGATTTCCTGCGCAGTTGTAAACTGCATTTTAAAAGCAGGTTGAATTTACTCTGGTCCCTCAGGTGCTACTTTGGATGGTTGTTGCTTTTGGGGAAGGCTTGTCAAAGGACGTGGTCCAGGAAGGTGTGAATTGTAAATGTGATTTATGCCCAGTGGCTTTTTACCCTTATGCTACATTCAGTTAGCTTAATCTAACTTGTCAACTTAATTTATAACACTGGTCCAAAACCAAGGTGCCTTGCAACCTGCATTGGCAGCTACCTTCTAAGGCAGAATTCTAACCTCTGGTGCGTTTCCCGAACAACTATGTAACCCACTGCATAACCATCATAGTACGATGCATCGTTGGAGAAATTAATTCGCTAGTCCTGACTGTTTCCTGAAACTAAAGTAACTATGTTGCACATCTAATCGTAAGAACCACGTTGGTTCAACAACATAAACCTGTCATTAATGATGTTACGCTGGGGGTGGAGTAATAAATGCCCGGACAATTTTATTATAATAGCTCATTTACATGTACACCAGAAAGACTTTTAATGCGACAAAGCTGCTGAAGACACGAAATAAGTGTGCACCGTGTAATGAGACATATGCATCGTGCTGCGATAGATGTGTTTCCATCTACATCAGATTTGAGCACATATGCAAATGCACAGTCTTTAAATGGGTGCGCCTATTCAGCAGAGATCATCCCAATGCCGTATTCCCTTCAAAGTCTTTACCGTCCACTGTGAGAGCAGTGGAGGGCTGAAAGATGTGGGCCTCCAAAATAACAGTGTTTCTCTCTTGTAGTGCTTTCTCTTAACAACCTTTAAAGAGCACCTATTATGGTTTTTCAAATATTACCTTTCATGTAGTGTTATATAGCTGTTTGTGAATGTAAAAAAAGTCAGCAAATTTTCAAATGTCAAAGTGCACGTCAAATGGAGTTAATGACTCCCAAAAGAAAGAACCGATTCGGAACACCTGAAATGAGTCGTTAGTAATTCCAGTCTTCCTGTATTAACCTACTTAATTTGGTAACAAAAAACCCTCCTCTGGTCTTCATTGGCTGCTCACGAACAGCTTTGACCCGCCCTCAAACACTACAATAAGCGGTAGACCAATCACAATAGACTGGGACATCTGACCAATCAGAGCAGAGTAGGCTCTCTGAAAGTAGTAGTTTAGAACGAATGCTTTAGAACGGATCATGTATGTAAATCTATTTTATGAGACTTTTAAAACAAAATTAGGCATGTTTGAAAACCATAATAGGTCCTCTTTAAGCGCTTAAACGACTGCATTCACTGCAGCGAAGCAAACTAACTATGCTTCTAACCACAAGTAAATAACTACTGTTTCAGAAAACACCAAATCGTTGAAATATGTTGGTAACCAGGTAGTAATCTGCTAGCAGGCAGACTAGTAATCTGGCATACCGGGCATTTTCCCAGTGGGTCGACGCTCTTTGGGCCAATCTGGGCGGACTGGCCATTGGGAGAACCGAGCTGGCCTTGTAACGGGCCGAATGGTCCGCGATAAGTTAAAATGAGCGGCCGGGTTATGCAGAACAGACCACAAAAAGGCACCGCGATATGCAGAAAAGAACAGCGAACACCCCACCACTCAATTTTTGGGCCAGTTGCTATGTAAAATCCCGGGCCAATTTTTCTTCCCAGTCCAGCCCTGTTGGTAATGTTGGAAATTATGACCATAGTTGGCTAACGAAGCGTTTGAGAAACATACCCCTGAGCGGATCCTTTTAAGTGACTCATTTTAATCCAGTATTGTTTGGCTGTTATATTGTTATATAGTCTATATTGCTAAAATAACAGTGTGGTACTGTAATAAGTTTATGCATAGTATAAACAAATATTTGTTAAAGCCACACTATGTAACATTTATCCCTCTAGCGTTTGAAGCATAGAACTGCAAGTTATTTGCGGAGGAACACTGTTATGGTAATTACGTCATTCAGGCTTTGGCTCTGCACTTCTGCGCAGATGAATCTGATACTTTGAATCATAGATATCTATACGTAGATACCTCATTAGCAGCTGTTCCAATGGGCCACAATATGTCAGTGTGTCAGCCTTTTTGGAACGGTCAAGAGCCATCTGTCAACTCATGAAAGTAAATTGACAGATACAGTCTGTTCCAGCCAACTTTCAGATTATCTGATTTTCCATCAACATTGAGTAATATTTTAGATGAGATAACAATTACTGACTTCAGTATCCCCAGCAGTAGAAAAAACCCTCTCACTGGGGGTAGAGGAGGCCTGTATACAAAGGTATGAGAAGGCTAGGTCTGATAGGAAAGGATATGTGTCTCTCCTGTTCCACCACCAGAGAGCAGGGTCTCAGCAGACGTCAATATAGGCAGCATGTCCCCATACATCTCCAGCTCTTTGCAAGTTTTTTCCTGGATAGACAAGGTGCTCTGAATTAGGTTATTCTTATGGACATCATCTTCTGCAAAAAGCTCCTCCAAGGGAGTCATCTTGGCCTTCTTGCAGGTATTAAGCTTTAAGGAACAAAGAAGAAATAATATACAAGTTTAGCAATTTACAAAGTTTATGTCTGCCGTTTTTATCATGTTGTACTCGCCACCGGTATAGTCTCATTCTTGCTGTCCTCCCCTCTCTCCTCTTAATCTGGCTGGACTGTCCCCATGTCCCTGTCACCATCACCATGATCTGTCAGCTGCAAGTGTAATAAGCAATTAGACTAGACAAATTAGTAGCATACATAGGGCATGATACAGGAAATTATTATTTGATAATTAAAGGTCTAAATTCAATTCACATCTCATTCATATTCATAATGAATACTTGCTCTGTTTCTGTAGGATGTGCTGCTGCTGGTAATTTGTCCTTTTTCCGGTCCCAAACTGTGTCATCATCCTCTAGTTTATGCTTAAACCGAGGATCCAGTGCAGTCGCCTCTCCAAGGAAGGCTTTGACATTGACACTCTATAAGCAATGGATATCTAATAAGAATAATAAAACAACACAATTTATCTTCTAAGTGATATTAATTGTAATTATTCTTTTACCTGATAACGCTGGGACAGATCAGTCCAGACTGTCTTCTTAAGGGTGGACACAAACACTGTATCTCCATCTTGCACAGTGAAATGTTTTTTTCACTTTTGCCGAATGGGAAGGATCTGGCTGCAGGTTAGACTCTTCTCAGTTGACAAACAGAGCGTGGATGTGTAAAGAACTCACATGAGTTGACAAAGTCCTCTGCTCTTTTTAAGTCCTCATCCGTTAATCATAAATGAGAAATTTATCTCAGTAACACATACACAATAATATCTAATATTTAACTTGATGATAATGAGTAATGATTCTTAGAATGTGTTGCTTCTCTCAGAGCACAGTTTTGGCCATGGTTGACCTCTTCATCCACACAATCACATCCCTTTATCTTTGCAGTCCATTTTGCCATGGATGTAATTGTGTACACACTTTGAGCCCCAAGATTAAGGGTGTGTGCAAAGCAGCCTATATTAATGAGGTTAAGCTTTTGTTCTGCCACATTCATGTTGGATGTATTATCCACTGTGATAGCTGCAACTTTGCTCCTTATCCCAAACTCATCTAAAATGTCACCAATTTCTTCTGCTACCACTGCCCCTGTTTGTGCTTTGTAGACAGCTTTTGTTTTAAGGACTTTCTGATTCATCTTTCCCTCAGTGATATAATGTGCTGTAACTATAATTTAATGGTCCTGGCAAATGCTTGTCCAGCGATCACTGGTAACTGCTATTTTGCTGACCTTTTCCATATCTGATTTTATTTTTTATTTTTCTATGATGTACCAGGCTGGTATCAAGTGATTGGACAGACTATCCCTAGACGGATGGATGTATTTGGGATTAGGGCCTTGGTCATCACCTTGCAGAGAAAATGTACACTTATAATGCTACACCTACCGAATCATAGTTTACTGAGGAATATAATGTTCTGTTAGCTAGCTCTGATTCTAAAGTGCTATGAGACACAGGAGACATCAAAAAAGGCTAAAGTCCATTGATATTGCTGTGAAAAACTGAGAACCTAATCAAGAATGCATTTTACATACCTAAATGAAGGTGACTCAACCATAGTAAAAGGATGTAACCCCTTCACCACATATCTTGTCACCGCCCGGTGACATTCATCCACTTTCTCCTTGCTCATTTTCCAACTTTTTTTCCCCAAAAATGAATTGAGTTTCTGGCTCTTCAAATAAAGATTGTATCGATGACATCATTACTCTATTGATCTCTATTTTAAACAAAAAAATCTCAACAAAAACAAAGTTTAAACAATGACTCTCATGCGAATGTCTGCTCATCTGTGTTTTGTACCTGAGGGTGAGATGCTACTGCTAATATTAGCTGTATCTGGTGCGGCAAACACGGTAGATTCCTTAAGATTCACGGCGTGTTGAAGTAAATGCTTCATCATATTGGAGGTGCTTCCTCCCTTGCACGAAATCCTTTTACTGCAGGTGTTGCATTTTGCTGTGTTATCAATTTTAGCATAGCTTAACCAAACTTTGGAGCGTTTGCAGCAGTCAGACTCAGACATGGTGCCGAATGTAATGAATTGTGCTTGTGCGTATTGAAATTAGGCCCTTGTAGCAAGTCCTGGCAGATCGATACGACTGTAAAATGCTCACTGCCGGTCACCTCGCTAGCATGATTAATAAAGTTAGGAACTGAAGTGAGGAATCAAAACGCGTGTATCTTATCGAGTCCACGGTTCTTGGAAATTTGGAACCGGTTCTCAATACCCAACCCTAACCACAAACTATAATAAAATGCCCCGCTAGAGTGGCTAACATTTTCTAACGAACTGCCATGATAAGAGATGGTCCATTAAAACTGGTCTCTTAATTTTATTAACCCAATAACATTTTTTACCTGTCGAGTGAGGAAAAACTCCATCTCTGTGTCTGTTTTAAACCCTTTCTTGGAGTTGTTGCCACCTCTGAAAAAGCTAATATTGTTTATATTGAATAAAGTCAATATTGTTTCGTGTTTTATTATGGGCTCTGTCGCTGTCCCTTTTTGCTTGCAGACTCTTCTTAGTTCGAGGTTTCTTTATTTTGGAAATGGGTGATTTCCCCAGAGGGTTGCCTTTTTGAATGATCCACGGTCAGTGTTGCACGTGTTGTAGCTACAAGATGTCAGCTTCAACCTATCACCATAACTATCACCACACACATACAGTACACGCGCAGTAGTAGCTGGACCTTTTCTTTATTTACGGATGTGATGTAAACATGCATGGATGGCTGGCGGACATTGACGGATTACCTACCGGGACAATGGGGCCAGTGTCCAGGGGCCATTGACTACCCGGGGCTGCTCTGGGCTTTAAGGCTGCGCAATCTAGTTTGGTGACCCCCACTTGAAAACCCTTTTGGGCATGAATAATGACTTTTGGGTGGAGGGGAGTCCTTGGATATAATTGGCCCCAGGGCCTTTGCAAGTTACTATAGTGAATTGGGGTAAGGCAAATTCATGATTTGGAAGATGGAGTGTCATTGTACTTGCTCATTAATGAACTTTTGTACATTTCTAACAAAAAAATCTTACATAGTGTAGCTTTAAAGTAGTTATTTTATTTAACAATTCTTTTGATTTAACTTCTCTTAACATTAATTAAATGAGCAACCTAAACTGTAGTGTCCAGTAAATCCAGTAGTGTTTGGCTGTTAGCCCATTTTGCAAAGCTAACAACATGATTGATACTCTAATATGTGATTATACATTATAAAAAATGTGGTTAAGTAGTACATTTTTAATTAAATGAGCAGCGCTATGCGATATGTAATACATGCAAAGCCAATGAGCATGGCCATGACATTTTGGTATTTTCACGTATGTATGCGCTAAGTCTAGGCACAAGTTGGTTTGGCGAAATTGCATGCAGAAGGTGTTAAAGGGCTAAAAAGTTCAAATGCAAGTTAATTCTGAGGTTATTCTCCAGTTATTACACCTTTTGAGTCCAATTAAGCCCTCTCAAGCCCCAGCAATATAAACAAAGACAGCACATTCATAAGAAGTTGGTAGATGGACTGTATGCAATGAATAAGAAGAATAGAAATATGGACATACATCCTTTGGTGCATTAACACAAAACATTGATGAATGTCAGGCATATTTCTATGACAGTGGCACGTTCTTTTTATATGCATGGAAAATGTAGTTCTCATCAGATTTGGATGTAGGCTCTGTTAAATTATAGAGAATGTAAGTATTATTAATCAAATTGATCATGTGACACAAATCATGACTAGTATTAGCATTGATTGTATCAGCCTTTCAAGTTAGGCTGTGGATTTTTGCACGCACTTCACTTGTACCAGTCGATTTTGCTTAAAATGTTTTATTCATTAATTGAAACACACACAAAAAATATTTCTAAATTAAAATTACCATTCAAACTAAACAAAAGTTAAATCAAAATAACAAAGAATGGTCAATCCTATATAATCTCTAAAAACTAGAAACTAAACATTTTACCCTCTCCAACTTCTTCCACCAGCCTCTATTACAGTGACTTAAAATTCACTGTACGACAACAGGTGAAAAACAATATTAATATAAATTATATCATAAATACAATTGGAAATATAAACATAATAAAAATAACAACTGAAAAATAAACAATATGTCAGGAAGGATGAGACAATATATCCAAGTGCGGAGACAGTGATGTGATATTTAACATCACAGCAATGCTTCAAATGGGGGGAACCCTGACACTAACTGCAGCATGGAGAAGGATGGTGTGTTCATAGTTTTGCGTGCGTAGTGGTCGTGTACATAGCAGTTCCAGTGCAGAGAGGTATTGCTGTGGAGAAACTCAGGAAAAGCATTAAAGGAGGCTAGGCAACAGGCAGGATGGTAACAACAATCCTGGAGCGCATAGCGCAGACTGGTATCCAATACACAGAACATGATACAGGGTATACTAGGGCAAAGGGAGAGAGTGGTAAGCAACAACTCAAAACAGAGTCCAGAAGATATAGCCCGTGAACTAATGGCAATCAGGTGCTGCTCGCCCTCAGTAAGCTGGAATGATCAGTGTTACCATGGAAACAATCAAGGCTTCCATGGCAACGCTGATTACTCGAGCCAGAAACACCTGAACAGAGAGAAGATGTAATCACAAACTAGAACAAAACCAGCAGACTCACCGAGACCGTGGCACAATGACAATCACTTTGTTTTACACAAATCTTATAAGGTTTTGATTCATAAAATGGCTACAACAGTGAATGTCAGGGTAATAATTTGATGTTCCACTATATTTTCAGAGTTTGGACATGAACTTTATTTACACCTGCTGATGGACTCTCCAAATTGCAAATGCAGAAAATGAGTTTATATTTTGCACTGAAAACAGACCTGGTTCTGAAATGTTTTAGCACAATTACCTATTTCACTGGAAATTAGCAAACTTCACTTTGCGTCACTATTTCTCAGGAAATTAGCAAACTGCATGTAAAGGGATTTAGATGGGCAAGGAGGAGGCGAGAACCGGCTTGACAATATAAATAATAATTTAATGAGAAACTTAAAGACACACACACACACACACACACACACACACACACACCGACGGACATGCCTCTAAATGATCTCTCTCTCTCACCATCTTCCGCAGACGGCCTTTATCCCTCTCGGAGGCTTGATTAGCCTGATAATGGACCGGGTGTGTAGAATCACCACCCGACCCCGCTCTCTGCCCTGCCACACTGCACTTTGCGTCACTTTATTAAAATACAATACACCAACAGTTTGCATTCATTTACACACATGCACCGCAAACACTCCCACCCACACTCACTTGCACTTTGCGCAGACATGAAAAATTGCTTAGAATTAGCTCTCTTGTGAAAATTACATATGATTTATCTGTAGTTGCGCTTTGTGATGTGCCTAGCATGTTCACAAAAAATAGCTTCTTCTGCCTCATACTGATCCAGAATCAGTCTGATGAAAAGCTTGAAAATAATTACTATTAAACAGGAGGGAGATGACACTGTAAAATTAGCCATGCTATTAATTTAACTATGAAAATAGAGAAGTTTTTCCAATAATTTGGTATTGCTCCAATCAAGTTGGGGTTTAGCATTTGAAAATGCAACATTGCTCAGTTTTTTAACAGTTGTGTTATTAAAAAATCACTTTCCATTTAAACAGCTTCAGTTCAGTTAGGTAGGTTTTCTTAGAAGTGTAACTAAAGGGTAGCTTAACTGGAGTTCCTGTATTCTAAATTAGCAGTAGCTTATAGCTTGTCAAGCAGTGGTTTCAAAATAGTTTCTCCCGCCATCATTGGTATTTAATGCTAATAAAATTGGGTCTATAGTTTACGTAGCCAGACTTTTGAATTACGGCATCATGTCTGGTCCACTTTGCAGCTTATTCAGACTAAATTGTGGTTGGCCATTTTACATGTTGGTCAAATAGTCTCTTCATGTCTAAGTGGGCAGCTCATTATAACATGATGTTTAAGGGCTGGTAAATAGATTATACCATTATAACAAACTGGTGTAGAAAAAAACTCACCAGTCTCTGCAAATGTTTGTAGACTTTCTGTCTGTACTGATTATCTCATCGGCAGAAAATAAAAGTGGTATATACGGTACAGTTTTGTTTCACACCGGTGTGACGGGAGCCAGCTGGTACGTGATTGCTGTGTGGCACATGTAAATCTCACTCCCCTAGACTTAAGAGGCACACAAGCAACTGACACTAGTGGCTGTAGCCTTAAGCCTCCTCGTTAGCGTGCCCACCTCCTATGTCGGAGACGCTAGATCGGAGCGTGTCGAGCCGGACTGATTACAGTGATACCGTGACCCGGATGGGAGTTTAGGCGGGGTGAGTGTAACGGGAGCCAGCTGGTATGTGATAGCTGTGCGGTATGTGTAAACCTCCCTCCCCTGGCCTCAAGAGGTGCCCCTAGAGACTGATGCTAGAGGCTGTAGCTTTTAGCCTCCTTGTTAGCGCATCGGTTTGAATTCTGTTAGCAGCGGGTTGAGCAGAACTGGTTACACCGGACTGATAAAAACCTGCTCCCTGACTCCTGAAAGTTGTATTGCTGTCGGTCATTCTAAATGCAGCTTGTGATTTTCACAAGTAGCTTTCCAATTGTGTGTGCAATATGCATCAGGCGGTCAGTGAATGGTCTGCGAGTGGTCTGTGGCTGTGCCGTCTGAGTCTATTACAACAGACCCACCCCTCTTCCATGCTCAATTAACTCTCATAATTTCATAATTTCTTGAAACAATTTCATAATTCCCTTCTCAGTAATTATCTTCACACAATAAAACAAGAGTAATTTCATAACATAATGTTTGAGTTCTCTCATTATGTTCAATTCATGCGTGCGCGCGTGTGTTAACATCCTGCTCATTATTTCCAATGAGGAGAGAAGAAAGAGAAGAAATTCGAATAGTAATAAAAAAACATTGCCAATTATGGCTATGGACATGTATGTGTGTTTCCATAATCAGCTTTTTCAATGATTTGTAGTGGCATATATTAGGAAATATTGTATTTGTGATAGTATGAATTCTGGGAGTTGATTGGCTGCAATCCAATTATTTTTAATAAAACTAACTTTATTTGTGTTGCACCTCATGCAGTACAGCACAGACTGTAAGTAATGCATATAACAGTAGTTCCTTAAAAGTTATTATAATAATAATAAAATAAAGAATAATTAAAAATAAATACAAAACAACAACAAGCTAATAAAGCATAATCATGGCTGTGCTGATATTCAGGGCATTATTACAATTGCAAGTGTGAGGTAGGTGTTAAGTGCTTTTATATATAGGTATAACACTTTATGGGCATAGGGTTAAATTGGGCCGGAATGGCCTCAATTCCATTTATTTCACATTCCGAATACATTTAGTGAGTGTACTTGCTCGAAAACCTTTAAAGTTCATTATGCATCGCTCTAGTCACTTTCTGGGAGAGCATTTATTTTATTTTGTGTGTGATTTTTCATTTGGAAAAGTTTGTATGTTTTCTAGTAAATACAAAGTGGGATTCACTAGTGAAAATGCTTCTATAATAAACACTTCTGTAACTGAATGCAAATATTTTTATTACAAATTATTTTATCAACTGAACAATTTGAGTAAAAGTTAGTTGTTTAAAAGGTAGGGGAAGACCCCCTTGAAAACAATGTGCATTTAAATACAGTATGTTTAGCATGTTCAAAGGTAAGATGACACCTTGATTATGTGTAAATTTGTCTACACAGTTTTTTTTTACTGCTGATTTTGTGCAATATTGAAGCAAAATGATCACACACATACACACTATTATATGAAGATGATCGTTTTACATTTTTAGAGCCCTAAAATAGTTTTAGGGCTCACTTTTTAGTTTTTTTGTTTGTAGTCGAATAATGTCTGAGACATTTGTTGTCTGCTAGAGGCTTGAGTAACGTATTTGTGAAAGCAACAGAGAGTGTGTGCGCGTGTACGCGTGTGCTTGCTTGCGTGCGTGCGTGCGAGCTTGCTGTACTTTTGAGAGGGTGTGAATATATGGGAGCGATTCATCACACATGGCATCAGCTATCCCAAAGTCCCCAATCCACAGCAGGTGGAAGAATGCTGGAATGAGTCGTCCTTGGATACACAAGCACACACCATAATATCCATAATAACCTTTGTAATATCCATTTATTCTCGTTTAATCTGGAATGACATTTTAAGTTTTTTCCGAGATCTACCATGAATTATTTGTGATTATAACATGCATTACATATATGAGCTTTATCTCAAATTTTTCCACCTTTGGGATTAGATTCAGTGGCGTTCTACAAATCCTGTTGGCCCTTTGCAAACTTTGAAGTGGGGCCCTACCCACAAACGGTAACCAGTGGGAAGTTTAGCTTTTCTCTTTATATTTTAATCTTTATTTTGTGTCTTCTTTGCTGAAATACTTCAAAGAAAAAGGTATGGTATGTCAGATAAATATAAAAAGACTAATCTGTGCATTGCACATTAATTATTGCTCAATGGGGCAATTTTAATTGTTCATGAGATTTTTTTTTGTGATGGAAAAAACTGTTCCTGTGCCTGACGGTTCTGGTGCTCAGTGCTAAGTTGCGCCTGCCCGAAGGCAGCAGTTCCAAAAGGTAGTGAACAGGGTGACGGGTACAGAGTGACTTTTTCCTCAATCTGGAAGTGTACAGTTCTTGAAGGGAGGGTAGGGGGCAACCAATAATCCTCTCAGCAGTCCAAACTATCCTTTGTAGTCTTCTGATATCCGTTTTTGTAGCCGCACCAAACCAGACAGTTACTGAAGTGCTCAGTAACCAGACTGAATGAATGCTGAGTAGAACTGAATCAGCAGTGCCTGTGGCAGGTTGAACTTCCTCAAATGGTGAAGGAAGTACAACCTCTGATGGGCCTTTTTCACAATGGAAAAGTCCCAGGAAAAAGGCCTTCCCTTTTGTTCACAGGGAAGCAGTTCCCTGGTCACAAAGTTGTAAATTAACTTTGAGATTATTAACATAAGTGTTTCCTTTTGACCAAAATTAAGTCATGGGCAAACCTGCTGTCAAGCTCCAAAAAATCCGAAACTACCATGATGTAATCCATACAACTTGTATGTGTGCTATATTCAAAGACAACTGAAGCATATTATTGATTTGTTTGAGGAATTGACTGAAATTTAATTTGAAATTGAAGTTGAAGTTTATATTCACTGAAAATCCCTGTGCTGAAACCTTCTGCTAAAGTTTTTGATGTTTTTTCCTGTATTTCACATCTTGCATGAAGCATTCTGAATCTGCTTGGCAACTTTGGCAGTTTGGTCCAAATAATGGTTCATCTGGGGAAAAAAAAAAACCTTTCAGAGGAAATATCAATATCATATCAATAACATAAATATCAAGGTATCGAATGGCATCAATAGGCTGAAAAGGTTGCTGAAGGACACAGTTGTAAATGTGCTCAGAGCTTTAACATCAACACAACACCTACAGCAGTTATCTGTCTCAAGACATCTCTGTAGGAATGACTGTAGACTGAAAACATGAGATTTTGGATCCTCAGAACTAACAGACAGGTCATTAGTAATTCTGAAACAACAGATATTTTCCGACAGGCGCCAGGCAGACATGCGGAACCCACCGCAGTCTATTGGACGAGCTCGCTGAATGAATATGTTGTGTTCAAAGGCGGTGCACTTATCCAACCTAAATCAAGTTCAACTAACATTTGATACTGTAATATGATTTATAGCATGGGAATATTATTAAAGAATGAGGTGCTTTAGCAGGGTAAATAAGTGTATAACCTAGAATGGGGGAAAATGGACGTAGAAAAATAAGTATGGTTTTGCGTAGAATGTAGACATGGAAAAGCTTTATTAAAACTCAAACATTGTGTGCCAGAATTCGTACTTTCTTGTTTGCTGTAATACTTTTGAAGAAATGTGATAGAGATACTAAGGCCCTGATGTATTTAATGTTTGCGTGTATATAAACGCATCCAAACTTGATAGCACGCTCAAAAAAAGGTCAATGCTGATCTACTAACATAGTCTTTTGAGGATAGCATCTTTCAGATGCGAAAAATAGTTTCCCTGAAATGAAAATGCAGTTTAGAAGCGTGCTTCCAACTGTGCATAGTTAAGGGCTGCGTCAATGTAAATGAATCAAATTGCACCGCTAAAGTGATTTATCAAGCCTGAAAGTCATTTCAGAAACGGAAACTGAGAGAGTAAATTAATACAAATGAAAGGCAGGTATTTGATTCGCATTGTGCATCATGCTGTTATCGTGGCAAAAAAGAGACTTTGACAACTGAGAATACATATAACACCCTTTGATGACACATGAAAGTGAAATGAAATGATTTTTCTTGAAAAAAAACTGTTTTATGTGGTGGTTTTACAGCTCGATGTCATAACTAACATAATGATGATGATAAAATCTCTGTAACTCTTAGATAAAAAAAAAAGCCTCCTAACAAATTATGAAATAATTTAAATGAAATATTTTAAATGTTGGTTCTTTCCATTGAACTGGGCTGGCCTGTACACATCAGTACGCTGAACAAGTGTGTCTGGCTCTCGCGAAACATGCAGCGAGTGCTGGTTCTCTCCTGTACAGCCTCTGTGCAACTTTAACATGGTCATATCTGTGAATTGAAATTCAGATATTGTTTTAGTATACATCAGTGGTGCGATGGCTTAATGTGTGCATGATATTGTATTTTTTTCTTTGTGAATTATGAGTTGACCTCAGGCGACCCCGCAGCCACATGCGTTGACGATGTATTTTGGCTTGTATTTAAATGAATAATTTAAAGTCATTTAAATCGACTGAATGCTATTCACTACACACTGTTATTTGTGGGTTAAACTTCTCACGTGAGACAACAGCATGGCGCCAATTTCAGTGAAGCACTTCTACAGGCGCAGCGCCAACAAAACTGGCTCTCATAAGAAACCTTTTTAAATGTTTTCATTGAAACCTGTTTGGGTTTAAAGAGTAGCGTCTTTAGTTTTGTTTGATATGCCGCTGTATAAAATTCCTTCATTTTTTGCGCATCAGCTTGCTGAGAAAAATGTTGTCCACATTTTGAGGGACATTATTCCCTCAAAAGTTGAAAAAAGCACGTTAGTTATTTTGAATAACTTTCAACATTAACACATCTGCGGGTCATTTCGCTTTAGTTTAGTAAAAATTTTATATTTTATTTAATCACTGTACAATGTGGTTTATTTACTGTAGAAATATAGTACAGTAATGAGCAATGTTCACATTTCGAATCAATGAGTTCATCCAAAAGCCAAAACATTTTGCTTTCAGAGGCTTTAAAATGGAGTTAGGGTTAAGTCATTCACTAAATAGGGAGCAAGTGAGCAAGGGGACATCCTATAGCTGTCTATGCATTCATTCCCAAAATCCAACCAAAAATTCTGTTTCAGGCTGCAGATTATGTTTAGACCACTCAACGTGTTTTGTAAAAATGGGACAATGGTAATCATTTCATAGATTTAGAATTTCTAATGCTAAATTTTATTTTAACATTGTTGGCAGTGATGCTGGCCTTTACTACTGCAAACATAATAAACAATTTGTCAAACATCTGACTTTCTATTGCTTGGTATTATATACAATTTCACAACCTAGTCCACATATGAGGACATACAGTATTATGAAAACTGTTTGCTCTAGAAATATTTTTTATTAGGTGCTGCTAGTGAAAAATGAACACAGCAGTCATGCTCTGGTCTCATGGCGTAAAGGGAAGAGTGTCTTACCAAATAGCAGGGATTTATAATAATATTGTATAATCCTATAAATAAATGCCATATTATATTAAATGCTTAGCTTTGTGGGCAGTGCTCCAGCAAATGGTGCATTAGCATTACGGACAACCTTATTAGTTCAAGTCCCAGCCATAGGCCCTTCTCTCCCTTTCTACTTGCCTATTCAAAAATGTTATATAGCTGTAACTTAGAAAAAACAAACATCTTGACTGTATTGTATGGAAGTTAATGTGCCATCAGGTGTCCACTCTATTCAATAATGTTGTCCTCCATTTAAATGCAAGAGCATGTCCTGTGTGAATGCCCCCTAAGATGGTCTCTTAAGCAGGGATGTTGGGCCTCTGGAAAGAATCTAGCACTGCATGTTGTTCTCTTGTCTCTTATTCTCTGTCTTTGTCTGTCTGCTTGTGTCTTTTTTCTTGCTTTCTCTCGTCTCTGCCCTAGCATCATTATACTCTGTCATCACTATGCGGGGTCCAGTTTGAGCACTTCTCACTCTCCCCTTGTTACCATGACAACCGTGAGCCATCCTATAGGGCCTTGGGGATTGGCCGGGCTAACGGCCCATCCTTCAATCCACGCTCTCATCCTCCGAGACCGTTCCCATTCACAATCGTGTGGCAGTCACCCATGCACAGACAACACCGCCACATGATTTCCCATGCCGAGATGAAGGCGCTTTTTACATTCTTGCAATAATTTTTCATATTTGGAGCCAAAGCAATTTAATTGCAGAGTGAAGCAAGGGAGAGTTTGGGTTCCTGTGGAAACTTGGATGCTTCAGTGTTTTTGCCCTTTTTGCATTTTTATTAAATATTTTTCCTCCTTCATTCTTTCTGTTCTCAAGAAGTTCAAGTACAGTTCAGTGTTTTGGGTTCAATCCATCTCATTCCACATTTGCTCCAGGTGGCCTTGTGGGATCCGTGTGTGTGTGTGTGTGTGTGTGTGTGTGTGCATTTGTAATCACTAATGCCTGGATCAGTGTGTGTTTTCGTGGCCAATTTCCAACCTCCTCGTGATATAATGTTTTTTTGGGGCAAAACAGGCTTTCTTTTAGATGAGGAAAGCACAGCCTTCTTTCATTTTCAGGTAAATTTAAAGCTCTATAACACATCATGTTGATAATGACACTGAACAAAGACATAATCAGAGCTCTGCTTTTCAATAGGGAATTTCCATTCAGCTCAGAAGTAGCCAGAAACTTTGGATCTGTTTTCTTTTGAAGGCAAAAACACTATAGCTGTCTGCCCAAACCTGATGAGCTGCCTATTTAGGCATCATTTTAAGGCATCATAGGTGAACTCCAAGCACAAAGGCTGTTCCAAAAGGTTGGAAGGTAAGATACCTTTTTTGGCCAATTTCCAAGGCAGCATGATACATATCTTTGGAGGTGAGGGCGTGGCCAAGCGCCCGTCTGGGGAGAAAGTGGTAATGAGTTGCTGCTAATTTCTGTTTCTGAGTTGACAGTTAGAGACGGGGAGTTAAAAACAGGCCCTGCCCTTAGGGAATTCCCGGGAGAGGATTTCCCTCTAGAGCAGTTGCAAGACGAAACCCAAGTGATATTGATTGATGGTCAACGTCTTCAGCCAGACATAGCACTCACATATCCATATTTTTCAATTATAAAATATCGGTTGTATAGGGTGACACAGGACACTCACACAGAGGAAAATACAACCAAGTTGTTAGTACCAAAGAGCCTAACTGTTATTTCAGGTGGCTCATTATAATCCGATGGCAGGTCACATGGGACAGGGGAAGACACTAAGCTGTCTCATTGCCCGTTTCTATTGGCCGGGAATTGACGGGGATGTTCGCCAGTGAATGTCAGCAGTTGACTCCGCCGGCCGCTCAAAGCACCATTGCGGCCTCTTTCTTTGATCGAGGTTCCTTTCAAATGAATTGCCATGGACCTCGTCAGGCCACTAAAACGGACAGCACATGGGCATCGCTTTGTGTTAGTCCTAGTGGATTACGCAACACAATATCCAGAAGCAGTGCCTCTGTGCAACATCGCAGCATGAAGTGTTGTGGAGGCACTCTTTAGAATTATCTCCCAAGTGGGGATTCCGAAAGAAATCCTCACTGATCAGGGCACTATTTTCAAGTCACGTACAATTTGCAAGCTGTTAAATTATTGGGTATTAAACGAATTCGAATAAGTGTGTACCATCCAAAAACGGACGGCTTGGTTGAACGATTTAATAAGGCCTTAAAAAATATGATTTGTAAGTTTGTGCACGACGATGCTTGGAATTGGGGTAAGTGGCTCGATCCCCTGTTATTTGTAGTGTAAGAGGTCCCGCAAGCTTCCACAGGGTTTGCCCCATATTGATTGTTATATATACGCAAGCACTAATAAGCCCTGTGGCGTGTTAGATGTCATGAAGGAAAATTGGGAGGAGGGACCTTAACAGAATACGTTCTTGACCTGAGAGCAAAACTTAACACATTGGGGCAGCTATCACAGGAGAATTTTCTACAAGCTCAAGAACGTCAGACCCGGCTGTATAACAGGGGAGCTCGGCTATGGGAATTTGCACCGGGACAAAGTATCGAGGTTGCCAGTTTGCAAAAGAAATTCTTTGACATGTTCTCGCCTCTCCCCTGCCGCAATAACCTCAAAAAACACCACATCGAGACAACCCCAGGGGTAGTGGTATGTAGTCATCCCTACCGGTTACCCAAACACAAAAAAAACGGGTAGTAGGGGAAGAATTAAAGGCCATGCTCAGCGATCGGGCCAGCCAGGAAGCTCTGGTACATAAGAGCGATGGCTCGGTCCGGTTCTATGTGGATTATAGGAAAGTCAACGCTGTGTCGAAATTTGACATGTATCCAATACCTTGTATTGATGAACTGCTCGATCAGTTTGGCACTACTCACTTTTATTTTGACACTTGATTTAACAAAGGGATATTGGCAGATCCTCTTAACGCTGATGTCCCGTGAGACAACGGCCTTCTCCACACCATTTGGCGAAGTACGGCAACATAGAGAAGGAGTGCTTGGCCATCAAGTGGGTGGTCCTTTCACTCCGCTACTATTTATTGGGACGGCCATTCACCCTCTGTTTGGAACATGCCCCACTCCAATGGCTCCACTGCATGAAAGATGCCAACGCCTGCACCAACCATTGGCATTTGGCAATCGTGCCGTTTAAGTTCGAGTTCACAGGCTGAGGGAGCTGTTGCAGACTTTGTCTCCAGAGGGGGGGAGGGGTTGGGTAGTCTGGAAAGTTCCCCCGGCCTGAGTGGGGCAGTGGGTGTATGTGGAGGTGAGGGCGTGATCGAGCGCCTGTCTGGGGAGAGAGAAAGCCTCCACCTGAAGGAGTTCCACCTGAGATTAATTTCTTCTAATTACAGTTTCTGTATTGACCAGAGGTGGGTAACTATTTTGGTAAAGGGGACACATCGCGCTGTAAGTAGTGCATAGGGGGCCACATTGTATTCCTTTTGAGATACAATGTTCTGCATTGATTTGGTTTTTGTATCTTTTAAGCCCAGAAATATTTGTGTACTCAATTATCTGAAGTTTATCTGTGACTATTGAGACTATTCTGCAATTGCCTAAAGTATTGTATTGCTCAACAAAGGTAGATACTTTTCTATCAGGCATTAAAAACTAAATAAAGGCTGAGCTTATACATTTATTTTACCATCTCTACTCCCTATTAATTTATTATTCAATTTAACAATCTCTACATCAGGGGTCTGTTTTAATAATAATAAAAACAAATAATAGAACTTTTAATGTTTGTCGCAAAGTGGGCGAGTTCACTTGTTTTTTTCTAAAACATTACCCGTTTACATGCTAAAAGGGTCATGATGCGGGTCTCCTCGATTGTTTGACTTTCAGCACTCAACAGAATAACACAGGCTGCATGACTATGATAAATGATTACTGCAAGAGTTAGATTAACATACAGGTGTGAAGGGACTTCAACATTTCTAAATTGCACAAATAAAATATACATATACATATTTGTCTCTGACTTGCTTTTGCTTGCATGTCAATGATGCTGAGACTTTTATATTTAATTTAATCACTGAGAAGGTTTACCTGCAAAGTAGAACCAAACATCACAAGCAGCCTCAAGAATGGACACAGAGTAGCCGTATAACACTTTTCCTTGAGCAGAATATTGCACTACAGATCGCTAAGTTTGTTCAAAGGGGAAAGCGAGAGGTAGAAAAAGTGCACTCGCGTGCATGGTTGCCAGATTGCACAAAATAAGTATACATTAGGCGGAATATTTCCAATTTGCGCAAGTATAAATCTCAAACTGGGGGTGTTGCGTCTCTTATCTGGCAACCCCGAGCATGTTAAACGCTTGTGGAGACGCATAAGGTCCCAATGCAAGTTAACTGAAATATCCAATGAAAAAAAAACGCTTTTATGATAAATGAGCCGCGGGCCACATTAAACCATGTGGAAGGCCTGATCTAGCGGGCAGTATGTTGCCCATGTCTGGTATTGACAGTGGACAGACTGGGAGAGATAAAAAAGGGCCGAGTACACAGAGAGAGGGAGAGAGTGACACATCTGAGTCTGCGTGTCTGTGATCCAAGACTATTTTATTTTACATACTGAAAAGCTGGACTCTGGTTTAATTTATGTTGAAACACAGTCTTTGTTTGACTTACGCTGGAAAGCGATTTTCTGTTGGTGTGAATAAAATCTGACTCACATGGAATGTGGAAACTGGCTCCCGCTTCCTCCTCTATCTGTCCAACAATGTACCTTTTCACAGTATTCTTTGTGGTAGAATGCAGTTCCATAATGCATTGGACTAGGTGAATGAAAAAATGCATCCAAGATGGCTGATGAGAAAGAAACATTTATAATAAATATAATTGATTTAATCTTGAAAATTAACAGTGAAATCATTCAATTTATTTAAAACAAATATATATATTTTACCCCAAATTTGTGTGTATTTTATTTAGAGCTAGACCGATATATCGATTTTACCTATTATCAGTGCCGATAGTTGCTTTTTGGCATTATTATTATCTCCAAAAATCTATGGCAATTAGTTTTTTTTATAATTTCAAAGTAAGTGTCCCCGGTGTGTTTCAGGCTTGTTTATTCTTAAAAGAATAAACAAGCCCGTATTCTTCTCCATTTGTTCTGGTTAATTTGTGGATTTTGGTTGAACAATAAACTGTATCTGGGATTTTATTTATTTAGGACTCTTTGTCTGTGTCCATCATAGTAAGGAAAGAATAAGAAATTTGTTGACATTCTATAAATCAATTTTATAAACTATCTACCCATTAATCGGTTATCCTGCCTCCTTAGTTATCGGTATCGGCAAAATCCGCTATCGGTCGACTTCTAATTTTATGCTTAAATGTATAATGTTTACTTGGCAACATCCGAATGCCAAGCTATACTAAAATCAATTATGAGTCGAGTCTCTCGTTCATGTGAGGAGCTCTATTTTTATTATTAACTGAGTTGGTTCCTATATAGAGTATTCCAAATTGGTCACTTTTGAGGTTCCATTTTTGATAAGATGCTGCTTAAATAGGCAGTGTAAATTAAGGCAGTTCACTAGGTTTTGGAATAGAGCCTTTGTGTTCAGACTTATCAGAAATTATTTTGCAGCTTTTAAATCTTTTCGGTTTTTAATAGAGAAATTCATGAAGGCTTTAAGATGTGAAGGGCAGAGAAGTTTTTAAAAGGATTAATATTCCTTGCTCCTTTGAAATAGAAGAGCACTATTTAGACATACTTCCAAGTAAGATCATTTATTGATTCTAAGCTGCAAAATCTTCATATTAACATATAACTTTCCATGTTTGCATACAAGTGTTTTTCAGAAAGATTGTGGGTGTGTTGCTACTGATTTCACATGCAAAAAGATTGGCCAATCACAAGTTAATTAACTTTAAGAAGTCTTAAAGGTACATAGCAAAAGCAGTGTGTTTTATTCTAAGGGTCAGAGAGACTTTGGAAAATAATCTCAGCCTCAGATGGCACACCTATCAGAAAACTTGCAGTGCTAATTTGATTGGCTAGTTGCTACACAATTTTACGGCAGTCAGGGTGCAGCAGTCTGGAAATCAAGCTGTCGAAAGATTATACAATGAGTGATTTAGAGGAAGAACTGTTGTTTTTGTTGTTTAGAAGAATATACTAGAAAGGTAACGAGATATGAACAAGATATTTTCTATTCATTAAATAATTGGCCCTGTCTTTTATTGAGGTATTTACTATTTCACATTAAAACAAAACGAACAATGGTTGGATGCTTAAAATGCTGTTGAAAACGACCTTTCCAGTCTAAGCAGGCAGATCTGGGCCAGGATTAGCTGCAATGTGAACCAGACTTGATGGCATTAGTCAAAAGTCTGGCTTAGTGAGACTTGTTGGAAGATGGCCATGTAAAACTATATTACTGTTTTCATGCACAAAAATCTTAGCTGATGTTATAAGTGGACTTGTATCATGTTGTAATTAATTGTCATTAAAACAATGTCACAATGCAAAAAAATGGCAATGATTCTAAAATGGGTTAAATTTTTTTTCTTCTTTTGGGTTGAAATTTTACACTTTACATGTGATTCACCCATATAGCCCAAGGTGATTTTGCCTTTGACACACTTGTTTAATGTAATGTATAGCCCATAAGGTATATTATTTATATGATTTTTCTGTTAGTAAAACAAAATATTCCTTTATGTTGTTGATACTGCTAGTATAGTTTGTATGTGCTCAGTTGATGCTATTACTTATATGATGTTGATGACTGATGTGTGGATGTTAAAGTTTTATGCTCGTGTTTTACTGCAGGCAGCTTCAGCAGCAACAGCAAGCTGAACTGGAGGTTCACCAGAGAGATGGACTGACTGCATATGATCTGTCGCAGGTGCGTGCGCACACACACACACAATCTCTCTCTCTTACTCTGTCATTTAGTCACTTAACCCCACAGGTGCATTACTCTTTTTAGCTCATACAGTACATATAATTTATTCTCCCTCGTTTTATATGCAAGCCCCTCCTAAATCAATGTCACAACTGAGTGCATTTTTAGATTTATATTTTAAATGGGATGCGCTGTAAAATTGGATACATTCAGCTGTTACCTTATGGTGCCATTTCTAATTGATCTCACCCTTAAAATTACTTTCTTTGGTAAAATCGAATGTATTTACTGTAGATTGATTAAGTCATATTAAATAACATTTTTGACTTGAATGAAACCAGTTAATTTAGATGTTAACACATGAAGCACATTTTTAGATTCCCTGACCAAAATGTTTTTACAGTATATGAAGGATCTTGAATATACATTTTGGTTGCTCTTTCATAGCTCATGAGACCTAATGGGAGTTAGGTTTGCACTGAATCTAAATACTGACCAAGAGAAACAACTGAGATGAAATAGATCTAATTTGAGCATTTCTGTGGTGCATTGTGCATTTGCCCACCTCCCATCAGCTTTAATGTTTTTCTCTTCTGTGTATCCAAGATATTCAAGGTTAAATACAACTTGTTACAGTACAACACTGTGTCACTTTATACCTGGCTGCTACCTCAATAACTGCTATGTGCATAGAACACTATCTCATAGTATGTTTTGTTTACATTTGGCATTTTTAGGAACCGTCATCTTTTTGCACTACTGTGTACGGGTCGGCGCTGCACTGTGCCCATTGTCCTGTTAATTTTTAGTAATTTATTGTACTGTCCCGTACTTTTTGCACACGTTTGCACGTGCACTTTATATAGGTATGTTATTTAGTCTGTGTAGTCTCATGTGGTTCTGTGTTGTCCAATGTTGTTTTATGTAGCACCATGGTCCTGGAGGAACGTTGTCTCGTTTCACTGTGTACTGTACTAACTGTATATGGTCAAACGACAATAAAAACCACTTGACTTGACAAGGTTAAATGCTCTTTAAACGTAGACCATTATTTTTGCCTCAGTATGTAAAATCTAGCAAAAACACATTTGTACACATTTAATGAAAGCCTAGCAAGCGTGCAGCACAGCATGTAAGTGTTTAAAATATGCAACTATTATACTGTTTCAGAAGTATAATCATAACACAAACATTATTTATGTATGAGAAAAAAAAAATCACTTATCAGGCTTGTCTAGGCTTGCATTGTAAGTGCATTAGTATAAACACTTTTTCATTATTGTTTTTAAAACTTGAGGAATGAGTCAATTTGTTTGATTGTCTGCAATCATTGCCAATAGGATTGCCACAGTCGTTGCATTAGTTAACACTAATACCAGGGAAATTCCTAAATACTCTAACCGTTTCAATACCACACCACAAACTAACATGCTATTGAACATATGAATTTATTTAAAAAGTTAAGCATTATTCTAAATAACATCAAATACAATTAAAACAATGGCATGTAGCCTTAATATATTTCTCATTTAAGTAAACATTGCTTGATGTTTTTATCCAAGACAAGTAAACAGTCTTTGTAGTGGAATCAAAGACAATGAAAAAAAAAAAAAAGAAACACGTTTCGAGCAATAGAACAAAGATAGAGATGAAGTAAACAGTGTTTGAAGTTTTCCAGGTATCTACAGTAACAGCAGAATCAAGTATTCAAGTGAACACTCAGAGATAAAAAAAAAAAGGTAATCAAATGCAAAATAAAGGCACTTTGTAATTGACTGGTGAAACGGTCGTATGTATCATCCCAATCTCCCTCTCTCTAGATCTGTGCTATAAAAATAGAGCATAGCTGTGGAGTGAAGTCATATACTGTATGTAACACATTACATGTATAATCACCCCTCGAATGGAATATGCCATCTGTGTCTCATTCGTTTAACTCTCACAGCTTAGCGCATCACATAGTTACACGTTTTTGACACGTTATTGCATATGCTGTTTCTATGAAGATCTATATTAAGATTTCATTGGAGCAGATTATTTGTTGAAAAATATCATTCCTCCCATGGGCTCTTGGGTAGCACCAATGGCATTTACATTCTACGTTGATTTGTAACACCTGTCTGCAATTTAGTCATCACAGAGAGAAACCGTTATGAGTTAATGAAAAAGAGAAGTATTGGACATTGTTGTGTGCTTACATTTTCTAGTTCAAGTTACTTTTTTGACAAGTTCACTGAGTACATCTAATGGCTTTGTTCAATGAGATGTTTGTCTTATTATTTATAAGCATTTAGTTTTATGAGTTAGATTTTCAATGTTTTGAAGTCAACATGGCATGAAAATTAACCCTGTTTACTTTCCTAATTCACTCTGCAGGTCTAATTGTGCACGATTCATCTTTGTAATTTTTCATATCTTGATATTACAATCTTTTTTTTGTAATCAAAACGTAAAAACTTGCAATTTCTTTTGGCTGATGTCACCAATCACTTGTACTTTTCTGTATGTCCTGTCCAACTACCTGCCTTATAGAGACTACCAGGGCTGCCGATAAGGGGGGACTACTGGGCCTTTTTTCCTGGGACTGGAGGGATGGTCCATATTGTAGAGCGCAACTAATCCACAAAAGGAGTGGTGGTGGTGTAGTGGGCTAAAGCAAATAACTGGTAATCAAAAGGTTGCTGGTTCAATCCCCACAGCCACCACCATTGTGTCTTTGAGCAAGGCACTTAACTCCAGGTTGCTCCGGGGGAATTGTCCCTGTAATAACGGCACTGTAAGTCGCTTTGGATAAAAGCGTCTGCCAAATGTAAATGTAATGTAAATGTAAACACGTTTAGCGAGAAGTGAAAGCCATCGGGGCAGCATACTTTCATGGAAGAACTAACCCCCCACCCCCGCCCCACAACTTTTAAGATAATATCAATTCATGCTGGATGAAGTCCTGCCCTATATTTTACTTTATTGAATATCCTGTTTCACCCTAAAAATACCTATTTAGAATGCTGTTTAATATTTACGTCAAATTTGCCCTCTCACTTTGGTGCCCACAGGTGCCAGTTTCCAACGTGCCAGCTGGTGTTCACGAGGCGGGCAAGGCCATCGACAAAACAGATTCGCTGTTCTCACAGGAGAGAGACCCACGCTTCAGTGACATGTACTCTGGAATTTCCGGGTGTATGTTCTTACATACTATATCTTTATAACTTCTACTGCACAAGGCAGTGATTTTTATCCAACTTGCTGTAATTTCACCTCATGTAATAGCAAAGTTCTTGCAAGTCTGCCAACTAGAGTTTGTATCTATTTTAAGGTATGAAATGCATACAGTATATCTGTATAATGTACAAAGAATTTGTCTGGGGTTCTTTTTTCAAACCCTGTTGAAAAATCCAGCTTCTGGTGGTCTTTAGCTGGTTGAAGCTTGTTGTTTATTGTCATTAGATGGTCCTTGTTTAGGTGATTGATCAGCTTTACTGCCAGCTAATGGGGCCAAGGCTGAGGTGGGGCCATCTTAGTTAGCCTTGTTGAAACTGTTAGATCACCATTGCTATTGTTCTGCAGCTCTGACCTAGTTGAAGTTAAACCCAGACCAGGGTTTCTGTTAGCCATTAAAGATTTTTGACTATAAAAATGTCCTAATGTCCTAGATACTCAGACTTGTGGCGAACAGGATACTATTTCACATTATAATTGTTCAGCTTTCAATTTTTGCTACTTGTTGCACATGTGCGAAGTGGTTAATTTCTATTCGCATGTTTTAATTTAATAATGTTTTAACTGTCGCACTCTATAACCCTGCTATGTGTAACCTATATGAGTAGTCCATATGATTAATGAGCTACATTCCAAGTTTTCTAAATTCATACAATAGCATTATATAACAAACAATCAAAAATGTTAATTGTTATTCATTTATAATCTTCTCCTTTGTTGGAGCTTTCAAATCACATTTATACTCTCGTTCAGATTCAAAAATTGTGTTTTGAAACATTGAACCAGGTTTTACAACAAACACCATTGGTTCTCGAATTTGATGTAATCAAATGTGATGTGCAACTTCGAACTTGCAGGATGGAGAGCAAGATTTACGAGCTGCAGCGGAGGGAAAGCTTTTCAGCAAATAATTATTTGAAATATAATGCACAAGTCATATGGACAACGTTTGTGTGTCCTTTTTGGAGCTTGACAGACATGGTCACCATGAGCTGTCATTGGTTGAGTTGTGCGAACATTCTTCCAAAATTCTACTAACGATTATAATAATGACAGGATTTACATTTTTGTGTGAACTATTCATTTAAATGTCATTCCATGGTAAGATTAAAAGAGAATCTTTGTATATCTTGTGTCTGTGTTTGTGTGTTTAGCTGAGAAAAAGATGATGGCCCCCTCCTCTACTGCGGGAGGACAGCAGTTATATTCCCAAGGCAGCCCATTTCAACCTGGCCACTCTGGCAAGAGCTTTAGGTACAAAAGAGTGTTACAGAATACATTTTCCAACTCTCAAGGCCTGTTCACTGTTCCCGTCAAACACATATTTTGCTATGATGTCTGCCTGCATCAGAATGCACGTTCAAGAGCAGTTAAAGGAATGTTCTGGGTGCAATACAAGTTATGCTCAATTGAGAGCATTTGTGGCATAATGTTGATTACAAAAAATAATAACAATAATTGACTCGTTCCTTGTTTATTTAAAAACACGCAAAAATCATGGTTACAATGGAAGTGAATGGGGCCAGTCCATAAACTTTAAAATTCATACTGTTTTAAAAGTATTGCAACAAGGTGTAAACATTATACATGTTAACATGATTTTAGTGTGGTAAAATCATGGAATTACATTGTAGTCCATTGTCATGACAACGACACTGTAATATTGAATCTAACATGTGTGCGTGTGTGTGTTTCAGCTCATCTGTGATCCACGTTCCAGGGGTTAATGACATCCAGTCTACCGCCGGTTCAGCTGGACAGAACCTCACTCAGATATCCCGCCAGATCAACACTGGTCAGGTGTCCTGGACAGGAAGCAGACCACCCTTTTCTGGCCAGGTGAGATTAATCCTACCCCTGACTGCCTGTACATCCACCATTATCTTAATGAGCTCTGCCAAATGCATTCTTATTCACATTACACGAAATTACTGATGAAAATGTTGGCAAAGGGAGTTTTTGTTGGTTGGTCAACAAAGGCTGGATTGCTTTTTCAATTTGACATGATAAAACATTGACTAAATTTAAAGGATGTTCTCGTCAAAAGAAAAAACTATGACTAGAACAAAATGATTTGTCAAACTTAACGCTTGAGTTATGAATCATTGCTTTAGTGGTGTGATGTGAGTATTGGATCCAGTTAATGCTATGCTAATGTGTTTTTGATAAGTTTAGAAGAGTTGGATGTAAGCCTACTTTTTAATGTGTGTGTGTGGGCGGGTTTGGGTGGTTTATGAGGATATTTGATTAGGTTAAAAACTGGTAATCACAAGGGTATTATGCTATAAATGTGGTTTATGAGGACATTTCTAGTGTCTAGTTTGAAAATGTAAAAATGCAGCAAGTTTTTTGTGATGGTTTGGTTTAGGGGTAGAGTTGGGGGATAGAACCTATAGTTTGTACAGTATAAAGATCATTATGTCTATGGAGAGTCCTCATAAGGATAGCCGCACCAGTGTGTGTGTGTGTGTGTGTTTATGGTTTCTCATCTGTGTCTCTTTAGTAAGCAATAAATTCTTTTAAATTTTTTCACCAGTTATACAATATCTTACATAACTTACATGTAGCCAAATCAAATATAAAGGCCTAAGTAATGAAGAAGAACAGAGAAATGCTGATATACAAAGTAGCTCTGTGGTTTCGTTCTGATTAAAAGTAAAGCTTGTTTTTTTTTAAATCGGAATTGCGTGATTGCAACTGTTTCCCACTTGCCCAGCTCAATCAAGAGTTACTTCCCATTTTAACATCTGCATTATCATTAATCAAGTGGGTTTGACATGACATTAAATATGATTTCCAAGACTATGTGTCCTCTATCAAACACATTTATCCAAATCCACTTACGCATAACTCTGCCTCACCAGGTGTGTAACCAGTTTCTAGCGACAAGTAATTTGTCTGTCTACACTAAAGGTTAAAAAGCTGCACAACACCTCGACAGGAGGGCGATTTTGATACCGTAGTAGAAATATTTGCACAACAATAAGTGGGCAGGATTACTTTAATTTATTTAATCATGAGTGCAATACAAAAAATTGATTAAGGTGAAAATACAGAGCGGGACATGTCCCACACAGGGGAAGGAAAGTTAGGTAATTTGTTAGGCAGAACACAAAGTCTAGTTTAGTTGTTTACAGTTGACTAGCAACTTCACAAGTTGGCACATTAAAGTAGAATTCAGTTGACTTTTGGTTGATTATATTTTTTTATTTGTATTTAATTCAAATGATAATCCAAAAATAGTTATTGCCACATGGTTGTTTAATAGTTCATAAGCTAAATAGTTAATAGTTCATGAGTTTTCAGCTAAAATAACTATATTGTGATGCATACCATTCACATGATATAAAATGTATTCTACGATTTTGATACAAGAGCTAATCAGAACTATTCAGTGTTTAAAATACAACTATGTGGAGAAGTACCAGCAGCCAAATCACCCTGCAGCTCTTGCCTGGTTCCCCATTAAAGCTAAGCAGGGTTGAGCCTGGCCAGTACCTAGATGGGAGACCTCCTGGGAAAACCAAGGTTGCTGCCTGAAGTGGTATTAGGGAGGCCAGCAGGGGGTGCTCACCCTGAGGTCTGTGTGGGTCATAATTCCCCAGTATAGTGACGGTGTCATTATACTGTAAAAAAGCACCGTCTTTCGGATGAGACGTTAATCCGTGGTCCTGACTCTCTGGGGTCATTAAAAATCCCAGGGCACTTCTCATAAAGTGTAGGGGTGTAACCCTGGTGTCCTGGATAAATTCCCCCCATTGGCCCCTATCTATCATGGCCTCCTAATAATCTCCATCCCTGAATTGGTTACATCACTCTCCTCTTCACCAATAGCTAGTTCTGGCGCAGTATGGCTGCTGTCGCATCATCCAGGTGGATGCTTCACACTGGTAGTGGTTGAGGAGATTCCCCCTATACTATGTGGAGAGCTTTGAGTGCCTAGAAAAGCACTATATAAAATGTAAGGAATTATTATTTATATATTAACTTGTGGGCACCATGACTACAATTACATGGACACCAGAAAGCGGGTTATTGCAATCAAACAGCGTTCCAGATAACACGCAATGTATAAGCGGCAAACACATTTTGACATGCACCTCGGTCAGTAAGCAGCTTTCTCTACATTAGCATAATTTCCCCTCGATGCTTGTGTAAATAACATACATGGGGTCCGAGGAAGACTTGGCTATTTTAATCTCTGTTTCTTCACTTTATTTCCAGATATTTTAGAGTTGTTGCATTTGTTTACTTTCTATAGCGACCTGCACCACTCCTGAATTGCACTTAAATAGCAGAATTTCCCTCTTATATAAAACTCAGAGATTTCCCCAACATGAGGGACAATGGATATTTTACATTGGTGTGTATAAAAGGGTATAGTTTATAGTGTGTGTGATTTTTCCCATTGTACTCCCAGAATTGTTGAATGATTCTTTCCAATGTGTTGACTTGTTGGGCTCCATCCTATGACTTGTTGTCCTGGTCTGTTCCACGCACACGCACTCTTCAAATACCCATCAGAATGGCGATTATGCGTTTACATGGCCACATAAAGCCACATTCTCAGAGAGAAACCTAGGTGTGTTAAACCGCTTTCTCTTAATCCCTTAAACGGTGTAAGGAAATCAGCGTTCTTGTTTACATGACGTTTCAGAATGCCGGTTTCTGCTAAAACCCTGGGATAAACAGTTTTCTTAAGTGCATGTAAATGTGGTCAGTGTTACAGTATGCTTATTTCAGGGACAGTCCCCCTAGAGCAGGGGTGACCAACCCTGCTCCTGGAGAGCTACCTTCCTGCAGAGTTTAGCTCCAACACACCTGCCTATCATTTTCAAGTAATCCTAAAGACCTTGATAAGCTGGTTCAGGTGTGTTTGATTAGGGTTGGATCTAAACTTAGAACGCTGATTTCCTAGAGCATCTTCAAGTGTCTCGTTCAAGAGTAAAATCAAGTTTGAACTTACAACCCTCTCATTACAGGCTGAAATTAACCAGGCGGACACACTGCACCTGTCAAGAGTTAATAAGAATCAGTGTTCATTACAATACGTGGGATCAATCAACCTGTGAAATATTGTAGTATCTGTATATTAAAAGTCTCATGTCATTCTACCACAGCAGCAGATTCCTGCTCAATCCAGTAAGGCCCAGTCCTCACCATTTGGCATCGGCTCCAGCCACACCTACCAGGCCGACCCGTCCTCCTACAGCCCCCTGTCTAGCCCTGCCACCTCCTCACCCTCCGGCAATGCCTACTCCAACATGGCCAATCGCAGCACTGCTTTCGGTAAGACTTGTTCATTTATGACAATAAACTGCACTACTCTGTATTCACGCAATGTCTGACAGGCAGCTACTTTAAAACGCTTGCACTCATATTTATGCATGCTTTGTGAAGAGTGCCAGACTGATCTTGTGGAATATCGACGATGGTAAATTTTTTTGTCTGCTAAAATCAGTCTCCGCTTTCCGAACTTCCCCCTGTGGCCAAAGCAGCAGATTAATGCATGCACACCTTGGTCTGATTTTGCATGAACATTCGCTGCATGGTGACGTTGTCTGAAATTTGGCACAGCAAAGCCGAATTTGGGGCATTACATTTTGGAACCAACAGACAGATTTCCTTTGAGATCATGTTTAGAGTGTTCATGCCTCGTGGTAATGCACATTGGTTGTTCAAAATAAGCAAAATATAGAAATAAATATTAATGTAAACAGTCAGTTATGTCTTAAGTAAATATAGGACAAACAGGTTGGGGGGGGAATCAGATATTAATCAAAATATCTGAAATTAGGCTGGCAGTATTAATACAGTATCTATTATGCATTTTATTTCACAAGTAAGAGGGAAGCTCAAGCTGAGGTATCATGTTTTCTAGAATATTGAGTTTATATAATTTGTAAACATAAGCTAGCAAGATAAGTTAGCATTGACAACTCATCGACTGTAACTGCCATTGTGTCACGAGTGGTCTCTCCACGATGTCCCAGCACATAGTCCATGTTCTCAAACCATAACAAGTTATTTCTTTGGGCACCGCTTTGTCCATTGTGCGTTTTAACGGATTTGTACTGTGCCCGGAATTTTTTTTATTGATCCCGAACCTGTCCTGTTGTGCGCTAGATATGCAACCTAACAAGTTTGACGAAACTTTGCCTTTGACATTGACCCCGCCTCAATACACAGTTGGCCTTGTTTGGCCCAAGGGTAATCGGCGGGCCAAAGGCCATTGGCTGTTGACCCCGAGAAAGCCCCAAAGAGGCACGATGAAGGTCCCGAAGTAATACTGGTAACACAACTGGTCGTGGCACACACTAGCACCCCCTCATATGGCCCATATGGAAATGCGGCTATTCACTCCTCAATAGTTTTTTATGTATATATATATATATATATATATATATATACATATATATATATATATAATGAGAGAATGAGCACACGATTGATAGAAGTTTCCACACTTCAAACCGTGACTTGATTCATACTGACATAATATTATATGTAATATAAGATTAACAGACCTTCATATGGCATCACTGGGAAACTAAATCTACCATGTCCTCTTTTAGATGCCTGTATGTACAATGAAACTGCACATTATATCTACAGCAATTTCAATAAAACTCTCCACTTATAAACAATGACTGAAACAGACATTTGTGTTCTGTCTGCTATTATCAAAAAAGAGTGTCATTAAAAGCAAACAATGTGTCCATTGTATGGTTAGACATAATGTAGTAAGACTTTTTTTTTTCTGTTATAGTTGCTTTGGTGAAACTATTTAACCTCTATTGTAGACCATATATAAACAGATACTGTATCTGTGGTTTGAGTAATCAAAATTCAAATTTGTTGCACACATGGAATTATTTATTTATTTGTGTTAGTTCTTTAGAAATTCTGAAAAAGTGTTGTGCTTGAATTTCTTCTCCACACAAAAACACCAATAAATCATGCGGTCATCATTTTTCCATTTAATTACTTTGGAATATCACTTTTTAATTATAGTTAATTGTTTAAATGTAATTGATTCAATGGTCTAAAACACACATCAAGAAAGATGCTGTCACTCAATATGAGCAGATACATAATAAAGCAATAAGCCACAAGAGGACATGTAGTGATTTCACCATGGGTAAGTGGTGTTCTACACAATCCAAAGTCTATAAATGCTATAAATGTATGAATAATAATAATCATCACTATAAACAATTCTATCCACAAGTAATATTTCACAAGCTTAACTATAGTCTGTGTGCCATTGCCAAGCATGACAAGCATATACAGAATTCTACCGATGTGCAGTCTAGTGTAGGTGTCGTCAACATTTTTGAGGCTTGGTGGATAGAGAGGAGCCGTCCGGGCCACCTGTTAAACATACAGTATATACTGTATAAAGTGTTGCATTTTAAGCCTGGCCTATAATAGTATGCATTTACTACATACTTCGTTATGATGCTTTTGATGGAAAAGCCAGTAAAATAATCATTGAAGTAAATGTTATTTTTTTGTTTAAGCATACACTCACTGAGCACTTTATTAGGTACACCTACTTATTCATGCAAATGTCTTATCAGCCAATCGTTTGGCAGCAGTGCAATGCATAATGTCACGCAGATACAGGTCAGGAGCTTCTGTTAATGTACACATCAACCATCAGAATGGAGACCGATTGTGATCTCAGTGATTTCAACCATGGCATGAGTGTTGGTGCTAGACGGCTGTGTTTGAGTATTTCTGTTCAGTATTTCAGTTTCCAGCGATTTTTCAAAAACAACAGTCTCTTGAATTTACTCAGAATGGTGGCAAAAACAAAAACCATCCAGTTAGTGGCAGTTCTGCGGACGGAAACACCTTGTTGATGAGAGGTCTGTGTATAATGGCCAGACTGGTTTGAGCTGACAGAAAGGCTACGGTAACTCTGATAACCTCTCTGTACAATTGTAGTGAGCAGAATAGCATCTCAGAAAGCACAACATGTTGAACCTTGAGGCGGATGTGCCACAACAGCAGAAGTCCATGTCAGGTTCCACTTCTGTCAGCCAAGAACAGAAAGCTGAGGCTGCAGTGGGCACAGGTTTATATAATGAAGAGCTCAGTGAGAGTATTTAAATTTTTTCACAATATTTAGTCAATCAATACTTAAAAAACATGTTAAAGACCAGTGGTGTAGTGATAAACCAATATAAGCTATTTTGAGATTATCAGAATCAGCCATTTCAATAGATACATTTTTTTTCTGTTTTCTTATTTTTTTGTTTGTGTGAATATTTAGTACAATTACTGCTCATTTATTATTCTCCACTTGTGTGAGCATGCACATGGAGCAACCCTCAAGGTTTGTTTTTTGTTTGTCAGATCTTAATGAAGATCACATTGATGTAATGTAAGATCAGTCTAACTCAGATGCTTTTCTTTTACCTAATCATGTTTTGGAAAATAACTTTTAACAGACTGCAGTGGGTTTTAATTCATCTGCCATGCATTGTAACTTTTAACTCCATGGTGCAAAGATCTGGTTTCTGTACATTTCTGACACTTTAGCGTGTGGAATTTGACCAGCCTGACACGAAGGGCAAAGATACACAATTATGCAACTCCTCACATTCCTCGACCAAATCCAGAACATGCTGAAAAGCTTGAAGGAAGACATGTTAGAATTGTTTTTGAGTTACAGCCGTTAAAAGCTGGCTCCAGTTTTTCCATCACATTGAGGTCTATTAGTAGAATTTCATTTGAATCAGAACAATGCATACGGAGGTATCTGGCTTCTGACTTTTTTCCCATAGTTGTGTCCCTTGGGGAAAATACTCTACCTTGAACCTTGATTAACCTGATTAACGTGTATATTTAATAAGTAATTTATGTAAAAAGGTGACATTAAAAATCCACTTCAGTTTCAAGTGTATTAGGTTCGGAATGGCTTTCTAAACCCTGAAGGCTTTTGCCATCCACTTGAAAATGAAGCCATGTCCAGATAATTCTTTTTTAATATAGTGTCATTAACGAAATGGAACATTTATCATCTTCTCACGCGGATGGCCCCTGAACGCGCAGTGGAAGGGGGGAAGTTACGATTTGCTGAAATGAATGTTTCCTTTTCTCCATTTGGAATTTACACATTTATTTCCAATTAGTTTTTTCAAACTAAACAAGCACATGTTTTTTACTCCTTGGGTGGTCCAATGACACAAACTGCATGACTTAAAAAAAAAAATGTTAGTGAAAGTATGTGCTTTATTCTTGGTCACAATTGTAACCTGTAAGAAAATACAGATTGCTCAGTTGGTCACTAAATCCCAATAGAAAGTTGCAATCAAAAACAGCAGCTGTGGGGAATTGAATAGGAAATATAAACCACAGATAAATGCATGTTTCTTTTACTTGATGTCATGTTATGCAGCTATACTTATAATGGCAATATAACAATCTTATAATGTGAATTAAGCAGTCAACCTATTCAGAATGAGCCTCTGTGTTTTTAGTTGTTACCCTCAGTGTTCCCTCTAAACAACTCAATCTTGTGCAGAGCCTTTATTAGGCTATATATAACATTTTGGTAGAATTATACAATAACTAACAAGCTAAAAATAAATTGGTTAGTAGCCTAAAAGTCATACATTGCTATTAAAAAACTCAAAATAACATAGCCGAGATAAATTTGTTGGGATCACAAAAACAATACAGAAATCAATAATGCATGGCCTCTGTGGACACTGTATCTCACAAATTATGCAGAATGACTCCAGTTGTCCAAATGTGGTCTGCTTGTTTCCACTTAGATTCAATAACTCTAAAGTTTTCTTCATATATTGTTGACCATTTCAAGGATGTAAACAATAACAGAGGAATTAGAACACTACTGGCATTGGATCACTTCCGGTATCATTGCCAGATGCTTTAAATAAAGCTTTGAGTTAACATATTTTCTCGAACATCAGACGTTCACCTGAAGTGACTTATCCAGACGTGTTGTTGATACTGAGCGTCTACGTGAGTGAGGCAATAAAAGTGCATCTTAGTTTAGATATGCACAATTATTCACAATTAAAGATCAGGTTAGGGTTGCACCAACTGGGAGTATGGTCACATTAAAGTTGTGACGCTAAGTTCACTCTAAGGACTTAGTAACTACTACTAGTTCGTTTGTAACTGAGTCAGTGCTTAATTTGGTTGTACCACCTGTTCTTAAGGCAAGACTTAGTAGTAGCTTGTAAACTCTCCGTAAAGTAATGCGTAGTCACATAATATGACGTTTACCTGTATTGATCCAATAAGCAGCCTCCAAATTTGTACACAGATGTATTAAAAAGCCATGCATTTTAGTTTTATCTTGTTACGGTTGATGTTCAAACCTTGTTTGCTCACGTAACTGGGATATAAAATATATCCCCATTGAAATTCGACACGTAATAAAAGTAAGCTTAATAAACAATATATTATGTCTATGTAAATAACAATTAGCAATTTAGCATGATTACTCAAGGATAAGGTGTTGGAGTGATGGCTGCTGGATATGGGGCCTGTCTAGATTTGATCAAAAATGACTTTTTTCAAATAGTGAAGGTGCTTTTTTTACATCAGTAATGTCCTGACTATACTTTGTGATGAGTTGAATGATACATTGGTGAATAAAAGTACAAATTTCCTTCCGAAACAGCAAAATCTGTACATTATCCTAAACCTTTGGCTGCCAGTGTATATGTGTAAAAGATTGAAACCTGTCACGCAAAACATGAGCTCACGATGTCATTAAATCAGTCTGCTTTTTTTTATATAACCATTACTCCTGGTTGAGTGTTCCATACATATTTAGTTCATACATAGGGTTACATCCTACCTAATTTTAATGGTGCAACACTCAAACATATAGTAGTGCGTGAATTGACTTGGTGCCCATTTACGCCACAATTAGGTTAGTTGTATTGCTGCAAGTGGCCCCTGGAATATTGGATCGCTCCTGTTATAATCAATGAAGCTGTCTGCATGACCTGAGGACAAGGTAGGGATGTCTTTTTTCTTCTGTGTTAGATTCTGTACTACTCCAGCTTAGCAGTTCAATACTGCAGATTTTGTTGACTTTTGTGTGACAAATTGCATATTTGGTTTTGTATGAAAGTGTCTCCTAAAAGACAATGTTATAGTAAATTTATTTCACAGCTTCATTCATTATAATGGGAGCGATCTCTAGTCACATTTAGAGCTCTACCACTCTAACTCACAATTAGTTGCCTACCAGAGCTATGAATGAAGTGCCCCCTGCCGATGTTTTGAATGAGTAAAACAACTAGTAGGAAATGTTCAAGAGACAAAGACATCAATTCCTTAAACCGATGAAAAGTCCTTTAAATGGTCGATATAGTTTTGAGTGTACCTTCTGTACTAAATTTCTTCTGGTTTGTTGGGAAGCGACATCAAAAGTGCATCTTAAATGGAACATTTGTGACCATTAACATGTTTATGTGTCCTGTGAGCATGATTTATGTAAGTGTAACCATAGCTGACTGGTACGTAATAGCTGTGCAGTGTGTGATCCTTACTCTCCTGGCCTTAAGAGACACACTAGTGACCGAAGCTAGAGGCCATGGCTTTTCTAGCCTCCTTGCTAGCATGTCCAACTACTATGCTGGGGAGCGCAGGTTCAAATCCCGCTCTGGGTGGGTCAAGTAGGAACGGTGACACTGGTGCCATGATCTGAATGGGAGTGAGGTTTAGGGGGGTGAGGGTAACGGTAGCCAGCTAATACGTGATAGCTGTGCAGTGTGTAAACCTCACTCTCCTGGCCTTACGAGAGACACTAGCGGCCGGGGCTAGGACCATGTCTTTTCTAGCCATCTTGCTAGCATGTCCGACTCCCATGCCGGGGATCACCAGTTCGAATCCCACTCTGGGCATGAGTATACCACCTATGAAAAAATGGTCACAGGAAATCAAGACAGTCTGAATATTCATATACACTGTTCTACAAATGCCAACACTTAAACTGAGGAAAAGGGTTTGTAAGTTTTTTAATATGTTGAATGTGTTGTACTGTGCATACATAAATGGTAATGCACTAAATAGATATGAGTTCTAAGAGTTCTGATTTCTGGCATAACTTAATTTTGAAAAATTGTTTTGTTACTCCATTTTACCTTTGCACATCAGTGCAGTTGGCCACTCTGTTCAAAATACAAATAACTCAACAACTCAAAACAATATTTTAAAATATAATGGATTTGTGTTTCTGTTTGGAGGAAGCAGCTGTATTTTTTGCACCTAATGCAATGCATAAACAACCATCATACTGCCTTACTCGGATGTTTCATACTGGGATAATGTTGCATTGGTACTTAATTGCTGTCTTTATATGTTGCTTATGTGAAATTGAGGATGCCTCCACTGGTTTCAAGAGCTGTATTTATTGTTATGAAAGAGACAGAAAATGCTTTAAATTTCACAGGCTGTTCGTATTGATTTGCTAGAGCTCAGGAAAACCGGAAAAGCTGTTACGAAAGTGAGGAAGTCTTTGAAAATCATGTTTGATTGAGTGGCCAGAGAAAACACGCTCCAGTAAAGCGTGCTTTTTATCTAACACAGAAGTACAACGACACCAGACACCTAGGTCAAAAATGAAGGATGTGGATTTCAGATAGATATGGACAGAGAAAGATTGCTGAGGGAGTGAAGTACAACAAAAGTTGAATAGAAAAAATTATCCAAAATAGCTGAACTTAGAAGGATAGAAAGAGAAGAAGCATGAGAGAGAGACCCTTCAGCCGTAATATTGCCTTCTGCGTAGCAAGCTCTAACACGGTAGGGAAATGAGGAGTTTGACCTTACATTACCAACTCATCAACATGGAAAACATGAGAAGCAGCCCAAGGGCACCACTGTGCCATCCTCCAAAACACCCACCCTCGCTGTCACCTCCGCCCGCGCCTGACAAGCATTAGTCTTCCCGACTTGCTCGTTTGCTAAGCAAAGAATCGGGCCCTGAGGGTGAAGAGACTAGATGTATGCGTTTAAATGATTCTGTCAGCCTCTAGTAAATGTCTTCCCCCTGTGCGACAAATTGAGCGAAATGGAGGTCTTATGGATGAAGGATTTTACAAGCACTCTGAATTGAGATGGTGTAAATTTAGACATGTTGAAGTTAATATGAAAGTGACTATTGCAAAGTCTTCAAGCAAACATGTGTGTTGGGAAATGGGTAGGATCAAAGGTAGGAGTTAATACCCTGTCGAAAGGACCAGAATTCGATTCCACCCTCCTCTCCCTGCACCCTCTGGTCTCTTTTCGCATTATATTATTTTGGTTTAGTGGAATTTGATTTACACTGTAGCTAGATAACCACTGAGGAGAAAATATCAGATTTACTATGTAATTGAAGTATTTGTTCCTTTGGATTTATACAGACAGATCTCACTGCAAATTGTGTAACAGTAATCCGAAAGTCTTTCTGGTGAAACCGGTCTGTGCTTACCGAAATTTTAAGCTTTGCCCCCAAGTGGCCAAAGCTGGAATTGTTGTTGAACATATGAGCACGTGTCAGCTGTAGTCTCCAGTTGAAATGTCCACAGATTGCTAGCAAATGCTAATTGTTCATGTAGTTTTTAATTATGTAATACAGTAAACAGTAGTAAATATATTATCAACCATAAGCCTTAACCCAAACCCCAACCCTAAAGAGAACTGTCAATGGCATAAAAAAAATTATTTTAGAGGGAAAATGCAACCTTTCAATCACGCTCATTGTAGTTTATGTGAACCTGATTACTTCTTGGTTTCCATGGGACCAGAACCCATGTCTTGAAGGTTGCTTGCGCAACGTGCTATAGGTAGCACTATGGCGAAAAGTGATGATGTTTGAATTCATGCAAAAATGTCTAATGGGAGATGGCGCTCGTCAGTTATTCGGCAGTATGGGGTCAATTTCAGGGTATGTGAACTTTCTGAAGCAACTTGTCGATTTTGCATGTGATCATGTTGATTTAAACGTATCAATACTTGCATTTGTCAATGTAAACAATCGGCATGCAAGTGCAGCTCTTATCTACTTGAATTGGGAAAGACCGAAATCTCCAAAACAGTTGGACAAGATTACAATCAAAGAACTTTTTTGAAATCAGCAGTCAAATCTGACAACACTGGTATCATAATTTGTGCTTCAAAAAAATCCTGGATTGTATAGCTTATGTGCTTTCTCGAGTTGATTGACAGGTTATGTCTTTATCTAAAACGTGATTGGCTGTTTTACCTGTAGGGCGGGACTTCGTTTCTACATCTATTTACCGTTGGGTGCTCCAATTTCTCCCATTCATTTTAATAGATGTAAACAGTCTCTGGACAAACTCAAGTCCACACCAAAAGTTCTGGTGTGAAAGCACCATTGAGCTCAGGAAGTGGCTCTGTTTGGAACTGTTCATAATATGCTTGTGGTTTGTTTGTACAGATGTGTCAGGAGAAAGCAGTCAGAGCGGAGGGCAGTTCCAGGGTCGACCCTCTGAGGTCTGGTCCCAGTGGCAGAGCCAACACCACAGCCAGCAGGGTGGAGACCCTCATCCCCACCCTCAGTCCAGCCAGACAGAGGTCTTCCAGGTAAGCGTTTTAGCCATTGACATTACATTTTAGGTGGGTAAAAATATTGGTTTTCTGATTAATCGCAATCTTCATTTGAGCTATCTAGATTTCGATTCTTAAATCTTAAATCGATTTTCCCCTCTACTACAATGAGAGGAAAGTCACTCGCATTTGCAACCAAATTTCTATGCAACTAAAGTGAATATATTTGGCAACTGGCTGGTAAATGTTTACATTTCACTCACCATTAATTGTGTAGTTTAGTCGTGAAGTGTTCAGCAGCGAGATCCTTTCACAGGCTGTTGAGAGTAAAAGTTGTTCCATGTAATGTATGTTCAAGGACGAGATCCATGCAACCCATTTGTTATTGAATACTGTCTCTTTTAATAACTTTTCTGTTCTTTACAGTCAGTTTTTGATCAAAAACAACTACAAAAAATATTGAATTCTAATCATGCATCGTACAGATGAGGTAAAGCCAATCGAGTCCTCTCTAATTACATACAGTCACTTAAAGGCACTGTTTACAGAAATGCCATTTTTTATTAAAGAGACAGTAACGGTTTTAGCACGTGTTCAACAAATCAATGTAAATACTTGTAAATAGTACACATTTTGTAATGTCACAAAAATAATATATAAAATAAAATATTTATTGATTGAATAAATGTATTTATTAATTTTTAAAAAGCCAAAATGTGACCAACATGATGAAAAAGTAATAAAATATAATTAGGGAAATTAATATTTTCCTGATGTACCTAATTAAAAGGTCCCCTGTATAACTAACAGCATTAGCTGAGAGAGAATTTATATGTAAGCAAAAGTGACATTATAAATTAAATATAAACTCATACGATATCAAACTGAGAGCTTGTGAATCGGAATCGAATCATGAAATCTGTATCAATATCCAGTCCTCATACAGTATACTCATGGACACTCTACATGTAGAATATTATTGCTGGGCAAAAGGACACTTGCAGGAAAAACATGCTCTAGTAATTGATTTATTAATCAATACAGTAACCTCCAAAAAATTCTCTCATCATTTACTTACCCTCTTGCCATCTCCAACTCATACAGTATGATTTTCTTTCTTCTGCAGAACACAAGCGAAGATATTTTGAAGGATGTATGATGTGGTTTTGTCCATGCATTGTCCGACAATGAGGTCCACAACTTTGAAGCTCTGAAAAAGTAATATTAGTAATCCATGAGACACAAGTGCTTTAATCCATGTCTTCTGAAGTGATCCGATCAGTTTTGGGTGAGAAACAGACCAAAATTGAAGTCTTTATTCATGCCAAATCTCGACATCTGCAGTCTCATTGACACGTTCATGAGAGAAGCTCATTCACGCACTTTGTTGCACTTGACGCATTCGCAGAGCACTGTACACGAACCAGACACAGTGTTAAAACAAGATTTGTGAGTTATAATAAATTCTTTGGCGATACTTTAAAAATGTGAGGCGGTCGCCAAAAGGTTGATAATAAACACAAAAAAATGTCATTGCAATATCTTATTGATGTATAACGATACCGGGATTGAGTACATGGCAACCGCTTGCAGCATCAAAGAATCACTCGTCTTGAAGTCTGCATTGTGTTAGAGTCGGGCCAGATGTTAAGATTTATAGTGAATAAGTGCTGAAGTTTTTGTCCGTTTCTTACCCAAAGTGAAAGTATCGCTTTAGAGATGTATTAATCCACTTGAGTTGCTTGGATTATTTTTATGCTGCATTTATGTACTTTTCTGAGCTGGAACATTTCGGACACCATTGACATACATTGTATAAACAACCACATCATGCATCAATCAAAATATATTTGTTTGTGTTCCGAATAAGAAAGAAAGTCATACGAGTCTGAGACGGCTTGAGGATGAATAAATTATGAGAGAATTATACGTTTTGGACAATCCAAAACTATCCCTTTAATTTAGATGTTGCCATCACACTGTGTTACGTATATAGTTACATTGTACATCTGTTACATTGGTTTGTATTCAAGCAACAGGGGATAAGAAGCCATTCTATATTGTGAATATAGTCATGCCTGAAGGGCGTCGTTTGGTAGCAGGGTGCCTGCAACCCCTTCAGTCATGACTATATTCTGAACATAGCATGGCTTTGAGTGTCTAATTGCTTTTGATACATCCTCCCCAGTCTAGGGTTGGGGAGGAGTAACAAAATGGTTAAAAGTGGACAGATCTGGAGATTTCCCATCTCCAGCCACAGCACTACAAAGACCACAATTCACCAATGAAGAAAATGGATTTTATTGGATACAAAGTGGGAATAATAGAAAAAGTCTTCAGGAGAAGACTAGGCCAAAATAACAAACAAAAAGAGTCTTCTCTTGAGAGGGAAGTAAATTACCTGTAAAGGAAAAGAACAAAAACAAAACATTTACATTAGCAAAACTGGCACCCACCTCCCTATGAATGTTCCCACATAACTTAAAAGGGTAATTTTCAAATAGACAAAATAAAGCAACAAGTCAATGAGGCACACAGCACAACATTGACAGCACACAGCAAACAAAAATCCAGGTGGCACAGAGTAACACCATTCAGCACACAAATGGCACACAGCGACACCATTCAACACGCAGCAAGACACAACACCATTTGGGGCAGGAGAAAGGAAACACTCCTGTGGAGGCGAATCTCTCTTGGTCTCTCTCCTTGAGTATGAGGTCTGTTGGACCTTTAACCTGGCACCCTCCTCCCACTGGCCAATCACAACAGGTGAGGGTTCTGAGATGGCAATGAGAAACAGGTGGCAGTCATCAGTACCTGTTAGAGGAGAGTGGAAGGTGCAACAGGAAAGGTGGAAAACAGAAAACAACATACACCAAAACAGTGGCAAACAGCATAGACAATACATACACAGATGTAATACAAAATAAAACAAAAATACGTCCTGGAACATAACACTTTTATAAAACTGTTATTAAATAAAATAAATGATTAAGAACACAAATTTTCATTCAAAAATAATTGTATTAAGCATATTCAATAAAGGGATAGTTCACCCAAAAATGAAAATTCTCTCACCATTTACTCACCCTAATGCCATCCCAGATGTATATGACTGTATTTCCTCTGTAAAACACAAACAAAGATTTTTAGAGGAATATCTCTGCTCTGTTGGTCCTCACAATGCACGTGAATGGTGACCAGATCTTAGAAGGTCCAAAAATTGTATAAAAGCAGCATAAAAGTAACCCAGTGGTTTAATCCATGTCTTCAGAAGAAATATGAAAGATGTGGGTGAGAAACAGATCAATATTTAAGTCCTTTTTTCTAGAAATCTCCACTTTTGATAAGCCCCAACCAGGGTGCCTTTATGTGAATGTCTCATCCACACCAGAATGTGAAAATGAAAGAGTAGATTTGTAGTTAAAAGGAGCTTAAATATTGATCTGTTTCTCACCAACACCTATTGTATTGCTTCAAACTATATGGATTTAACCACTGGATTCTTATAGATTACTTTTATGATGCCTTTATGTCCCATTTGTAGCTTCTGAGTTCTGGTGACCGTTAACTTGTATTGTGATGACCTACAGAGCTGAAATATTCTTCTAAAAAAGTGTATTTGTGTTCTGCAGAAGAAAGAAAGTCATACACATCTGGGATGGCATGAGGGTGGGGAAATAATGAAAAAACAAAATTCATTTTTGGGTGAATAATCCCTTTAAGTTCCATCCTTCTGCTTGAAGATATAGATAGTCCTCAACTATGTTGTTTAGAGTCATTGACACACTTTGATTTTAACATTCCACAAACTCTGAACTGAACTATCTGATTTAACAGGACACTTTGTTTTTGTCTTATAGGACATGCTACCAATGGCTGGGGATCCCACTCAAGGAACAACCAATTACAACATTGAAGACTTTGCCGACCTTGGCATGTTCCCACCATTTTCTGAGTAACCGGACTGAAATCAGACTCGTTTGTTGGTTTTGGTTCAGACTGCAGTACCTTCATCTCGCACATTCATGTGCATATGATGCTTCTTGAAACTGAATTCGCACACACGTAAACACTTTCATGACTTGGTTGCTGAAACTAAAACAGAGATTCTCTTCTTTTTTTTTTCTTTTTTACATTTTATCATACAGAATAAGTATTTTCCGAATCATTAGGGATGTGAAAGGATAACTGTCTTTTGAACCTCATTTTAAATGCCAAACGGCATCTTGCTGACAAAAAAACATGCTAAAATATTTTTACGCTGCGCCAGACATTTATTATGCGAAACGCCGCTTACTGTGTGAAATGTAGTCTTTGTAGTGATGTCTATAACCTAGATAAACTAATAATAAATGTAGATGAATGTAAAGGCAAAAAAAATTATACGATGAGTTTTTTTCTTACAAATTCGCTAACAGTCTCACTTCATGAAGCCATCAACACCAGCCTCATATTAGCAAATGCGCCATAGATAAAAGCATTTTGCTGTGCATTCATTGTGATCATTGTGGCAGCTGCAATTCTTTGTTACTATTAACTTTTGAACTGATAACGTGGACTTATATGCTCTACGATTGTTTTCATGATGAAACTCGGTGATGCCGCAGCTACGGACTGATGGGAAGACCTTGAAATGGAATATAAATCTTTTTTGGTAATCAAATGGATGTTTTTATGTAAATAATGTGATTTTTATGTTGAACCGTGTTATATTTCACATAAAGCTACTACATACTTGTGTAGGTTTAATATCATTGTGCGCAATGTGAGTTCATATTTAACTCTCAGTACTTAGTTAGTCTGTTCATTGTACAATGAGTTTAGGATTGTATAAATTGTGTAAATGTGTCCCATTATTTTTGTGTAACTTTATGACTATAAATTGTGCTTGTGACAATAAATTCTCATTAGATTTGTGGCTTCAATCAAACAGATTTAGCTGTATTTATTGGGTTGCTGAATGTGAGTCTTGCAGAATATTGTTATTTGCTGATATTACCATACACGTTATTACATAATTGTGAAAAAGGATTCAATTGTGTCATTATTTTGCCAATAGTTTTGCCTAGAAAGGCTGCCAAGAAAGGATCCATTACTTACACCAGTAGACTAAAGCAATGCCTAAACAGCTATTTGGCTATTGAAATAAATGAACATATATCCTGCATATATTAAGTAAATAGGGTCTGTTTTGATTTCATGTTGACTTTTAAGCACAGATGTTTAGATGGTAAACAAAAATTGTGCTTTATCACATTTCACCTAAAATGGAAAATTACTTCATGCAGTCAAAATTAGAGTTATATATATAAGCAGAATATTACATCTACAGTGTACAAATTTTCCACTGTTCCACTGAAAAATCAGTAAACCGTTTCAGACCTGCAGTCTGTTAAATTATGCTTCCTTAACCTGTTTATTTAGGTTATTGGTCAGGAACCAGGAAGCGGATTTGACCACAGGGCTTACTTTTGAGGAGGCATCAGCTTCCACGTACAATCAACAGCAGACAAGAGAATAGTTTGAGAATCCAAGGGTTGAATTCTATATATATATAAATATAACCCCCATTTCTTTGTGAAAACATTCCTCTTGCATTCCAAAACATACAGAGGGTGCTGATAGTGATCTATCAGCCTATTGGCTGAGCTGTTTGTATATTGAAGGGTCTGCAAATTGTTACAAGTTGAATACAGTGGGGGTTATGCTGATTGGTCAGTTTAAAGACACTTTTCCACTGCACTTTACGGTTCGACTCAACTCTACTCGCTTTACTTTTCTGAGCTTGCATTTCCACTGCAGTTTAGTGCCGCATCAACGTGGGTGGGATTATAGGCTGATCGTCATAGTTGCGCCGCCTCTACTGCCATGACATCATGTGGCAGGGCGGAGGGCGGGGCCGGGTCGTGATCCTACACACCCGGTCCCGTATTAGGCTAATCAAGCAAGGTGCAGAGGATCGTGCGGGAGAGAGAGATCGTTAACGGGGACCGTTCGCGTTTAAGCAACAGCTCGGTGACGCCTGCCGGAAATGGCTGTTGGGGGGTTGAACGCGCGACGTCGTGGAAGTGGTCGACATTGTGGTACTGGAGCAGTTCGTCTCCCAACTTCCCCGAGGCATGTCGGAGTGGGTCCAGTGCCACCGCCCGGCATCGTTGGATGGGGCTGTCCAGCTGGCAGAGGACTACATGGCGGCGTTCCCAGGAGGCGGCGAGGCAGTATCTTCTCTCTCTCTCCACCCCCTGCGTCTTGTGTTCCCTCCCCTTCCCCCCGTTCCCCTCACTTCCACCCAATTCCGGCTCCTCGGAGGTGGGGAGGTCCACCCCCACCCAGACCCCATTCCCGGTCCAGAGGACCCTTTCCCTTTTCTGCCCCTTCAAACCCCCCTGTCTCTCTCCGCTATTCCCCCCAGGTTGGCAAGAACCGCCTTGACAATATAAATAATAGTTTTAATGATAAACTTAAAAGACAACATAAACACACACATGATGGACATGTCAGTTAACGATCTCTCTCTCCCGCACGATCCTCTGCAGTCAACCTTTATACCCCAGAGGCTTGATTAGCCTAATACGGGACCGGGTGTGTAGGATCACGACCCGGCCCCGCCCTCCGCCCTGCCACACATCATCTTAAACACGACACAAACTGACCAATACAATAACACAACTGCTAGCTGTTAGCTACTAGCTCATTGTGCTGCATAAAGCAGTTGTTGCAGAGTTATCGAGAGATCAAGTGTTCAAAAGTCTGATTGCTTGGGGGAAGAAGCTGTCATGTAATCGGCTGGAGCGGGTCCTGATGCTGCGATACCGCCTGCCTGATGGTAGCAGTGAGAGCAGCCCATGACTCTGGTTATAACTATTATATCTAAATTATAACCAACTATGAAACCTTGCACAGAAACCATGGTGCAATTTGTAATCTATTTACTGTACAAAATTATAAAATGACCATAATATGTCATTATAGAATTAGGAAACATGCTAAGTTGAAATAACAGGCTTCTCCAATAACAATGCTAAAGCCAGTATATTCTACTTTGAAATTTCCATTGAAATTTAAATTTTGGTTTTGGCCTGTGTTATCCCGCCCACTCACCAATAGTATTTTGACACTGCTGGTTTGCCAGATTTGAACAAGTTTGCAGGCAATCAACACCGTGCTGCAGCTATGGAAGCCAGCAAACGAACTGGTGATAACAGAGATAACGGATCCCACCCAACCTAAAAAGCCTCGCCATCCGCCTAAAAACCACCATGACCAGATGCGTAGTAAAGCAAGGATAAATATCGGAGATGCCTTTGGAAGATGGAGACAGCTTAAAGCCCAGAAATACTTTAAAACAGATGCTGAGTTGACTAATTTGCGTGTCAACATTCTGGTAACCCGCATGAGTTTCGAGTCTGGGGCGGGGCAGACAACTCTCCAATATTTTGAATTTGGACTGCAGTATCCATTTCAAATGCTTGTTGTCAATTTTACATATAGCAAGGTGCTTTTTAAGATTAAAAATGTAAGTGCTACATATTTAGGGTGACCAGATTCCTGCTTGTGGAAAACGGGACAAACCCCTCCCAGCAAAAACTAAATTGGCGTATCCTTACCAAGGTGCAGACCAATACAAAGTAGAGGGTGCATCCGCATCTGTAACTGTTGTCACCTTGTACTTTTCGCTGGCAGCAATTTTTCTCAGTGTGTGCTTGTCTTTTAAGAGTTTATCATAAAATGCAGAGCAGTCTAGTCCGAGTCGAGATTTATCCATGCTGCGTTCATCAATTAGAACACACGCTTCACAGATACAGATGTCCCAGGCAGCCATAAAACAAACTCCACGACCTTGGATAAGACTCCGAAGTTGATGGTCTTGCTCTCCAGCTCACAAAAAGCATCTGTCCATCTCTTAGACATGGCCATCTTGTAGTTTCGTCAATCAAACTGAGAGCGGGGATTCTGGAGTAGAATTGTTCGAGGCAGCTCTGAATATCTTTCCCCTCTGGGATGTCTCTCCGTAACGCCTACACAAACTTTTCTGTGTTCTCCAATGAGTGTCTCCAATTTTGGAGTTAATCCACCGATGCTGAAAAAAACATTTCACTAGGTTCAACCAGGGCATCCAACTGCTTTTTAATGAAAGAGGGTATGAATGATTTCTCAGCGTGGCCTGCAAGACTTTTCTCAGGTCATGAATGTGCAAATCTATGGCCGTGCACAACAGAATGATAAGCAAAAAGTCCTTCACTTGCGTACAAGATTCTGAACTTTGCTTCACAAAAAAATCGCCAATGCTTGGTGTGGCACACTTACTTTTAGCAGCATCCACATTATATTTTTGTTGTCGGTGCGGCCTCCATGGGCGTTGGAAAAGCAAGCTCCACAAATCTCACACCTCACTTTACTAGGCTCTGTGTGTGACTCCTTTTAAAAAAATTTAAACTCTTTTTGAAGATCCTCATTAAATGTACATGCACGCTACCTTGACATTTTTCCAGCCATAAATTAATCTGTGCGCTCTTTACTGACTCTTCAATCAGTTCACTAACTGGATGTCTATTGATAGGGGATTGTGAACGCATAGATTAATCCAATCATGTACTTCAAATGTGATTTATTGGTTTTACAAGCCATATCCTTGGCTACCTTTGATTAGAAGACACACATGACTGTTTTGAAGTTTTTTTTAGAACTTTAGACATTACATGGAATGATCTCATGGAAGAAGAACATTTTGCAGTTCATAGTGTCAAACAGGTGTTTAGGAAAGTACTGTGGTAATTTTTGATGCTATTTAGTGTTTTGGGATAAAATTAAACCCCATGGAGCCTTTTGCCCCGTTGTATACTACACACTATCCCAATTCCTTCAGTCATCTCTGCATTCCTACAGCTTTTGAACCATTAAAGTAAAAAAATAACTCACCTTACACCTGTTTATAAACAGTTCATTTTGCACTTCTGTTCACAGTTTAGCTGCAAGTAAACAACCGATAACTCGTGAGAACGAGTTTTTTTTTTTTTTACCAATTAGAAAGAACTGTTTCATAACAGTCATGCCCTTGCAAATCAGACTTCACTGGTCATGCTGTTTGTTGTTGCATGCAACCACAGAATTTTTTTCTCTCATCCCATTCAATTCAGACAACAAACTCACAACTCTCCTTAAACTATTTATTTTGCAGCTCCGCTGTAGATTCAGGAGAGGTAGAAGAATGCAGATGCCGAAGTACTATTAACTTCATAAAAATAATTTGGTTCCAATAGTAGAAAAGAAATTAAACCAGTTCTGAATAAGAATGAATATAGTGGTGGTGGTTTAGTGGGCTAAAGCACAAAACTGTTAATCAGAAGGTCGCTGGTTCGATCCCCACGGCCACCACCGTTGTGTTCTTGAGCAAGGACTTAACTCCAGGTTGCTCCGGGGGGATTGTCCCTGTAATAAGGGCTCTGTAAGTCGATTTGGATAAAAGCGTCTGCCAAATGCATAAATGTAAATGAATAAAATACTGGTTATCTCAATTCCCAACCCTGATTGTGAGAATGCTGCGACAACTTAACTGCACTAATCTCTAAAACAGGTTGTAATGTTTCCTAAAAGAAATAGAATGAACCTGTGAATTCCACCAACTCTATCTGTATTGGGTTTTTGTTTGTTTTTAGCTTTTCCAATAAAACCAATAACAAACCTTAGACCTGATGCGATCATGTTTTTTTGCTGTTGGTTATTTTCCTGCGTGCTTGTAAGCGCACCAAGTGACCATATCTTCTTGCCATTTAATTGCCTTTCTGTACACTGTCAAAATCTTAATGTTATGTTCCTTCTGAACAAAGCATGACATGACTTGACTGGCTGGAAGCATTAATAAAACTTCAGTTAAATGAAGTTCATTGCGTGCCTCACAATTTAATACAGAACAACTTTTCAGAAGGATCCAGCATTCCTGCGTGCTTTGATGCACTCTTTGATTAAGCTGTCTGAATGCTCGAATGACATCTGAGATGTTTTGTACGGAAATTTGAGATGTTTTGTTGGGGTCAGGCCTCTCTTTTACAACCGCATGATGTCTGGCTGCATTTGCTCTACTTTAATTCCTGTTATCTTCTGCATGACTCTGCTTGAGCTACTGGAGTTACTGAAGCATTATAAATACATAGTAAAAGATTCATGCTCCCCCCCAGGCATACAGGCCTGCAGCTATGCAATCATATCCTATTTTTGATTTTGATTGTAACCAGAATGTTCATTTTGTGTAAAATGCCCTACACTGTCAAATCTGACAGCATCAGGTTTTGACATGTTGGTTTCAAAACAAAACCATTAACAGGTTTTTATAGACAAAAGTAAACTTTACCTTCAACACTGCTGATTGCAGGTACGTTTCAGATTTGTTATATAAGATCGACCAAGCAGAGTTTTAAAGATATCGAATGCTCTGTCAGATTAACATGGTATAGATTTCATTCTGCTGAATTAAGATAGCTTAATTTAAGTGTCAGTCATATTCAGGCCCATACGGAAACCGTTCCCACAGAAGTTCGGTGCAATCTGAACACCCATCATTTGCAAAGCTTCAGTTTCTCTCCTACATCATAAAAACACTTCTTACTTCTAATACTTCTCTCAATACATTTGTAGGACTTTCATTTGTGGACAAAAAAAGTATTGCCCCTTAAACATTTGTACCTGCCTTGACAGACACATGTTGAGAGATGTTTCTTGTCCTTAGTCAGAAAAATCTGAAATTTTGGAGGCCCCTAAAACAACAACCCATCCTGCTGTGACATACTTACCCTCTGTTTGAGAGTGCTTATATGTTCATAAATGCAAAAACATTCACTTTCTCTGCTTTAATAAGACTATGGCTTTATTTCAAAACCTTGTGATAATCATAGACACTCTCCTGACACAAAGGCTTCTGTTCCAAAAGTTAGAAAGCATGATTATGCTGCCTTCCAAGATGCCATAAGATAGCCAAAGAGTCACCATCAAATGTCATGTATTATTCACACAAAAGGCAATCACATAAGGCATTGTTGAAATCCATCCAAGATGGCAGACATGTTGGATTTACTAATAAGTTATTCAATACAGAAAAGAATCAGTACAAAAAGTTTCATCTAATTTTAAATGGACTGCTGGGATAGTAAGGATAAGGATATTAAAACCCGAAATTTTTGACCTTGTGGGGACATTTTGTCGGTCCCCATGAGGAAAACAGCTTATAAATCATACTAAATTATGTTTTTTGAAAATGTAAAAATGCAGAAAGTTTTCTGTGAGGGTGAGGTTTAGGGGCAGGGTTAGGTTTAGGGGATAGAATATAAAGTTTGTACAGTATAAAAACCATTATGTCTATGGAAAGTCCCCATAAAACATGGAAACACTACGTGTGTGTGTGTGTGTGTGTGTGTGTGTGTGTGTACTTTTGTGCAAATTAGAGTATTGGGTCATTAGCTTATTAACTTGTGAGCGCTACAAACATTTTATTGAAATCAATAGTGAGTCCCAACTATTATTTGTGTGAGGATTTGAATGACACTGCATTGTGAGTAGAGTACAGCATTCCAAATCGGCCATTAATGAGGTTCCATTTCAGTTAGGATGCTGCCTTAGGATTCAACTGTCTAAGTAGGCAGCATACAGCATGGTAGCTCTCTAAGTTTTGGAACAGCCATTGTAAAGATGTTGTCCAGTCAGTTTAATGTTTTCTCTCTCTATCTCTCTTTTTCTGTGGTTTAATTGAAAGAAAGTGTGTCACTGACCAAGTTGATCCTTTCATTGAGATTAGATACATAATTTTTTCCTTCATGGAGGCCCTTGAATATGCAAACACTTAATTCTGTTAGCTGTTATCTGCTGCTGGGCTCTGTTTGACTCTTCGCTTTGGGTAGTCAGAAACTCCCCACTTCATTAGAGGAGGACAAGCTCTATCTTGGTTTTGATAAGATTCCTAGAAACTCCCCAGGACTTCAATTAAGTTACATGTAGCCTCCAAGTGTGTGTAATGTGAGATAGTTTCTGGTTTCTCTGTTGAATGTGAGTTGACATTCTCTACCTTCCAAAGTGAAATCATTGTGGTTGAGGATCTTTAGCTGAGAGGAGCTCCCTTGGGCAAAGTGAGGATCCTCTATAATGTTTACAGCTAAAAATCTAAAGACATCAGTTACCTTGAGGGCCTGGGGCAAAGCATTGATAGACATGTCAATGAAGATATTTTGAAAACTGTCCTCCACCTTAAAATCATTTAAAAGCAGCTGGGCCCCGAAAATGCTTTCTTCACTTTTAATATTGCATGGTAGTGTAACACAATAAATCTATTCCATTTTTTTTTTTTGCCTGAAAGAGAGACAAGAGCATTGAAGTTTTGACATGTGTAATCTTTCTACTTTCCTATGACTTCAGTTGTTCTTTCTTCTGTCCAGTTGATTTAAATATTGGTACAAATTTGTTTTAGAAAAGATCTTAAGTTTTAAGCTTTTATCAATGGCCTTTTTGCATCAATTGCCGTGTTTGAGGAGCTACTTTGAAATGGAAGCTTCCCAAGTTACCAGCTACTTTAAGTATTTAAGCTACAGTCAAGATTCTCTTCTGAAAACTGCACTACAAGCAACAATTAAAAGTACTGTAGCTAACATTGCAGCTTTTTAAAGGGGGCAGTATCATTTTAATATATATAACTATCAGTACAATTGGCTATAGCTTTACACAGAAAAGGTTAGTGGGTGATATTTATCTCACTAAAATCATGTTAACATGCATATTGTTTGTCTTGAAAAAGTGAATATTTTAATGTTTAACATTAATTGGCCCCATTCACTTCCATTGTAAGCGCCTCACTGTAACCTTGATTTTTGCTTTTTTTAAAGAAAAGGAGGGATGTGTCAAAATATTTTTTTTTTGGTGATCAATAATATGCCACAAATGCTGTCAATTAAGCTTAACTTCTATTAAACCCTGAATATTCCTTTAAAATGTGGAGTCTGGAGGAAGCTCACTTACTTACTATTTTGTTAGTTACGCCCTCAGCATTTATCAGTTGTTTGTGCATCTGCATACTTAAATGCCTTGAATGAGCAAAAGTTGAAGTATCGCTTTCACAGTTTCCCATGACCGAATCATCATGTTTGTTATTTCATACTTTCCAGGATGAGTTGAGGTTTCAATTGTAATAATTGTGTTTATTGTTGTAACTGCTTTCATTTAAAGTCAATACATTTTTGGAAACAACCATGCAAGATTTCCATCTCGACTCATCGCCTAACTTTTTGTTTTTGTTTTTATATGATAGGAGCAAGCAAGTGCACACAGAACTTTACAGTGAGACACAGAATATAAAACAAGGAAAGAGTATAAATAAATAAATATACATTTATTGCGTAACTAGTGTAAGTGTCTTCACCCTCAAAATGCAACGAAGAGTATTACGAGTACCCAGATGATGTACATTTCAACCAAAGTAACATGTTGGACACTTCACGCACTCAGCAGTCACAGCTTTCCCAAGGGCTGTGATACCTGGCTGTGATAGCTTGATAAAACATTTTTGAATAATGGTGAATGTGGCAACTACCCATACTTTGAAGACAGCACCTTTCAAATGTTAGTAAAATGCTTTACCATCACCCCACACTGTGTAAATATGTACAATATTTGTGATATTAATATTGGACTGAGTTTGGCTAATGCGCTAAAGCTAGCGGCCACACATCACATAAGTAAAAAATGTCACTTCCTTCAGCTGAAATAGAAAAAAAACCAACTAAAAAACATGTTCCATTTGAGACAATACTTCAGATGGCAGAGTGCATAGTAGTTTAAGTGCATCCTCAGTACATTTACATGCACAGTTATAATTGAGCTGCAACAGGGCTTTTTTGCGTAGTCAAGCTACGGTGTTCTTCTGTCTGTCCAAGTACATGGCACGAATAATCATATATTAGAAGGTTAGACCTCAAAAACACTAGGTTAAATGCATGTTGTGTTTCACCTTGGTTTCATATATAACTGGTCCTGCTGGACTGCATGGCATGGGAGGCGGGTGCGCAAACAAGGAGGCTAAAGGCTACAGCCTCTAGCGTCAGTTGCTAGTGTGCTTCTTGAGGCCAGGGGAGTGAGATTTACACACTGCCAGCTACCAGCTGGCTACCGTTACACATACGCAAAATTACAAGGCCAATTGTAGCCAAGCTACAGTCTAGCATTATTTAGATTTCAGCGATTTCAGTCAGACTTAAGCATTTACATGGCATTTTAAAAAGACTATTTATTGTTTTAGTTCAAATAGAACTATTAAAGTGTATGTAAATGTACTAGTCATGCTTCATTTTTGAGACTGTGTTTCCCGACACACCGGATCAGACTGGGCCTGACTTTACTTGACTTGGTTGGCTAGCTCTCAAGCTGACCTAACCTGTCAATGAGCAGCATGGCATTAAAGCCTCTTTTATTGCACCATCTGGAGAATTTTGCCAATGTATTGTTCTGTTATTGTATGAGAAAGAGGGTAGTAAGTGCTGAAAAAATTGTGCCAAATGTGCTGCGATGAATGATCCGGATATTGCTGTAGTGTCTGGAGCCAGATCCTGCTGGGACACTGTGGGAAAGCCCAGCAAGGGGCAGATGAGGTGAAGGGGTGACGTATAGTGAGAAAGTAACAGGGAAAGCAGTCCTGTGACGTCACAATGTTTATTTCCCATAAAATGCTACTCTCCTGTGCATTGGTTTGTCATTAAAATCTCATTGTCCATTATCTCATCTGTATATTGTTGTGATTGAAAACAATGACTAAGCAAAACAATATAAATTCTGTCATTATTTATTCACTCTTATGTTGTTCCAAATCTGTATGCCATTATTGTTTTCTGTGCAATAACAAAATTAATTCAGAGTGCTGAGTGACTCCAGTCAGGCTTCCTAATTAACCAATTGGCCTGATTGCTAGGGTGGGTAGAGTCACATTGGTTTGACCTCTTGGTGGTCGCTATAATGTGGTTCTCGCTCTCAGTGGGGTGCATGGTGAGTTGTGCATGGGTGCCGCAGTGAATAGGGTGAGCCTCCACATGCAGTACATCTCCACGGTAACATGCTCAACAAGCCACATGATAAGAAGCATGGATTTACTGTCTCAGATGAGAAGGCAACTGAGATTCGTCCTCCAACTCCGGGATTGAGGCACTCAATCCACGAGGACCTAGAGCACATTGGGAATTGGGTATACCAAATTGGGGAGAAAAGGGGAGAAAAAAAATTATTCTGTTTATTTATTTTACCATACAACACCTTAAGAGTAATTCAAATTACTTCAGCGCTATATTCCAAGTATTTTGAAGCCATAAGATAACATTTAGGGTTCTTTAGGGAGCTTGACTGCATGGCCACTCTGAACTGACAACTGTGTGGAAAGAAGCTGCATAAAGATTCTTCAAAATTTCTCCTTTTGTGTTTCATGAGGAAACAAATAAATATAACAGTAAGTAGGTTTGCTATGACATGAGCAATGTATGTAAAATAATAAGTTACAGTTTTTAATTATCATTCCATTTAAGCAAACAATGCCAACTTAGAGTAAGCACCTAAATGATAAACATCTCTTTACTATGGGAGCTGGTAAGCAGACCACTCCCTCCCCCGGCGGAGGGTCGGTGGAGAATCCTTGTTTCTTTAAAAATTTTGTTTCGCCGCACGCGGTACCTACATTAAAAAAAAAGAGCAGTTTCCTCTGCCTCTGGGCTCTATTTCCGATCTCCCCGGCCGTCGTTATCAGGACCGCCGGCCACTGGTTCTCTTTGAAAGGTACGGCGCCCTGGAACCGGACCTCCCGCTTCCACGTGCCCAGCCGTGGCACAAGCCCGCCAACGGTCTCCACGGGCCACGAGGATGAAAATCTTCCTCCCCCATCCCAGGCTGTTGCGGGAGCGGTCACAAGGAGCCAGGTAAGTGCTTCGATGTCTCTAGACTCGTGAGGCCCCGCCCGCTGGTACGTCTGACGCTGTAGTCCTCTTGGTCCTTCTCGCACGGAGCTTAAGGTCGTGGCTCACGCTCCCCAACCCGTTGCGTTGGTTCATCAGGACCGTCCGACTCGGCTATGTGATTCAGTTTGCCAGGCGCCCGCCCAGGTTCAACATCGTCCGCTACACCACAGTGAGAGGCGAGAACGCCGCTGTCTTGCGTGCAGAGATGGCCTCCCTTCTACGGATGGACACGATATAGCCTGTCCCTCCAGCCGAGGTGTAGAAGGGGTTTTACAGCCCTTACTTCACCGTACCCAGAAAAGGCGGCGGGTTGCGGCCAATACTCGACATGTGAGTTCTGAACCGGGCTCTGCACAGACTCCTGTTCAAGATGCTCACGCATAAACGCATTCTAGCGAGTGTCCGGCATCAGGATTGGTTCGAGGCGGTAGACCTGAAGGACGCGTACTTCCACACAGACCCTTTCTCTGGTTTGCCTTCGAGGGTCAGGCATATCAGTACAAAGTCCTCCCCTTTGGCCTGTCCTTGTCCCCTTGCGCCTTAACGAGATTTGGTTCTCGGACCTCATGCTCCTCACGACAGCCGCGTCCGGACCTCTGGAATCTCCATGTCTGGCCCTTGGACGGGACGCGGAATCCTATGTGGCCTACCAACCATGTTGGTAGACACAATCACTCGATCACTTCCCGAGGTGAAGACCCCCAGAGGTGCGCAGCTGGATCAGTGCTTTCCTTTCTGCAGGAAAAGATGGAGGGATGGCTGTCCCCCTCCACCTTGAAAGTGTATGTAGCCACCATATCGGCACATCACGATGCAGTGGATGGTAAGTATTTAGGGAAGCATGATTTGATTATCAGGTTCCTGAGAGGCGCGAGGAGGTTAAACCCCCCAGGCTGCACCTCGTTCCCTTGTGGGACCTCTTCGTGGTCCTTCGGGGCCTTCGGGGAGCTCCTTTCGAGCCCCTTGAGTCAGCAGAGCTAAAGGCGCTCTCTCTGAAGACCGCCCTCCTGATGGCGCTCACCTCCATCAAGAGGGTAGGGGAACTGCAGGCGTTCTCTGTCAGAAAACTGTGCCTAGAGTTCGGTCCGGCTTACTCTCACGTCATCCTAAGACCCCGACCGGGCTACATGCCTAAGGTTCCCACGACCCCTTTTAGGGATAAGGTGGCGAACCTGCAAGCGCTTCCCCAGGAGGAGGCAGACCCAGCCTTGGCATTGCCGTGTCCGGTGCGCGCTCTTCGCATCTACTTGGATCGCACGCAGAGCTTTAGAAGCTCTGAGCAGCTCTTTGTCTGCTTCGGTGGACAGCGGAAGGGAAGCACTGTCTCCAAACAGAGGATTTCCCACTGGGTCGTCGATGCCATCACTATGGCATACCACGCCCAGCACGTGCCACCCCCTGCTGGCCTACAAGCCCATTCTACCAGACATCTAGCAGACATATGTAGAGCCGCGGGCTGGGCAACACCTAACACCTTTGCAAGGTTCTATAACCTCAGGGTTGAGCCAGTGTCATCCCGTGTGTTATCAGGTGACACAAACAGGTAAGTTTGGGACAGCTGGCCGAGTGTATCGCTTGTGCATAGCGCCTTTCCCCTTTCTTGAGGCGAAGACGTGCGGTCTTTCCCCAGTTGCGTTCGCAAGAAGTATGAACCCTGGACGTTCTTCCTCCCTAGCCTAGTGGCCATCGAGTCTTCGGAGAGGCTCGCTGCCGCCCCAGTACGGGAGTCACCCAGGCCCCGTACTGAGGTAAGTGCTCCACGTGTGCTGGTTGTCCCCCTAGGCAATACCGTGAGATGTGTATTCTGCCTACCACGACTCCGCTCCGCACTATGTGCTTCCGCTCCTAAACGGTAAGACCGTGTGTCGTGTTCCACCTAAACCCCCACCCACCCACCCCCTCTCGGGGCCGGGTGTGGTCTCCGCGGTGTCCTCCTCTTTGGAGGGACACCCCCAGCTTGGACCATATATTTGGCCCCCAGCTGAACGATTTCATTCCTTTTTTGGGGAGAACAACAGAGAGAAGGCCACTGCTGGGCCAGCCAGACCTTATACTTCTGAGCAGTTAGCCGTTCCCCTAGGTGCAAGGGACCGCTTCATACCTGCCAGTGTGTTGGGGGTAGTTATGCGACGGCTTGCTGCGCTGACTACGAGGCACACAGAGGTCTGCCCGTCTCGCACCGCCAGTCTGCGTAACTCGGTTCAGCTCTAATAATTATATATTATATACACAAATGAGGTGAATATTTTGTGATACTGCATGGCAAAAAAAAAAATCTGTTTTGATGACTAAGATGCCAATGACTGTGAGTTAATTATTTTGACAGTACTTAATTTAGATAACTGTCTAATTAGTATTTTTTTTTTTCTACAAATCAGGGAATAAAGCATTACTAGTCATTATGTAATGATTTGTATTTTGTTATAAAACTTGCAATTTAGTAAGTTTCCCGTCATGTCATGTCATTTCTATTCAAATTCCAATTTAACATCCTGGAGGGTGTGGCTAATTTAATTCAAATTAAATTTACATTACATTACATTTATGCAGATGCTTTCATCCAAAGCGACTTACAGTGCACTTATTACAGAGTTAAGTGCCTTGCTCAAGGACACGGTGGTGGTGGCCGTCAACCACCTTTGCGACCTTCTGATTAACAGTTATGAGCTTTAGCCCACTACGCGAGTGTAACCGGCAGAGTAGACACTGTCTGGGTGAAGTTTGTCCCTCTGCAGCTATGGTAGCCCCCTGACGTCACTGTGCTCAGCTAGCCGCTGAGTGGCTAACAATTCATTTGCAGCTAGGCCAGTTTCTATAAAACCGTTTTTACAACAGGCTAAGAGAGATTCCCTGGTGTCCAGATAAAGTCTACAATCTTGTACTGTTTCGATACGTGGTTCCGTTGTGCAACCAAGGTATGTGTAAATGTTTATATGATGTAGCAAGCTGAGCATTTAGCATTGTTTATCTAATACTAGGCTATTGGAAAATAGATGTCCGATCGATTGCCAGACGCTTCCGGGTAGTCGTGCTGTGAACTACCGAAGGTATTTTTGTGCATTTTATTTTGAGTCATGATGTGGGTGTCATTGATGGAACATGATATGCATTTTAATGAGCACATTTGCACATAGGTCTTGGGCAAGGCACCCGCCGGGTAGCTGTATCGCGATTACGATGCAACATCTAAAAGGTAAATGTTTATTGTGTTATGGGTAGAACCAGTGTGTTCGGACCAATAGCCTTGAACACATGTAAAATGAGTCTGATTGTGTGTCCTGACATAGTGTATGACTGTGTTAGTTGTTAACTCTTAATAGAAATGTATTTAATGAATATGCTGTGTGTAACAACTGTTATGTAGGATTGTGAAGACCGGCGCAAGGGCTGTTTCTCCACTGTGTCATTTTATGTCACATTGAGGTAAAGAAATAGACTGTTTGTTATGAAATGTTTGTTATCCTATGTGACTTATCTGTGCATGTGTATATCAAGCACTCATTTTAATGATTTTGTGTCTGTGGGCAGATTGCTCCTGCTGCTTTGCCTTGCCTCTTGTTAAGTGTAAATACACTGAAACTATCAATATCAATAGTTTTGCCTTTCTTTTATATTTTCTTTTGTTTGGTTATGTTGCCGTGGCCTTCAGCCTAGAGCCTCGTCTGACTGAAGTGGTATTGGCTGTTCCAGTATTTTACATAGTCCTGTTAAGATTTTGTCCAGCTGTATCTTCTATCCACCCTGCTCGAGATAACAACTTTTTCGTCCCTGTCTCTCTCCTCTAGAGTACTAGGGTAGCTGCTCACAGGAGAGGTTCCTGGGTCCGTCTTCGCGCACTGCACCGCGTATTGTAGTGGTAAAACCGCACCTCACAGTATTGATTGAATCACTTGCTTGTAGTGGCGGTGCCTATGTGTGTGTGTGTGCTGGGTGTATATGTATTTGATTTGTAGGCACCAGAGTTCAGAGCACGGTTGGTGAACTTCACGTTTATCCCGGACCGGTAGCCTACCTTGACAGTGAGTCAGTATTGCCTTGTTGTGTATTGTCAATTATATTGTCTCTGGTAGCAGCCAATACCAGTCTTGGTCTTTTCCTTTAGGCCAAGCCTTTTTGTTTGCACCTATCGTGCCACTATCATGACTGTGTGGCTCTTTTAATTATATATTTGATTAATAAAGTATTGTTATTTTTTGGAAGCACGTCTCTGTCTAGTCTATCTTGGGTGTATTTCTATGAACCTGCTTGCCTTAGATTAGGTATTTAGCAGGAAAGTATATCTTGGTGTGAGAGGCACCAGGTGGCGTATTCAAGAACCTTTAAGCCTCGATTTGGTCAAAGTTGCAGAAGGTCACAAAGTGGCGTAGTCGGCAGGACCCTTGCATACAGAGACGTGCCTTTCATTTTTGGGGTTATTTGTTTTTTTCTGTTTATGTATATTTTTTTGAAAGGCATAGTAATAGGGTAAAGGCAAAGCAGCAGTGGGCACGGCGTGGGACCTAAGGGAGCAGTTGGAAAGCCACTGACTGGCCTACCGCCTCTCCAGTGACGGGGACATTACTCTGCTACAGTAATGGATGAAGTTGAACAACTGAGAGAGCAGATCCGTCAGCTGCAGGCGGACAACGACCGCCTGCAGCAGCAACCATCGCTGTTTCAGCCGGACAATTCTGCCAACCCTGTTTCCCATGAACGGTTGGTTTATCTCCCTAGAGAACGGAAGTGTCCCGTATTTCGGGGTAGGGTTGGCACTGGCATTGCTGAGTGGATAGAAGAGGTGGAGGTTTGTGCGCGTACTAGACATTTGGGTGCACTGGACAAAGCTTACTTTATGTTTGATCATCTGGATGGGGAGGCTAAAGATGAGATACGTTATAGGCCAAGGGCAGATCGGGAAAACCCGGAAATGATTGTAAATATTCTTAAAGAACTGTATGGGTGTTCCCAGTCTTATGTTGCCTTACAAGAAAGTTTCTTTTCTAGAAAACAATTAGATGGTGAATCTTTACAAGAATATTGACATGCTCTTTTCTCTCTGATGGATAAAGTTAAACAAGTCTCCCCTGACTCAGTGCCCCAGGCTGACATGCAGCTCCGTGACCAGTTTTTAGAGCATGTTATTGATTCTGACCTTCGCAGGGAATTGAAGAGGCTTGTCCATCAGGTCCCAGGGATGTCAGTGCTGGAAGTGCGTGCTGCTGCCATCCAGGGTAGGCCCAGTGACTTCAATAGAGGTAGGAGTCATTCAGTTCCCTCTATTTGCGCTATGCAGTACTCCAAATCTCAGCCAGGCAGAGCCTCACCGCCTGTTAGTATGGCAAGTTCAGAAATGGCAGAGTTGCGGTCCATGTTGCTGAAGCAGCAAGAACAGATCAACCATTTAACTAGTGCCTTAACTACTTTACAAGGAGCGGCCCGCCCAGCCTACTCCAGTCGCCCCTCTCCAGTTAGTCAATGGTCATTTGTAAGCGATGCTTAAAGCCTGGTCACTACGCTCGAGAGTGTGACAGTGAGAGAGTGGTAGTTCCTAATCATGTCCCCCAGGCCCAAGCTCAGGTTAATGTTGTCTCAGTTTCTCAGTCGGAAAACTAGCTCCCTTCAGTGTGCAGAGCCACACGCTGAGAGGGGATTTTGCCGGCTCTCAGAATCAGAACACTTTTGACCACCCTGTAACCTCCCTTGTCGCTCAGTGCCCGAAGGTAGCTGTGAGAGTAGGGGGAGTAGTTGTCAATTGCCTTTTAGACACAGGGTCTATGGTATCTACCCTGGTGGAGAGTTTCTTTGTGCAACACTTCAAGGATAAACTTCAACAGTGTAATTTGTTGCAGCTTCGGGCTGCAAATGGTCTAGACATACCCTATATTGGGTATGCTGAGTTAACGGTTGAAGTGCTGGGGAAGGTAATTCCCCAACGAGGTTGGCTAGTGGTTAAAGATCCTCCAGGTCAGTCCGCCCCTCCTCTCGTGCCAGGTGTGCTTGGGATGAATGTTATTCAAGAATGCTATGCTGAACTGTTTGGCCAACATGGGTCTTCTTTGGTCGATCTCCCCCCGGTAGTTCATGCCTCACTTCCATGGCAGCACGCCTTGCAGCATTGTCATCGGGTCCAACTCAGCTCTCCTCCACCCAAAACGGGTTTAGCCAAAGTTAGAGGTAGAAGGCCCATTCATATACCAGGAGGCACTGTAAAATTGGTGGCAGCCACCTGCTCTCCTCACTTTTGCGATGCTCCTGCTGTCCTCTTTGAACTGGCTAGCGGCTCCTTACCTAGTGGTCTCCTGATTTCACCCGCGCTAGTGCGTGTCGAACAAGGTACAGCTTTCATCCCTGTAGTCAACGTGGGGTTTACACGTGCTACGTTATACCCCCGCCGTTCGCTAGGGTGGCTTGTTCACACACTGTTGAGGGCCTGCCTGTGGGGATTTCTGAAGACCCACCAGAAATAGAGGTTGTTGCGGCTAGCATGCAGGTTCCTAATGGGGAAGCCAGGCCTAAGTTAGTGAGGGAACAGATACAGGCCCTTGATTTGTCAGTATTATTGGAGGCTGAGCAAGAACAGGTAAGGGCATTCCTGTTTAAACACGAGTTAGTGTTCTCGGCTTTTGAGGGTGACCTTGGCTTTACTAACCTTATTTCCCACGATATACCTTTGTTGGACGACAAACCAGTAAGGCAACGTTACAGGCGTCTCCCCCCTTCTGATTATGTTGCTGTTAAGGCCCACCTGCGACAGTTACTAGACAGCCAGGTCATACAAGAAAGTAGTAGTCCCTATGCCTCTCCCATTGTGATCGTGCGGAAGAAATGTGGCGGCCTACGTATGTGTGTTGATTATAGGCAGCTCAACATCAGGACCAGAAAAGACGCCTTTCCTCTTCCCCGCATCGAGGAGTCCTTGGATGCACTATCAGGTGCTCAGTGGTTCTCCACGCTGGACCTGGCTAGCGGGTATAACCAGGTACCTGTGACCGAACAAGACCGTCCAAAGACTGCCTTCTGCATGCCTTTTGGTTTATTTGAATTTAACCCCATTGCCTTTGGACTATGTAACGCTCCAAGCACTTTTCAGCGGCTGATGGAGAGAATGTTTGGAGCGCAACATTGCCAGTCCCTCTTACTATATTTGGATGATATAATTGTTTTTTCTTCCAGTGTCGAAGACCATATACACCGCCTGGATCTAGTGTTGAGCCGTCTACGGAAGGAGGGATTGAAAGCAAAGTTAGAGAAATGCTGTTTTTTCCAGAAGGAAGTCCAGTATCTGGGCCACCTTGTCTCCCGTGAAGGTGTATCCACTGACCCAGCCAAGGTGTCCGCAGTGGCTAAGTGGCCCCATCCCACCACCGTGTCCGAACTGAGGTCTTTCCTTGGTTTTGTGGGTTATTACAGGCGATTTGTGGATGGTTTCTCCAAGCTGGCAGCTCCTCTAAATCGCCTGGGGGCGGAGCTGGCCGGCACCAAGACCCGGAAGGGCCAAGGTCCACGGCTTGATGGAGTGTGGACGGATGCCTGCGAGACCAGCTTCCAGGCATTGAAGCAGAGGTTGGTGAGTGCCCCCACGTTGGCGTTTGCTGATTTTAACGTACCATTTATTCTAGAGGTGGATGCCAGCCACACTGGTCTCGGAGCAGTGCTATCGCAGGAGCAGCAAGGAAAGATCCGGCCAATCGCATATGCTAGTCGCAGTCTCAGTCCAGCAGAAAAGAGCTACAGTTCGATGATGCTGGAGTTCCTTGGAATGAAGTGGGCCATGACCGACAAGTTTCGGGAATATCTGTGGGGCCAACAATGTACTGTCTGGACGGACAATAATCCCCTGAACCATCTAGCGATTGAAAAGCTGGGAGCGACTGAACAGCGGTGGGAGGCTGAGCTTGCTGCTTTCAATTATACCATCCGTTATAGGCCTGGTCGTACTAACAGGAATGCAGATGCCCTCTCCCGACAATCTGCAGGACCACCGAGACAGACTACAGAGACCTCCACACTAGGGACAGCTATACCGGTTCTCGTACAACAAACTACCAGAGGTCAAGACCCACCACTGGCGACCCAGATGGCTATCTCGGCCTTCCCCTCCCGCACCCTCAAGGAGTTAAGAAGGTTACAAGCAGCGGATCCCACTATCGGGGCCTTCCTTCCGTTCTGGCTGGCACAGAGACCGCCAGATCCAACAGTGCGGAGGCAATTGCTTGGGCCTACCCGTGTACTGCTGCAACAATGGGACCGTGTCGTGGGAACCGATGGATTGCTCTACCGCCGAACTTTCCGTCCAGATGGGGGTGAAGCTCTTGTTGCCTGCATGCCTAAAGGAGGAAGTTTTGCAGCAGCTCCACAATGACCATGGCCACCAGGGCGTCGAACGTACCACAGAGCTGATAAGACTGCGGTGCTATTGGCCAGGAATGGGGGAAGATATAAAGCAGTGGTGTCAGAACTGCGAGCGGTGTATCCTTGCGAAGTCTTCGCAACCCAGACCCCATGCGCCCATGGGGCATCTCCTGGCATCTCGCCCAAACCAGATATTGGCTGTGGATTTCACCTTCTTAGAGCCTGCAACGGATGGTAGGGAGCAAGTGTTGATCATGACTGACGTTTTTACTAAATTCACACAGGCCGTGCCCACCAGGGACCAGAAGGCAACGATGGTGGCCAACGTGCTCATCCGGGAGTGGTTCTTCCGTTTTGGGGTTCCGGCTCGCCTGCACTCCGATCAGGGATGCAGCTTCGAGAATGCCATCATTTATCAGCTGTGTGCCCTGTATGGGATCCAGGAGACCCGGACAACCCCTTACCACCCTCAGGGTAATGGCCAGTGTGAGCGCTTCAACCGCACAATGCATGATCTGCTTCATACTCTGCCCATAGACTTGAAGTGCCGCTGGCCAGAGCACTTACCCCAATTAGTGTTTAGTTATAACACTGCTGTCCAACAGACAACTGGCGACTCTCCGTATTACCTGATGTTCGGGCAAGACCCCCAGTTACCGGTGGATTTCCTGCTTGGCAGGGTACAAGAGCCTGAATATGGGCATGTGTGTGAATGGGTCCGAGAACACCAGCTGCGCCTTAATGTGGCCTTCCAGAATGCCAGTGAGCGTTTGCAAGCTGCTGCCTCCAAGAGAAAAGAACGGCATGACCAGAAAATCCGGAGTGAGCCACTGGCAGAAGGACAGCACGTCTACATCAGAGACCATACAACAAGGGGCCGTTCGAAGATCCAAGATGCCTGGGGCACCACGGTCCATCAGGTCATCCGTGCACCTCCACCTGGTGGGGTGGTATACTCTGTGGCCCCAACACAGGATCTAAGCAAAGTACGACAAGTACATCGAACCATGCTAAAGCCTGCCCACGTGGACCAGGACCCACAAATATCCGACAGGCCTGTGGAACTACAGGGGGAAACAGGCCAGTCAGGAGATGGTGATTCCCCTGGCCAATGGGTCCTTGTCCGCTCCCGGGAAGATGTTCCACCCATCCCACTTGCTACAATTCCTCCAGTGGATGCCCCCATGCTGGCCCCATCACTGACGAGATGCCAGCTGGCTCAGTGGCACCCCGGAGAACAGCTCGGACCAATGCAGGATGACACGACAACCCACATCACTTCCCAGTGCCAGTGGTGAGTAGGGCAGATGGGGCTACTAGCTTTCAAGTACTCGGGTCTGGCAGTAACTTGATAACTGTGTTCCGTCCTTGGTATTAGGGTACCCCTTTGCGTTTTTTTCATTTTTTGTTTTTATTTTATTTATTTTTTTCTCTCTGGGAAGGTTATGATCTATTGAGCTTATCGGCGGGACGCCGATAACAAATTGGGGGGGTAGAGTGTAACCGGCAGAGTAGACACTGTCTGGGTGAAGTTTGTCCCTCTGCAGCTACGGTAGCCCCCTGACGTCACTGTGCTTAGCTAGCCACTGAGTGGCTAACAATTCATTTGCAGCTAGGCCAGTTTCTATAAAACCGTTTTTACAACAGGCTAAGAGATATTCCCTGGTGTCCAGATAAAGTCTACAATCTTGTACTGTTTTGATACGTGGTTCCGTTGTGCAACCAAGGTATGTGTAAATGTTTATATGATGTAGCAAGCTGAGCATTTAGCATTGTTTATCTAATACTAGGCTATTGGAAAATAGGTGTCCGATCGATTGCCAGACGCTTCCGGGTAGTCGTGCTGTGTACTACCGAAGGTATTTTTGTGCATTTTATTTTGAGTCATGATGTGGGTGTCATTGATGGAACATGATATGCATTTTAATGAGCACATTTGCACATAGGTCTTGGGCAAGGCACCCGCCGGGTAGCTGTATCGTGATTACGACGCAACATCTAAAAGGTAAATTTTTATTGTGTTACGGGTAGAACCAGTGTGTTCGGACCAGTAGCCTTGAACACATGTAAAATGAGTCTGATTGTGTGTCCTGATGTAGTGTATGACTGTGTTAATTGTTAACTCTTAATAGAAATGTATTTAATGAATATGCTGTGTGTAACAACTGTTATGTAGGATTGTGAAGACCGGCGCAAGGGCTGTTTCTCCACTGTGTCATTTTATGTCACATTGAGGTAAAGAAATAGACTGTTTGTTATGAAATGTTTGTTATCCTATGTGACTTATCTGTGCATGTGTATATCAAGCACTCATTTTAATGATTTTGTGTCTGTGGGCAGATTGCTCCTGCTGCTTTGCCTTGCCTCTTGTTAAGTGTAAATACACTGAAACTATCAATATCAATAGTTTTGCCTTTCTTTTATATTTTCTTTTGTTTGGTTATGTTGCCTTGGCCTTCGCCTAAAGCCTCGTCTGACTGAAGTGGTATTGGCTGTTCCAGTATTTTACATAGTCCTGTTAAGATTTTGTCCAGCTGTATCTTCTATCCACCCTGCTCGAGATAACAACTTTTTCGTCCCTGTCTCTCTCCTCTAGAGTACTAGGGTAGCTGCTCACAGGAGAGGTTCCTGGGTCCGTCTTCGCGCACTGCACCGCGTATTGTAGTGGTAAAACCGCACCTCACAGTATTGATTGAATCACTTGCTTGTAGTGGCGGTGCCTATGTGTGTGTGTGTGCTGGGTGTATATGTATTTGATTTGTAGGCACCAGAGTTCAGAGCACGGTTGGTGAACTTCACGTTTATCCCGGACCGGTAGCCTACCTTGACAGTGAGTCAGTATTGCCTTGTTGTGTATTGTCAATTATATTGTCTCTGGTAGCAGCCAATACCAGTCTTGGTCTTTTCCTTTAGGCCAAGCCTTTTTGTTTGCACCTATCGTGCCGCTATCATAACTGTGTGGCTCTTTTAATTATATATTTGATTAATAAAGTATTGTTATTTTTTGGAAGCACGTCTCTGTCTAGTCTATCTTGGGTGTATTTCTATGAACCTGCTTGCCTTAGATTAGGTATTTAGCAGGAAAGTATATCTTGGTGTGAGAGGCACCAGGTGGCGTAGTCAAGAACCTTTAAGCCTCGATTTGGTCAAAGTTGCAGAAGGTCACACCAGCACCACTCCAAATCCTGTGAGGTTCAGATGATTCTGATAATGTTGGTTCAATATCTGAGTGTGAGTGGACTCTGGACACTTGAGATGAGTCAAAGTCAGTGCCCTGAATCCAGCTGTCTGTGCTTTCATTTTAACAGATGTAGGCCTGCAGACAACACTGAATTTCACAAGCAACAGCTGTGTGAACTGAAAAGTGAGTGAACTTTGGTGTTTTACCAACTATGCATTCTGAAGGACTTAGAGAAAATGTCTGGTATTGTAACTATTTGAGGAAATTAGTTTGCATGCTTTTGCAATTTCTTTCAAAGTTCAGAGAGTACATCTGCTGATTGCACATTGTCTTTTAGAACTGTGCAAAGCATGCCAAGTTTCACTGGCCTATTTTATACAGTTGAAGTCAGAAGTTTACATACACTTATGTTGAAGTCATTAAAACGAATTTAATATTAGCAAACCATAGATTTGGCAAGTCGTTTAGGACATCTGCTTTGTACATGACACAACTAATTTTTCCAGCATATGTTTGCAGACAGATTGTTTCACTTTTAATTGACTATATCACAATTCCAGTGGGTAAGAAGTTTACACTTAACTGTGCTTTTAAGCAGCTTGGAAAATTCCTTAAAATTATGTCAATCCTTTAGACAATTAGCCAGTTAGATTCTGATTGGACGTGTACTGAATTGGAGGTGTACCGTTGGATGTATTTTAAGGCCTACCTGCAAACTCAGTGCATCTTTGCATGACATCATGGGAAAATCAAAAGAAATCAGCCAAGACTTCTGGAAAAAAAAAAATGGTGGACCTCCACAAGACTGGTTCATCCTTGGGAGCAATTTACATATGCCTGAAGGTACCACGTTCATCTGTGCAAACAATAGTATGGAAGTATAAACACCATGGGACCATGCAGCCATCATACCGCTCAGCAAGGATACACATTCTGTCTCCTAGAGATTAATGTAGTTTGGTGCGAAAAGTGCAAATCAATCCCAGAACAGCAAAGGACCTTGTGAAGATGCTGGAGAAAAACAGGTAGACAAGCAACCATATCCACTGGAAAAAAAAGTCCTATTTTGACATAACCTGAAAGGCTGCTCAGAAGGAAAAAGCCACTGCTCCAAAACCACCATAAAAAAAGCCAGACTGCAGTTTGCAAGTGCACATGGGGACAAAAATCTTACTTTTGGGAGAAATGTCCTCTGGTCTGATGAAACAAGAATGTTACTGTTTGGCCATAATGACCATCATTATGTTGGAAAACCATCATTATGTTGTCATTATGAGGAAAAAGTGTGAGGCTTGCAAGCTGAGGAACACCATCCCAACCGTGAAGCGTGGGGGTGGCAGCATAATGTTGTGGGGGTGCTTTGCTGCAGGAGGGACTGGTGCACTTCACAAAATAGATGGCATTTTTAGAAAGGAAAATTATGTGGATACATTGAAGCAAAATGTCAAGATATCAGCCAGGAAGTTAAAGCTTGGTCCCAAATTGGTCTTCCAAATGGACAAAGACCCCAAGCATACATCCAAATATGTGGCAAAATGGCAAAAGGACAACAAAGTCAAGGTATTGGAGTGGCCATCACAAAGCCCTAAATCATTTTCTCTACGATTATTTTGACATTTCACATTCTTAATGTAATGTAGTGATCCTAACTGACCTAAGACTTGTTCAATGTTTTCTAAAATTAAATGTCAGGAATTGTGAAAAAAAAAGGTGCTTGTACACTTCTGATTCAATTGTAGATGGACCATGATAAAACTGATATCTGATGAGAAAAGCACAAGGTATTTGACATTATTGGAAATCATGCTGTCTGAATTTATATGAAAATATATTTTCATATGCACCAACAAATTTCAATCTCCTTAACTGCTGTGCTTAAAACGGCTCATTTTAAGACCCCCCATTTTAGCCAATAATAAAAAAAAAAACTTATAACATATTCAATACATAATTTTTATTGCCACAAGATGTGGTGCATTTTCTACTTGGTAAATGCATATGGTGATGGAAATATGAACTGGGTTAAGCCATGTAGAACAAAACACACAGTTAAACCTCCTGCTCTTTTAACCACTAGTTTGTTTTTCTACAAATAATGAAAGTTATGCAGAGAAAAAATGGGTGCACCTTATCTCCTTGAAAATAAAATGCAGCTGGAGCCAAAGCAATCAGCACCCAGTGCATTTCCAATGCAACCACATTTCTTCTAAGCAAGTTTCACAGTGCATTTCTTCATCCAACGAGCACATTATTACTATCTAGGAAATGTGCTTCATCCTCTAGGGTATAATACATTTATTCTAGCCTGGACACCATATGCTTTTTACTGATTAGGTGAGAATATAAGCAATGCCCCGGGTAATATTTTGATGTTTATGATTATGAGCCCAAAATGTCCTTCAAAGTAGTGCAGTTAAACATTCCTTCCATGTTATGACTCCGTTTTTAAATATAATTGGAAATGAGAAACATTTTAAACAAAGTTAAACTTTATAAAACTTTATTTCTCCTTTATTCGTTGTGTAACCTCAACAAAAGTTTGTCTTTCAAATAAATGTATAAGAACATAATCATAATCATTTACATCAGCATACTGTAGCTCTTTTTTTTCCTTCTTTTTTATCCCCTTTTTGGAATGCCCAATTCACACTACTTTGTAGGTCCTTGGTGGTGGTCACATCATTCCAGATGGCGGAGGACAAGTCTCAGTTGCCTCCATTCTGAGACTGTCAATCCGTGCATCTTATCACGTGGCTCGCTGTGAATGACCCCGTGGAGACTCCCACCATGTGGAGGCTCATGCTACTCGCCACGATCCACGCACCCCATTGAGAGCGAGAACCACTTAATCGTGACCATGAGGAGGTTGCCTCATATGACTTTACCCTCCATAGCAAACGGGACAATTTGGTTGCTTAAGAGACCTGGCTGGAGTCACTCAGCACACCCTGGATTCGAACTTGTGACTCCGGGTGTGGTAGTCACCGTCAATACTCGCTGAGCTACCCAGGCCCCCTGTAGCTCTTTTTAACATTTGTTTATCAGTTTTGTATTTGGTGCAAGTTCTGTTTTTTTTTGTTTTTTTTTCACAAGGAATGAAAATCACATGGTCATGATACATGGTTAAATATTTTATAAATGTTTAATAATAATACATTGATAACTCAAGCTTTATACATGGGTTTTTATACATATACATGTGAATATATATTATAGTAATATGCTGTACACATAATATTACTCTATTATATAGTATCAACGTAGCCCACATTTTTAGGATTTCCAAAAATATTTCTATGTCACTAATCAAATGTAAGTAAATTTGTGACATTGACCATGCTGACTCCTGATGCTCTTTGAAACATTCTCAGATAAAATGGATCATCAGATTGTCAAACATGTGGAGTCCATGCCTGCTTGAGCGCATGCTGTCATTAAAGCAAAATTGGGACATGTCAAAAACACTACGAAATTCTGAAATGTAAATTCAACCTCTCAGATTGTTATGCTGATAATTTCTATTGAATTTTTTTTATCTATTTAATTAGGTAAGAATTAAAAATATAAGTAATTTCCTTTTCATATGTGGTCTCTGATATTAATGTATTATTATGAACTTTTATATTATATTATATAAATGTCTATAGTCTTCTAATCTACATAACACCACCAAGTCCCTGAAAAGAAGCACCATTCCCCAGTCCCCATGGGGGAAACCGTCTGCAATGCCTGAACAAAAACCAATTATGTTATCCTGATTGCATGTCATTGAAGTGTAGGTTAACAGA